>NC_065580.1:114766041-115074118 GCF_024542745.1 Macaca thibetana thibetana
AACAAGTTAAATGTCTTTCAGTGAGAAGGAAAATTACATTAGGTGAAAATTCTGATCTACACAATGAAATACAGAGCACTGGAAAATTTTTTTAAGTGAGCAAATATGAAATACCATTTTTATTAATTTGAAAATCTCTTTAAAATATACTTGACTGCTTAAAGCAAAAGAATTAATAACATGACATCCTAAGGTTTATAATGTATGGAAGTAACACAAAGGCCAAGAGGGATTGAGTGAAAGGATACAGTTGTAAGATTCGTATACTGCATGTGAAGTTATATAATTTATTTGAAGGTAGACTGTGGTAAGTTAGAGATTATCTATAAACTGTAAAGAAAGCTCTAAAAATAAAAATTAAAAAAACAGAGTGGTCACATAAGGCAACAAAGGAGATAAAGTGGAATCATACAAACCACTCAATAAATTCAAAAGCAGGCAGAAAAAGCAGAACAATAACCCAATTACAGATTTAAAGCCATATTGATAATCACAGCCTACTCAGAAAAGCTCTTTTGGGGTCAAAAGGAAAAGGCACTCTCACCCTCCACATCAGAGACTGGACTGTGGAGATGGTGGCCCAGAAGACAAACAAGGGGCTGGAGCACCTTGTGAAAGCAAAGAAATACCTGAAAACGTTTTTTTTTTAATGGAAGCCAGACTATGACAGTGCTGCTTCTGAATATGGAAAATATATTTAAAATAACAATAACATTAAATGTAAATAAACCTTTCAATTAGAAGAGATTGATTGACTAAAAAAGCAAGACCCAACTGTATGCTGCTTAAATGAAACTCACTTTAAATGTAAAGTGAAATACATTAAAACTAGGTTGGGCACAGTGGTTCACACCTGTAATCCTAGCACTTTGGGAGGCCAAGGTGAGAGGATTATTCGAGGCCAGCAGTCCAAAACCAGTCTGTGCAAAATAGCAAGACCCTGTCTTCAAGAAAAAAAAAAAAAAAAAAAAAAAAACCTAAGTGGCAAAAGGTATACTATGTTTAAACCAATAAAAATAAAATGTTAACTATAAGTGACAGAATGTATATTTTGAAAGGCTAAAAAGACTGTGTACATACACACACAGTGGTTATCTCTGGGTTACAGATATAAGTAATTTTTGTTTTTTGTTTTCTTAACTGTACTTTTCTTTGTCTTACAATTATTCTATCATAAGTTTATGGGGATTTGAGGAGTGTTTGTTTGTTTGTTTGTTTGTTTGTTTGTTTTTAAATAGAGATGATGTCTCACAATGTTGCCCAGGCTGATCTCGAACTCCTGGACTCAAGCAACCCTCTCACCTTGGCCTCCCAAAGTACCAGGATTACAGGTATGAGCCACTGTGCCCAGCCTGTTGTGTTTATTATCAGAAAAATAAATTTTTTTGAGATGGAGTCTCACTCTGTCGCCCAGGCTGGAGTGCAGTGGGGCAATCTCAGCTCACTGCAACCTCTACCTCCTGGGTTCATGCCATTCTCCTGCCTCAGCCTCCCAAGTAGCTGGGACTACAGGGTGCCCGCCACCATGTCTGGCTCATTTTTTTGTATTTTTAGTAGAGACGGGGTTTCGCCATGTTAGCCAAGATGGTTTTGATCTCCTGACCTTGTGATCCACCTGCCTCGGCCTCCCAAAGTGCTAGGATTACAGGCGTAAGCCACCACACCTGGCCAGAGAAATAAATGGTTTTAAAACAAAAGAATATTTGCTGAGAATACACTAAGCTGTCACTGCTATGTAATCATTGCTCTTCAGAGTAATGAGAGCAAAAGAGCCCTCTGTTTATTTCAGTCATTTATTTAATGGATATTTATTATGTGCCTGTGTGCCAGGTGCTAGGTGCTGGAAACACAATGGTAAGCAAAAAGATAAAATCATTGCCTCCTATAGCTTACAGTTTAGAAGAGGAATCAGACATGGGGGAGCCGTGTAACCCCACCAGTGAATTTTTGTCTTCAAACTGTGATGGGGACTAGGAGGGAGTAGGATATGGTATAGCGGGAGCACATAACAGGGACCTGACCAAGATGGGTAACAGGGCAGTATCCCAGAAGTCACTTCTGATCTGAGATCCAAAGGAAGAGGGATGGGAGGGAGCAAACCAGGACCATCTAAATCCTTCTTGGAGATTTTTCTGGCTATAATTGACAAGAAAGAACTCTCTTCTCTGGGATGAGAGAATCCTTATCATCTGCTACATGGAGGAAGCCCATTTTTTACTTGAGAGAAGGAAACCAACCCATAAAGAGAAGCAAAAAACTACTGGGCTTTCTAAAAGACTTTTTTAGAGTAGTTACAGTTTCGCTGCAAAATTGAGAAGAAGGTACAGAGATATCCCATATACTCACTCCTGCCTCCGCACATGCATAGCCTCTCTCATTCTCAGCATTCCCCATCAGAATGAACAAAATGGTACATTTGTTACAACTAATGGTACATTTGCTACAATATCACCCAGAATCCTTAGTTTACATTAGGGCTTACTCTGGTGTTGTACATTCTATGGGTTTGGACAGATGTACAATGATATGCCTCCATGATTATAATATCATATAGAGTAGTTTCCCTGCCCTAAAAATCTTTTGTGCTCTGCTGATTGAACTCCCCTAATCCCAAACCATAGCGACTACTGATCATTTTATTGTCTTTATAGCTTTGTCTTTTACAGAATGTCATATAGTTGGAATCAGACAGATGTAGACTTTTTAGATTAGCTTTTTTCACTTAGTAGTATATGTTTGAAGTTCCTCCGTGTCTTTTGTCTTTCTTTCTGTCTTTCTTTCTTTCTTTCCTTTTTTTTTTTTTTTTTTTTTTTTTTTCAAGATGGAGTTTCGCTCTTGTTGCCTAGGCTGGAGTGCGATAGCATGATCTTGGCTCACTACAACCTCTGCCTCCTGGGTTCAAGCAATTCTCCTGCCTCAGTCATCCAAGTAGCTGGGAATACAGGCACCTGCCACCACACCCAGTGAATTTTTGTATTTTTAGTAGAGACAGGATTTCACCATATTGGCCAGGCTGTTCTCAAACTCCTGACCTTGTGATCTGCCCACCTCGGCCTCCCAAAGTGCTAGGATTACAGATGTGAGCCACCGCGCCTAGCCCCCCATGTCTTTTCATAGCTTAATAGCTCATTTCTTTTTAATGCTGAATAATATTCCATTGTGTGGATTAACCCATTCACCTACTGAAGGACATCTTGGTTACTTCCAAGTTTTGACAATTATGAATAAAGCTGCCATAAACATCCATGTGTTGGTTTTTGTGTAGACATAAGTTTTCAACTCCATTGGGTACATACCAAGAAATGTGATTGCTGGATCATATGGTAAGATATATTTAGTTTTAGAAGAAACTGCAGAACTGTCTTCCAAAATGGCTGTACCATTTTGCATTCCTATCAGGAATGAAGGAGAGTTGCTGCTTCTCCACATCCCTCCCAGCATTTGGTGTTGTCAGTGTTCCAGATTTTGAATGTTCTAATAGATGTGTAGTAATGTCTCGTTATTGTTTTAATTATCATTTCCCTGATGATATATGACATGTAGCATCTTTTCATATGCTTGTTTGCCATCTGTACATCTTCTTTGGCAAGGCTAAGTTTTTAACTGAGTTATTTGTTTTCTTATTTTTGTATTGGATAGTCCATTTAGATTTTAAATAAAAGTTCTTTATTGGATAGATCTTTTTCTTTTTTACAATCTGAAGCACTTCACAAATGTGCATGTCATCCTTGTGCACAGACCATGGTAATCTTCTCTGTACCATTGTAATTTTAGTATGTGTGCTGCTGAAGCCAGCACAGATGTGTCTTTCGCTAATATCTTCTCCCAAGAAGTGGCTTGTCTTCTCATCCTTTTAAAATCTTATTTATTTATATATTTTTTGAGACAGAGTCTCGCTCTGTCGCCCAAGCTGGAGTACAGTGGCGCAATTTCGGCTCACTGCAACCTCCACCTCCTGGTTTCAAATGATTCTTGTGCATCAGCCTCTCAAGTAGCTGGGATTACAGGTGTGCACCACTGCACCCAGCTAATTTTTCTATTTTCAGTAGAGACGGGTTTTCACCATGTTAACCAGGCTGGTCTCAAACTTCTGGCCTCAAGTGATCCACACACCTGTGCCTTCCAAAGCGCTAGGATTAAAGGCATGAGCCACTGCACCTGGCCATTGTCTTCTCCTTGTTGACATTGTCTTTTGCAGAGCAGAAGTTTTAAATTTCTTTTTTTTTTTTTTTTTTTTTTTGAGACAGAGTCTCGCTCTGTCACCCAGGCTGGAGTGCGGTGGCCGGATCTCAGCTCACTGCAAGCTCCGCCTCCCGGGTTCACGCCATTCTCCTGCCTCAGCCTCCCGAGTAGCTGGGACTACAGGCGCCCGCCACCTCGCCCGGCTAGTTTTTGTATTTTTTAGTAGAGACGGGGTTTCACCGTGTTAGCCAGGATGGTCTCGATCTCCTGACCTCGTGATCCCCCCGTCTCGGCCTCCCAAAGTGCTGGGATTACAGGCTTGAGCCACCGCGCCCGGCCGAAGTTTTAAATTTCAATGAAATACACTCATCGTTCTATTACTGCTAAAAAAAATTGTTAATTATAGTTTATCAATTATTTCTTTCATGAATTATGCCTTTGGTGTTGTATCAAAAGGTCGCTACACCCAAGGTCATCTAGGTTTTACCCTGTGTTATCTTTTAGGAGTTTTATAGTTTTGAATTTTTTTTTTTTTTTTTTTTTTTGAGACGGAGTCTCGCTCTGCCGCCCAGGCTGGAGTGCAGTGGCATGATCTTGGCTCACTGCAAGCTCCGCCTCCCGGGTTCACGCCATTCTCCTGCCTCAGCCTCCCGAGTAGCTGGGACTACAGGCGCCCGCCACCTCGCCTGGCTAGTTTTTTTTGTATTTTTTAGTAGAGACGGGGTTTCACTGTGTCAGCCAGGATGGTCTCGATCTCCTGACCTCGTGATCCCCCCGTCTCGGCCTCCCAAAGTGCTGGGATTACAGGCTTGAGCCACCGCGCCCGGCCATATAGTTTTGAATTTTACATTGAAGTCTATGATCCATTTTCAGTTAATTTTGTGAAGGGTGCAAAGTCTGTGTCTAGATTTATGTTTTTGCACATGGATGTCCAGTTGTACCTGTATCATTTGTTGAAAAGACTACCTTTTGGCTAGGTGTGGTGGCTCACACCTGTAATCCCAGCACTTTGGGAAGCCAAAGCGGGCAGATCGCCTGAGGTCAGGAGTTTGAGACCAGCCTAGCCAACATGGTGAAACCCCATCTCTACTAAAAATACAAAAATTAGCCAGGCATATTTGCGGGCCTGTAGTCCCAGCTATGCTGAGGCATGAGAATCACTTGAACCCAGAAGGCAAAGGTTCCAGTGAACCAAGATCGTGCCACTGCACTCCAGCCTGGGTGAGAGAGCGAGACTCTGTCTCAAAAAAAGAAAAAAAAGTCTACCTTTGCTTCACTATATTTATTTGGGTCTATTTCTAGACTCTGTATTCTGTTACAGTGATCTATTTATCTGTTCTTTCACCAGTTCTTTCACTGTCTTCATTACTATAGCTTTATAGTAAGTCTAGAAGTCAGATAGTGTTAGTCCTCTGACTTTATTTTCCTTCAATATTGTGTTGGGTATTCTGGGTCTTTTGACTCACCATGTAAGCTTAGTTGGCAATGAGATAACTACTCCAGATGCCTGAGACTCCAGGTCTCACTCTCAGCTGATGTCTCTGGTCTTAGGTACATTTAGTTACCCAGAATGATGACTGACTTCTTCCTTACTGCATAGGCAACCTTGGTTATCTGAGATGATGATTGTCTTCCTCAGGAGAGGGGTATGACCTATGAACCCCATTTATAACTCACTTAAAAAATGGTTATGGACAGCCTGGACAACATGGTGAAACCCCATCTCCACTAAAAATACAAAACAATCAGCTGGGTGTGGTGTCGTACGCCTGTAGTCCCACCAGCTACTCAGAAGGCTGAGGTGGGAGGATAGCTTAACCCTGGGAGGCAGAGGTTGCAGTGAGCCAATATTTCACCACTGCACTCCAGCCTAGGTGACAGAGAGACTCTGAAGAAAAAGGAAGGGAGGGAGGGAGGGAGGGAGGGAAAAGGGTAATAGGGTTTGGCTGTGTCCCTACCCAAATCTCATCTTGAATTTCAGTTCCCATAATCCCCATGTGTTGTGGGAGGGACCAGGTGGAGATCATTGAATCATGAGAGTGGTTTCCCCCATCATGTTCTCCTGATAATGATTTAGTTCTCAGGAGATCTGCTGGTTTTATAAGGGGCTTCCCCTTTCACTGGGCACTGATTCTTCTCTCCCCTGGTGCCATATGAAGTAGGGCATGTTTGCTTCCCCTTCTGCCATGATTGTAAGTTTCCTGAGGCCTCCCCAGCCTTGTTGAGCTATGAGTCAATTAAAACTCTTTCCTTTATAAATTACCCAGTCTTGGATATGTCTTTATTAGCAGCATGAAAACAGACTAATACAATGGGTATAGAGAGGTTTCAAAGAAGCAAAACGTTAGTAAGAATATTTGTGTGATGGGGGAAATTTTTGTATATTTCATGTTTTATATGCTTGTAACATTTAAAAGTATTTGGTCTATTAGTGTAAGAATTGTATAACTCCAATTTAAAATGGTATTTCATATAAGCTTAAGATTTTAAATTGAAATGTTGCTAAATGTATGTGCAGTGTTACAACATCTATAAGAACTTTATATTAATGATATTCCATAAATTTAATTTATTAGGTTTAAAAGAGTTAAGTATATGGGAAGATTTTTTTCTTACGTATAGAGTATTTAGAAAGAAAATGGAGAATATTACCTTTATAAATGCAGTTAAAATATGTTCAATTAATTACATTTGTAAACAGGCTAAACATTTTCCAAAGGTTACCTTTAAAGTAGTGATTAAATAGAAAAACAGAGGCTTGTACTATTGACTGAAATTAAGGCTGTTGAGGCAGAACTAATTTGATCAAGGTTTATTTGAAGCCAAATGTGAGAATCCACTTAGGAAACACACTAACAATGTTAGGAATGTTCCAGTCTGTTACAAGGTAGAAGGCTTTTATAGGAAAGTTTAGGAGAAGGGAGGGGACGACTCATACAGGAGTTGTTTCCTCTTTCATTGGAGGGTAAAATACAGAGGTTACAATTATTGGATACCTATGCAACATACAGGCTAAAATGTCTACATGCAAGACAATCAGTAAAGCTTGATGATTCAGAAATAAATCAGCGTTCTTCCCAGTGTTAGAGGGTTACACGTTAATCAGTACATCAACAATTTGAGGAACTCATGGTAAGATTCTTACCTTAGGGACAAGATGTCACCATGGATCACAAGGCCTTTCCAAGGTAGATATATTAGTCCGTTTTCACACTGCTGATGAAGACATACCCTAGACTGGGCAATTTACAAGAGAAAGAGGTTTAATTGGAGTTACAGTTCCATGTGGCTGGGGAAGCCTCACAATCATGGTGGAAGGCAAGGAAGAGCAAGTCACATCCTACATGGATGGGAGCAGGCAAAGAGAGAGAGCTTGTTCAAGGGAACTCCTCTTTTTAAAACCATCAGATCTCGTGAGACTTATTCGATATCACGAGAACAGCACAGGAAGGACCTGCGCCCGTGATTCAATTACCTCCAACCGGGTCCATCCCACAACAGGT
The DNA here is from genome assembly GCF_024542745.1 of Macaca thibetana thibetana. NCBI lineage: Eukaryota > Metazoa > Chordata > Mammalia > Primates > Cercopithecidae > Macaca > Macaca thibetana. The sequence goes on from NC_065580.1 coordinate 114,773,727, forward strand.
GGGAATTCAAGATGAGATTTGGGTGGGGACACAGCCAAACCATGTAAGCAGGTTAATTTGGAAGCCCGTTTATTTTTAAAGTAAACTGTGAAATGTGACCAATAGTTCATCAGTATACTGAACTTAAAACTGAAGGAAGAACAAGGCTTTAAAAAATTTCTGACTTTAGTACATCAGGTATCAGGATGGAGGGGGGTATTGTTATCCTTAAGGTACCTCTGGCTGCATCTCTTATCACAGTTAGGTATCTGGAAATCAAGAACTGAACTGAGTTTTAGGCAGAAGTGAAGTGGAAACACTTAGTAAGCATGTACTATGTCACAAGTACTAGATGCTTTCACATATAATATCTCATTTCATCCTTTAAAAAAATCTATGGGGAGTCAGGGAAAATTTTCCTAATTTTTTCTTTTTCTTTTTCTTTCTTTTTCTTTTTTTTTTTTTTTTTTTTTTTTTTTTTTTTTTTGAGACAGGGTCTCACTCTGTGACCCAGGCTGGAGTATAGTAGCACAATCACAGCTCACTGCAGTCTGCAGCCTCCACTTCCGGGATCAAGTGATCCTCCCACCTCACCCTCCCAAGTAGCTGGGACAACAGGTGAGTGCCACCATACCCAGCTAATTTTTTTTTAATGCAGAGATTGTGGTCTCTCTGTGTTTCCCAGGCTGGTTTCAAACTCCTGGGCTCAAGCAGTCTTCCCACCTTAGCCTCCCAAAGTTCTGGGATTGCTGGAGTGAGCCACTGTGCTCAGCCACTAATTTTTTTTTTCTCAGATGGGGTGTTGCTATGTTGCCCAGACTGACCTGCGATTCTTAGGCTCAAGAGATCCTCCCATCTCAGCCTCTCGAGTAGCTGGGACTACAGCATCACTTTGCCCAGCTAAACTATCCCCGTTTTTACAGATAAAGAAACCAAACCCAGGCTGGGCATGGTGGCTCACACCTGTAATCCCAGCAATTTGGGAGGCTGAGGCAGGCGTATCACCTGAGGTCAGGAGTTCAAGACCAGCCTGGTCAACATGGCAAAACCCTGTCTCTATTAAAAATACAAAAATTAGCCAGGCATGGTGGCAGGTGCCTGTAGTTGCAGCTACTCAAGAGGCTGAGGCAGGAGAATCACTCGAACCTGGGAGGCAGAGGTTGCAGTGAGCCAAGATCACACCAGTGCACTCCAGCCTGGGCAACAGAGTGAGACTCTGTCAAAAAAAAAAAAAAAAAAAAAAAACTAAAGCCAAGGTAAGTCAAATATATTACCCAAAGGGGCCCAACAGAGGAGTGACAAAACCAGCTTGGAAACTCTGCCTCACTGTGAGGAGTGAGATTATCTGCCCTCCCATTTCCTCTGAATTGCCATCTCTAAATGGCTCTGAACCTTTCCTCCACCCTCCATCTCCCACATTCAGCCCCTCTGCTCATGGAGAAAGGCACATCAGAGCTCAGTTCTGACATCTTAGCCCCATACTGGGCCTATGTAGCTCCTATTCTGTGTGGAATGCCCTCCTGTCCTCCCTCAGATCCAAAGTGGAATCCCTCCCCACACCACCTGGATTCTGACACCCCACATGTGCTGCCTGGCCCCACCTTACCCCATGGCCTGTAGGCCAAATTGTGAGGGAAGGGAAGAGGAAGAACTCCCACTGTGCATTTACTCAGCCTTGTTCTGGTGACTAACAAAGTTGAGGAACTTGTATTGGCCATTTGCTTGTTTAAGTAGCCAGCCTAGCTTTTCTTCAGTTGTCTGTCTTTTTCTTACTGAGTTGTAGGAGTTTGTTTATACATTCTAAACATAAGCCCTTTCTCAGATATGCGCGTATTTCAGATATGTGCAAATATATTTTCCTCTCTATGGTTTGAATTTTATCTCTCCTAAGGATGTGTTTTGTTGAACAGGTTTTTTTTTTTTTTAATTTCAATAAAGTTCAATTTATCAATCTTTTTCTCTGTAAGTAAGGCTTTTGTTTCTTAAGAAAAGTTTCTCCTATTTCAGTCTTGGGGATACTCTCTTATGCTATCTTTTAGAATTCTATCATTTTATCTTTCACATTTAGATCAACAATATATCAGAAACTGATTTTTGTGTATCTTGGGGAGGAGGATCATGATTCATTTCTTTCTGTATGGATACCCAACTAGGTCAGCATCATGCATTGAAAAACCTCCTTTACCCAATGCTGTGCATGCCTCCTCCATCATAAATCTTGTGTCCTTGTGGATATCATCTGTTTCTGGACCTTGTATTCTTTCCATTATTCTATTTGTCCTTCCTTGTGCCAAAATCTCACTATCTTTATTTCTGTATATTTATAATATCTTGAGTTCTGGTAGTGTAAGTTCTCTGACTTTGTTTTTCTTCAAGATTACCTTGGTGAATTTTCATCTTTTGTGGTTCTATATGAATTTTTGAATCAGCTTATCAGTTTCCATAAAAATTTTCTGGGGTTATGATTGAAATTATGGTGAAACTAGTAATTAATTTGAAGAGAATTGACATCTCTGTAGTATAGAGCCCTCAGCTCATGGTATATTCCTCCATTTCTTTTGACAGTTAATTTCTCTGAATATTACACAAATTAAATTACAAATTGGTTATTTTTCATAGTTTTCTTGACCATCTTTTGTTAGAGTAATTCCAATAGTTTATATATAGATTCTTTTGGATCTTTTTAAAAAAAGTTTTTGTGGAGGTGGGGTCTTGCTATGTCTTGAACTCCTGGCCTCAAGTGATCCTCCTGCCTTGGCCTCAGAAATTGCTGGGATTACAGGCATGAGCCACTGCACCTAGCCTGAACCTTTTTTATACACATTTATGTATCTGTGAATGATGTCAATTTTACTTATTTCTAACCCTTATAACCTTATTTTTATTTTTTTTTTTTTGAGACAGAGTCTCACTCTGTTGCCCAGGCTGGAGTCCAGTGGTGCAATCTCGGCTCACTGCAAGCTCCGCCTCCCAAGTTCACGCCATTCTCCTGCCTCAGCCTCCCGAGTAGCTGGGACTACAGGTGCCTGCCACCATGCCCAGCTAATTTTTTTGTATTTTTAGTAGAGATGGGGTTTCACCCTGTTAGCGAGGATGGTCTCGATCTCCTGACCTCGTGATCCTCCCGCCTCGGCCTCTCAAAGTGCTGGGATTACAGGCGTGAGCCACCGTGCCCAGCCTGTGACCTTAATTTATTTTTCTTGCCTTATTACAATGGCTAAGACCTCCAGTACAATGGTGGGTAAAGGTGGTCAACTTTGTCTCATTCCCAATCTCAGGGGAAAGGGTTTCAATGTTTGACTATTAAGTATAAAATTTGTTCAACTGATATACACATGCACATATAAAATAACGTTATACAGTTGAACAAATACTACAGATAGGACTGAGCATGGTGACTCATACCTGTAATTCCAGCTACTTGGGAGGCTGAGGTAGGAGGATACCTTGAGGCTAAGTGTTCAAGACCAGCCTGGGCAACAAAGTGAGAGCCCCATCTGTTAAACAAACAGACAAAAATAAATACTAGAGATAAAGAGGGATTTTTTAGAGTCATTTCAAACTATAAAAATCTCAATTTATCAAGAAGGTTAAAACACTCTAAACTTGTATGCATCATACACACACACAGACACATACACACACACACACACACACGGCTAAGATTTATTTTAGCTAGAATTTCTGTTATTTCTAATGGGAAGGTTAGCCACATAACCCAGACCCCTCCCCACTCCTGCCTTTCTTTGTATATTCTTTTTTTTTTTTTCTTTTTGAGACAGAAGCTCACTCTTTCACTCAGGCTGGAGTACAGTGGTGCCATCTTAACTGACCTCAGCCTCAAACTCTTGTGCTCAAGCAATCCTCCCACCTCAGCCTCCCAAGTAGCTAGCCTGGCTAACTTTTAAACTTTTTGTAGAGACAGTATCTCGCTATGTTGCCTAGGCTGGTCTTGAACTCCTGGCCTCAAGCAGTTCTCCTGCCTCAGCCTCCCAAAGTGCTGAGATTACAGGCATGAGCCACCATACCTGGACTCTCTTTATGTATTCTTTTTTTTTTTTTTTAACATAAACTCAAGATTTTATTGTCTTCATAATAAAACAAAAGATGACACTTGGAACTGGGTCGCTTGACCCTTTCTCTTCTTACCTCCTCCCAGTTCAAAATGCTTGTATCTCTTAATAGCCAGCATTCTCTTAGATCTGCAGTTGGGCTCCACGCACTCAAGCCTTCACACAATCTTCTTTGTAGTTTTAGCCTTTTTCTGGAAAATTGGCTGAGTCTCCCCACTGTAGCCCCTCTGCTTCCTGTCATAACATGGCTTTCCCTAGGCATACAGGGAAATGTATCCCGTGTCACTCTGTGGGGCTGGTGCTTCCCACACTTCTTACAGAAAGTCCAGTGAGTTTTAGGAATGTTCACCATGTTTGCAGGAGCGCTACTGGCACTCTGTGTTTTCTTGATTTTATTTGATGTTAAATACGTTGCAACTATTTTTCTGAGCTCATATGTGTCTTTCAACTTTCTTTTTTTTTTTTTTTTTTTTTTTTTTTTTTTTTTTTTTTTGAGACGGAGTCTTGCTCTGTCACCCAGGCTGGAGTGCAGTGGCCGGATCTCAGCTCACTGCAAGCCCCGCCTCCCGGGTTCACGCCATTCTCCTGCCTCAGCCTCCCGAGTAGCTGGGACTACAGGCGCCCGCCACCTCACCCGGCTAGTTTTTTGTATTTTTTAGTAGAGACGGGGTTTCACCGTGTTAGCCAGGATGGTCTCGATCTTCTGACCTCGTGATCCACCCGTCTCGGTCTCCCAAAGTGCTGGGATTACAGGCTTGAGCCAGCGCGCCCGGCCGTGTCTTTCAACTTTCTTTAATTTTTTTGTTTGTGTGTTTACAGATGTTTTCCATTATTATATGGTAATACCTTAGTGTTTACCTTTATGGCTTCTGGACTTTGTGTTTGGAAACTTTTCCCACCCCAAGATTATAGCATACTCTTCTGTGTTTCCTTCTGATAGTTGTATAGTTTCATTTTTGTATTTAGTTATTTAATCTGTCTGTACTTTTATCTTGTGTATTGTGTGAGGTATCGATATAACTTTATTTTGATCCAAATAATTTGCTCACTACTCTCATGCCATTTACTGAAGGGTCTACCCTTTCCTCTGATTTGAAATGTCTGCTGTCAAAAGCTATTTTGTTCCTCAGATCTATCTGTTTATTCTGCACCTGTGGAGTTTTTAACAGGGTGACTTGTGCGATTTCTCCTCAGCCTCTATTCCCTGGTAGCTGTCCCTTCACCAGACCTCCCGTCCATCATGGCCAGCCAGCAACCCTCCCAAAGGTGGGCTATTGATGCTGGCACATGGGGCTCTTATGAGGACCCGAGAGTAGATAGTAGGCTCCAGAAACACCAGTTCCTTTCCACCCCTTTTTGCTTGTCTTCCCTTTACATGCCAACAGTCCCTCTGAGCCTCACAGCAACAGCAGCCCCTCAGCCAAACAAGGGCTGGACCCAGCGGGGAGCAGAAAGACTCGAGGGGATCTGGAATATTCCTTGACATTTCTACCCACTGCCCTGGCCTGGGGCCCTCCTGGGAGCTGGTCATTTGGACAGTGGGTTTTTCCCTCCCTGAATGCACCGTGGTTCTCCTCTAGCTCCTCCAGGTGTTGCCTACCTCACAGGCTGTTCCAGAAAGGGAGGGGCTGCACATCCTACTCCTGACTGACTCTCAGGCTCTGTGCCCTCCCAGTTTGAAGGGAAATTACTCCCACTCCTCAAAGGCCCTTGTAAAGCATGAGCACACAATGGCCTGACTACTTTCTTGAAAAGAGGGGGGAGAAATAGAACAAAACACACTAGTATCTCCACAAATCACTCTCCCACACATATATTATTTGTGTCATTCACAAAAATTATCTTAAGCCAAGAGGCAGCCAGGGTAGGACATGTGACATAAAACACCATTTCTGCCAACAAATGTTTATTAAACACCCATGTGCACAGTACCAAGCCAGGATCTTCATCTCAACTGCAGTTCATGCTTCTGGAGAGCTGTCCAAGAGCTCGGATTGGGCTGGTTTGAGGCCTGGGCTCCAGGCCTGAGGTGAAGGTGGGAGGACCAGCCCAGCCCCAAGAGCTCCCAGCCTTCAGAATCCTGGGTGGCCTTGACTGGCAGCAACAGCCTTAATAAGAGTCGGAGCTGGAGACCAAACCCAACACCGTTTTCCAGGAGGGGCTAATCCATGACCAAGGTGCTTATGGGAACATCCTTCCTGGGCCCTTCTCTTGCCAGAAAGGGCCGTAGATGGCAGACCTGCAGGTGCGCTCTGGAGGGAGTGGCTACTGACCGGCCTCCCACAGCGTTGACTCTTGGCCTGAGCCTTTGCCCCTCCCTGGCCTCCTGTGATATCACAACCCAGGGCAGTGGTCACTGTCTGTGTTCTCAGGGACACTAGTACGTGTTAAAGACTTACTGACACAGAATTAAGACTTTTGACAGAGGCCGGGCGCGGTGGCTCAAGCCTGTAATCCCAGCACTTTGGGAGGCCGAGACGGGCGGATCACGAGGTCAGGAGATCGAGACCATCCTGGCTAACATGGTGAAACCCCGTCTCTACTAAAAAATACAAAAAACTAGCCGGGCGAGGTGGCGGGCGCCTGTAGTCCCAGCTACTCGGGAGGCTGAGGCAGGAGAATGGCGTAAACCCGGGAGGCGGAGCTTGCAGTGAGCTGAGATCCGGCCACTGCACTCCAGCCTGGGCGGCAGAGCGAGACTCCGTCTCAAAAAAAAAAAAAAAAAAAAAAAAAGACTTTTGACAGAGAAACTGAGAAGGGAAAAGTTGGATGAGAAGTGGGCTCCTAGGAAAGTGAGTGAGTGTGGGACAAACATGGAGTGTGTCTGTTCCTGCCAACTTCCAGACCCAGGCCCAGAAGGAGGAGGCACTGCCCAAGGCCTAGGTGACTTGGAAACTGGGGACCCACTGTGGGAGCAGAGGAGCCATCAGTGGTGCTGCTTGGATGCCCCAAGAGCAGGCCATCCTCCAGTGACAGGTAGTCTCATGGGAATGGCCTCCCCTAGGATTTGAGAAGGGCATGTGTCAAGGGACAGTCACAGGGAAGACCCTCATAACCCTTCGGTTCACGGCCATAGAGCCTAGACAGGGGGCCTCTGGCTGTATCAGAACTGCCGCCCATTGTTGGGCAAGAAGTTGCTGACGGCACCAGCACCTTTGATAGAACCTTCAAAGCTGTGGTTGACATAGATGTTGTCAGCTGTGGAGACTCGGGAGGGGTGATTTGGGTAGGAGGCCGCTATGGCTGCCGCTGCTGCCTCCTCAGCCAGCTTCTGCTCCAGTGCCAGAGCTGGGTTGACGTCAGGCCCTGCAGTGAGACAGAGAACCACAGTCAGAGAGGTGGGCAGGGGACACAGGTGAGAAGCTACTCCTGGTTCTGTACAACAAACCCAAGGCAGGAAGGGTCCCAGGGGGGCTCTGTGCCATGTGCCTTCTGGGGTCACTACATTTGCAGCCCAAGCTTCAGGGATGTCCTGGTCCCCCATCCCCCAAGCATGTTGGGAGCCTCCGAGGAACAGCCACCACCTGCAGCTCCAAGGCCCTGGATACCCCTCGTCCAAGCACACCCCACAACTGCTCCTCCTTGCCCCTCTCTTATGTCTCACCCACCACCCCTAGCACACACACTCTACTCCTTCCAAGAGGGTCAGGGAGTCCCCACAAGAGACATGTTTAGGAACCATGGAGCTGTGTGGGCTCCAACCCCTGCTACCTTTGACCAAGTCTGTAACCTGGGGCAGGTGTCTCAGTTCCCTCATCTGTAAAAAGGGAAGGATAATGATGCCTACCTCGGGGGGGTAGTTAAGAGAATTACAGACACATATGTTGATGCACAAACACACCCCTCTATAAATGTCCTCTAGTAATATTATTATTACCATCTGGTGGGGGGTAAAATTGAACTCCTCCCAGCTTGCCCACCCTGAGAGCCAGAAACACCTTCATCCTGGGAGGCTCAATTTGAGCCTCCATGCGCCTCAGCCTCCCAAAGTGCTAGGATTACAGGCATGAGCCACCACTCCTGGCCAGCATTTCAAAAAATTAATGAGACTGGGTGCGGTGGCCCACGCCTGTAATCCCCGCACTTTGGGAGGCCCGCACTTTGGGAGGCCAAGGCAGAGGGATCACCTGAGGTCAGGAGTTCGAGACCAGCCTGACCAACATGGTGAAACCCTGTCTCTAATAAAAATACAAAAATTGGCCAGCCATGGTGGTGTGCACTGATATCCTAGCTACTCAGGAGGCTAAGACAGAAGAATTGCTTGAACCCAGAAAGCAGAGGTTGCAGTGAACTGAGATCGCACCACCACACTCCAGCCTGGGCAACAGAGCGAAGCTCTTGTCTTAAAGAAAAAAAAAAAAAATTAATAATAGGGCTGGGGCACAGTGGCTCACGCCTGTAATCCCAGCACTTTGGGAGGCCTTGGCGGTCAAATCACCTGAGGTCAGGAGTTCGAGACAAGCCTGGCCAACATGGTGAAACCCCATCTCTACTAAAAATAAAAAATGAATTAAAAAAATTAGCCAGGCGTAGTGGTCTGTGCCTGTAATCCCAGCTGCTTGGGAGGCTAAAGCAGGAGAATGGCTTGAACTTGGTGAGGCAGGGGTTGCAAGAAGCTGAGATCACACCACTGCACTCCAGCTTGGGCGACAGAGTGAGACTCCATCTCAATCAATTAAAATAAAATAAATAATAAATTTAAATTAAAATAAAAGCCAAGCACAGTGGCTCACACCTGTAATCCTAATACTATGGAAGGCCAAGGTGGATCACGAGCTCAGGAGTTTGAGACCAGCCTGGGCAACACAGGGAGACCCCACCTCTACAAAAAAATTAAAAATTAGCTGGCATGGTGATGTGCACCTGGGGTCCCAGCTACTCGGGAGGCTGAGGTGGGAGGATCACTTGAGCCTGGGAAGTCAAGGCTGCAGTAAGCTGTGATCATGCTATTGCACTCCAGCCTGGGTGTCAGAGCAAGACCCTGTCTCCAAAAACAATAATAATAATAATAGAATGGAACCAGAAATATCAGAATGCTTCACATGTATAAGAGAAGTATTAATATTATTTAGTGAAGCATCTGTTTCAGGCAGCATGTCTGTGTGTGCTTGTGCGTGTCACCTCTGGGTATAAAACATATTTCTTGCTGAAGGGCATGCTTAAAAGTCCAACAGCAGTGCCGTGAAGATCCAGAGTGTACAGGGCCACAGAAACGTTGTTTGAGACATACATTGCTGACAAAAGAAATATGTTCACAGCACATTAAATGAACAACAGAAGCTTCAAAGACTAGAAGTGCCACATGGTCATGGTCCTGGCTTCTGACGTCTGCCCATGGCTTGTGTGCACTTCCTGAGCTTGACGTCTGCCCATGGCTTGTGTGCACTTCCTGAGCTTCCGTGGTAAGTATGCACTGTTACTGTTGTCGTCATGATAATCATGACAGCCTGGTAGGAACAGGCCGGGGCACTCACCCACATAGCTGAGGATGACAGGCAGGAAGACCAAGCCATGCAGCAGACCCAGCAGAGTAATCAGGAGGTTGAGGCGGAAGAAGAAGATCTGAATGAGCTGGGCCTTGGCAAGGCCCAGGACCAGGATGCCAGGGAGGTTGGTCATGGCCACACCTGCAAACACCTGGGGGGTCAGAACCAGGTGTCAGGCAGGGCACAGGGCATCAAGCAGGGCACAGGGTGTCGAGTGGGGCACAGGGTGGCCCACTCCTCCCCACTCACCGCACTTCCCATAGAGATGGTGGCCTCTTTGGCCCTCTCCAGCCGGGTGGGCTTGGTGCTGATGGCAAAGGAGCGGGTAATGTGGGACACGAACTCCACAGACATGCCCACCGCCTATGGGCAGAGAGGGGGCATAAGCCAAGAAAGGCAGAGGTAGGGAAGGAACTGGGGAGATGAGGCCTCCACCAGGACCAGCGCGGGGCAGGCATTAAATTCTAGACAGAGTATTTGGCCGGGTGCCAAGTGGCTCGTGCCTATAATCCCAATGAGCCATTATAGTGGCTCATGCCTATAATCCCAACACTGGGAGGCTCAGGTGAGAAGATCACTTGAGCCTAGGAGTTTGGGACCATTCTGGGCAACAAAGTGAGACCCTGTCTCTACAACAAAAATTAAAATATTAGCTGGACACAGTGGCACGTGCCTGTAGTCCCAGCTACTTGGGAGGCTGAGGTCAGAGGATCGCTTGAGCCCAAGAGTTCGAGGCTACAGTGAGCTGTGATCATGTCACTGCACAAGCCTGAGAAACAGAGCAAGACCCTGCCTCTAAAAAAAAGAAAGAAAGAAAAAAAAAAGGAACTGGGAGTATTCTATGAGGCTGGATCCCCAACCACCCCTCCAGGGCCCCCTGGTGCCTGTGTCTGCTGGGTTACCGAGACCAGGTTGATGAGGGACACAGCATTGTAACTGATGCCCCACAGGGCCATGAAGCCAACGGTGTCCACGAGGATCATGATGATGGACAGCAGGTTGAGGAGGCCGGAGCGCAGGTCCAGGCCCAGCAGGAGGCAGCAGACAGCGAAGGTGGGCACCAGGCAGAGGCTGAGCATGAAGAGCCCCTCAGGGAGAATGGTCAGGTACTGCTCATAAAACACATTGGTGACCCTGCCAGAGTACAGAGCATGGTCACAAGCTCATGCCTCTGGGGCCCTCAAGGTGGGTGGGACACCCCACTTCAGAAGGAGAATGCTGAGGGTCAGGCAGGCTTATATTGGGGTAAAAACCAGCATAAGAAATAGGCCCAAGTCTGCAGCCAGAGCCTCCTGACCTAAAACTGGTGCTCATCTCATGCAACTCCTTGCAAGCCCTCCACCCTAACCTCCAATCTCCAGCAACCATCCCCCACCTCCCTCTAGCTCAGCCACTCAGGTCCTCACGTGTAGGGGAAGACCTCAAAAGCTGGGTCTGTCCCAGGCACCTTCCGCAGGTCAGCAGTGATGTTGGCTGCCAGCTCCCGAGCTGCCCGCAGAGCTTCTGTGTAATCCTGTGAGTTTTTCAGGGGCTTGTGATAGGCCATGAACCTGGAGGCTGGACAGCCATGGCACACGGAAGATGGAAGGGCAAAGGTCAGAGCCCTTTCCAGGACACCTTCAGAACACCCCAGACACAGTGGCATAGGCATGTGATCAAGCTGGGTTCAGGGCTCTGCCGCCACCATTTGAAATTCTTGGTAAATTTTGTGCAAGAGGTCCATATTTTTGTTTTGCACCAGCCCTGCAAACTCCATAGCTGGCCCCACTGCTGTGGGAGACCCAGGCCTGACCTTTGATGAATGAAGCCTATAGAGATCTCTCTAGTGAACCCAGATTCTTCTCTATATGGTTTCAAGATATGCATTGGATTTTTAAAATTAACTTAATTGGTTTTTAATTTGCATATTCCTATAGGAAAGGACTAGAAAGGAAGACAGAAAAATGAGAACAGTTGAATTATTAGAACTGTGGCTTAGGGCTCAAGGTTATTTCTTAATGACGTTTTAAGAAATTAAGGTTATTGGCCAGGCGCGGTGGCTCACACCTGTAATCCCAGCACTTTGGGAGGCTAAGGCAGGCCAATCACCTGAGGTCAGGAGTTCGAGACCAGCCTGCCCAACATGGTGAAACCCTGTCTCTACTAAAAATGCAAGAATTAGCCGGACGTGGTGGCACACCCCTGTAATCCCAGCTACTTGGGGGGCTGAGGCGGGAGAATTGCTTGAACCCGGGAGGTAGAGGCTGCAGTGAGCCGAGATTGTGCTACTGCACTCCAGCCTGGGCAACAGAGCAAGACCTCATCTCAAAAAAAAAAAAGAAGGCCGGGCGCGGTGGCTCATGCCTGTAATCCCAGCACTTTGGGAGGCCGAGGCAGGCAGATCACGAGGTCAGGAGATCGAGACCATCCTGGCTAACACAGTGAAACCCCGTCTCTACTAAAAATACAAAAAAATGAGCCAGGCATGGTGGCAGGCACCTGTAGTCCCAGCTACTCAGGAGGCTGAGGCAGGAGAATGGACTGAACCTGGGAGGCGGAGCTTGCAGTGAGCCAAGATCGCGCCACCGCACTCCAGCCTGGGCGACAGAGCGAGACTCCGTCTCAAAAAAAAAAAGAAGAAGAAGAAATTAAGGTTATTAAGACCCTTATACAATAAAGGGTTTTTTGTTCTTGTTTTTGTTTTTGTTTTCAAGACAGAGTCTCACTCTGTCACCGCAGCTGGAGTGCAGTGGCACGATCTTGGCTCACTGCAACTTCTACTTCCCACGTTCAAGTGATTGTCAAGTGAACTTCAGGCAGCTTTCAGCCAGCAGTTCAAACTACAAATTATTTCAGTACAAAGTGAGATCACCCTTCAAAAGCTCCCCCACCCGCCAACGACCCCCATGTCCATCTGCAGCACGAGCTCCCTTAGGCTCCCTACACCAAGCATGTCTGCACAGAGCTATAGCCAGCTCCTTTACACAGATGGCTGTCTCATTCTGCCATCTGCTGTATGAGCTGACAGCATGTTGTGGGTCCTCTTCCTGTCAGTCTAACTGTATCTCCCTTGTTACCTTTTTCTTTTTTTCTCTCTTTCTTTTTTTTTTTTTTTTTTTTGAGAGAGGGTCTCACTTTGTTGCCCAGGCTGGAGTGCAGTGTTGCGATCACGGCTCACTGCAGCCTCAACCTCCCAGATTCAGACATTCCTCCCGCCCAGCCTCCTGAATAGCTGGAACTACAGGCACACGCCACCACACCCAGGCAGTTTTTTAAATTTTATTTCGTACAGGAGGCCGGGCACAGTGGTTCATGCCTGTAATACCAGCATTTTGGGAGGCCGAGGCAGGCATATCACCTGAGGCCAGGAGTTTGAGACCAGCCTGGCCAACATGGTGAAACTCCATCTCTGCTGAAAATACAAAAATTACCCAGGTGTGGTGGCATGCTCCTATAGTCCCAGCTACTCAGGAGGCTGAGGCAGGAGAATCGCTTGAACCTCGGAAGTGGAGGTTGCAGTGATCACACCACTGCACTCTGGCCTGGGCAACAGAGTGAGACTCTGTCTCAAAAAAAAAAAAAAGAGGGCTTCCCTATGTTGCCTGGGCTGGTCTCAAACTCCTGGGTTCAAGAGATCCTCTCGCCTCGGCCTCCTGGAGTGCTAAGATTACAGGCATGAGCCATCGCACCCAGCCTCTTGTTACTTTTAATGACTGCTAGGATTGTGCTGTGCCAAGCATCCTAATTCATTTAGCCAGCTGCCCTTTGGGTGTAATTTGTGCTTGTAAGAAAGGTACTTAGCCAGGGTGTGGAGAACTCCCAAGTATGGTATCAACTGCTGAATGAATTCCACAAACAACGCTGACCATTGACTTGGGAGTGAGAGAAGGGGTGAAGTCTGAGGATGTGGAGTTGGGAAACAAGACCCCTGCTGACAGGGCCAGGGCAGTTAGAAGCTCCTGACACAGGAGGGAGACAACACGTGACAGGCTATTCCCTGGGGTTCTCAGGGGCCCTCCAGAGCAACTGATTATGTCCTCCCCTCCAGGCAAGGCCATGCTTACCTAAAACCTGGCCATCTGAAGTCAAGTTCACAGAGGTGCTGTATGCTCCCAGGCCGCTGTGAGGTCAGGGCAAAGGCTTAGCCAGGAACAAAGCTCCTTTCATCTGCCCAGCCCACAGCCACCCCAGAGAGGCCCCTGATAGCTTCCTCCTGCCTCTCTATATTCACCCCCATCCTAGGTCCCACATGTCTGTCCTCCCCAGCAGAAGGCCCTCCCAAGCTTACCCTTTGGGACATTTGATGTTGGGCCGGTCATTCAGGAACCAGGGAAGATACTTATAGAACTGCTCCACTGAGGGCCTCACAGAGCCCATCGTGATGCTCAGGCAGTTCTTTAGGCAGTTCAGGGAGTCTGCAGAGAAAGCAGGGGTCTGGGCAGTGACACCCCAGGGCCAGCAGCAACTGCTGTGTGCCCCTCCTTCCCCAACAATCCCATCAGAGGTCCCAGGCACTCCAGCCTCAACTAGTCACTTCTAGGGGGATTTGCTTTTGTTATTTGTGGGAGAAGTTCTCCTCTTGGCTATAGAAACTGTGGGCACCTACAGGCAGAAGGGGAAAGGAAATTTGGGGCAGAAAAACAGGCCCCACAAAGTCCTCTCCACCTACAAATGCCACTGCTTTGTGCGGCGGGGCCATGTGCCAACCTCAGCAGCTCTCCACTCCTGACTCCCCAGTGCCCTGCCACCCAGGAGTGCCACGTGCTCTGAAAGTGGGGCACGGTACACAGCAGCATACGTGTGTGATGCCCACGGGCCAGCACAGCCACCCACACAGGTGCTCCTCACAGAGTGCCTGTCCCTCAGGCCACATCTGCATCCATGCCCCCAATGGACCCCACAAGACAGGTCAAGATGTTGAGGGAGCCTCTCCAGTCCTCTCCTTTCTGTTGCCTCAGTTTGCCTGAGCTATGGTAGGCAGTGAGCCCCTATGGCCCCAAACTCACTGACAGTCGAGGGGCAGAACTGGTCCTTATTGGGGCCAGATATATAAAGGCGGCAGCAGGAGGATGGGGTCAGCCAGTCAATGAAGTCATCCACCCAGGAGGAGGCAGGGATGGCAAGGTAAGACCTAAGGGGCAGGTGGGAGGAAGGGTGACAAGGCCAGCTGAGCAGGGTGGTGGATTCTTCTCATGGCCCAACCCCCACGCAGCCTTCCCCAGGCATACGGCAGCAGGACAGCAGGACAGGGGTACAACAGGCAGGAAGAAAGGACTGGTGAGGACTTGGGGGACTCAAACAGGGAGTAGGCCGGGGTGTGGGGCGGCCAGGCACTCACTGCTCAGGGAACTCTGTGGCATACTGGATCTTCTGGGTGAAGGAGAAGTTGTTGCAGCCTGCACTGGAGCAGATGGCATTCATCCCAGCCTCACTGGAGAAGTTGTAGCCTGAGGTAGTAACAAAGTACACCGGGGCCCCCGTCTCGAAGTAGCGGTTCAGAAAGAGGAAATAGTCAAGCAGGTACGAGTCCTAGGAGTGGAGGAGGGTCAGTAAGCTTCAGTTTGCTATGCACACCCCTAAAGGGCTCACTCCAGCTCACACTCTCGAAGGTACACACAGAAGTACATGCTAAAAGGCACATGCTCAGAGGTCCACGATCAGAGGAACACACACAGAGGAACATGTTCAGAGATACACATGCAGTTACACACTCAAAGGGATGTGTCAGTGGGACACTCAGAGGTGTACACACAGATACATGCCTAGAGGTACACAGAGGTACATGTACACACGTACACAAAATATACACCGAGAGGTACATGCTCAGAGGTCACACACAAGGTACATATAGAGAAGGACATGCACAGACACACACACTCAGGGGTACCTTCAAGATGTATGTGCACTGTACAGTTACACCGGAACACGGTTTTAGGTGTACCCACAGATGAATATACTCCAAGGTTCACAGAATAGGTATAATCACAGGTGCAAACAGAGGTACACTTACGGGGGTGCAAGCACAGAGCAACTCATATCACCTCACATGAACACACACTGACACACACAAACATGCACATACACATAATTGTATCCCTTCCTGTCACCCCCAATTTGGCACAGCCACAGTCTAACAAGCTGGCCTGTGACAACGGCCCGTATTTGTGTGCACACATAAATGTCAGTGTATACACCCTCAAAGCCATGCACCAGGCATCCTCATGGTCTGCTCCCTTCTATAACATAAAGGCTCAGAGTGACATTAGGGAAAATGGCACAGTAGGAAGTGTCAGGAATCTCTCTCCCTGCCTAGAAAACAACTTGTCTGGTATAACTATTTTTTTTCTTTTTTTTCCTTTTTTTTTTTTTTTTTTTTTTTGAGACAGAGTCTTCCCAAGCTGGAGTGCAGTGGTGTGATCTCTGCTCACTGCAACCTCCACCTCCTGGGTTCAAGCGATTCTTGTGCCTCAGCCTCCTGAGTAGCTGGGATTACAGGCACGTGCCACCACTCCTGGCTGATTTTTGTATTTTTAATAGAGATGGGGTTTTACTATGTTGGCCAGGCTGGTCTCAAACTCCTGACCTCAAGCGATCCACCCGCCTCAGCCTCCCAAACAGCTGGGATTACAGGTGTGAGCCACCACACCAGCCCTGGTGTAATTATTTTGGAACTCTGGAGTCTATTGAGGGCTGGAAGCTTCTAGGATAAGTCTTGGACAGTAAATTGTGGTTAATTTCAGGCAATCTCAGCTTTTAGTACAGTAGCAGCTACCCATTTGCCACTCCCAGCTTCAAGGCATGCAGCTGTGTATGCTTTCCAGAAGCAGCTTGTACACAGCTTGCAGGAGCCAGGGTAGGCAAGGACACCATCCACCAAATATCAGCTGGGCATGATGGCTTACACTTGTAATTTCAGAACTTTGGGAGGTCAAGCAGGAGGGTCACTTGAACCCATGAGTGGGAGACTGATCTGGACACACAGTGACACCCTGTCTCTACAAAAAAAATATACAAAAGTTAGCTGGGTGTGGTGGCACATGCCTGTAGTCCCAGCTACTCAGGAGGCTGAGGTAGGAGAATCATTTGAGCCTGGAAGTTTGATGCTGCACTGAGCTATGATTGCACCACTGCACTCCAGCCTGGGCAAGAGAGCCAGACCCTGTCTCTAATAAATAAATAAATAAATCCAAATATCAAGTTCTGATATCTGAGTTCTGATCATTGATCATTACTTCTGATATTGGTGGTACAGATACACAGGCAGGCAGCCACTATTGCAACTCCCACCACCATTGTTGCAACTGCCTCCACATCTTACTAAAGTGACTTCCAGGAGATTTAAAGAGTAAGCACCTATCCCCCACCCCTTCATTTTTCCCTCGTTTTCCTTTTGGGAACCATACATATAAGGACAAGGACATTCAAAAGCAACCATAAATATAGGGATATTTAGACAGTCACCACACTGCATAAATGCCCAGAGAAATATGCAGGCTCATAAAATACCTGAGAAACATTAACTCTGTGCCTTTGGCTGATCCCCAGCACAGAAACACCAACAGCAATAAATAACATAAAGCAAGCCCTGGGAAAGAAGGAGAATCTGATCTCCAGAGCTACTACATTATAAGAATCAAATGTCCGTTTTTCAACCAAAAACACACCAAGAAAAAGAAAAACATGGCCCATTCAAAGGGAAAATATTAAGCAACGGAAACTGTCCCTGGGTAAGACCAGACAGCAGACTTACTAGACAAAGACTTCAAAACAATTGTCTCAGCTGGGTGCAGTGGCTCATGCCTGTAATCCCAGAACTTTAGAAGGCCAAGGCAGGCAGATCACATGAGGCCAGGAGTTCAAGACCAGCCTGGCCAATATGGTGAAACCCTGTCTCTACTAAAAATACAAAAATTAGCCAAGCATGGTGGCAGGCACCTGTAATCCCAGCTACTTGGGAGGCTGAGGCTTGACCCCAGGAGGCAGAGGTTGCAGTGGCCTGAGATCACACCACTGCACTCCAGCCTGGGTGACAGAGCAAGACTCTGTCTCAATAAATAAATAAATAAAACAATTGCCTTAAAGTTACTCAAAGAGCTAAAAGAAAACAAAGCCAAGGAAATAATTTATGAACAAAATGGAAATATCAATAAGGAGAAAACATTAAAAGGAGCAAAAAACTCTGGAGCTAAAAAGTGTAGGAACTTAAATGAAAAATTCACTAGAGGGATTCAAAAGCAGTCAGAAGAAAGAATTAGCAAACTGAAGATAAGACCATTGAAATTACTGAGTTTGAAGAACAGAAAGAAAAAAAAATAACAAAAGTGAACAGAGCAGAGCCTAAGGGACTGTGAGACATCATCATCATCAAATAGACCAAAATATGCATTGTAAGAATTCCAGAAGAAAAGAGAAAGGGGAAGTGAGATTATTTGAAAAACTTATGGCCAGAACTCCCCAAATTTGATGAAGGACATGAATATAAACATTTAAGAAACTCAATAAACTCCAGTAGGATAAACTAAAGAAACCCACACCAAAGGATATTAAATTTTTTTTTTTTTTGAGATGGAGTCTCGCTATGTTGCCAGGCTGGCGTGCAGTGGCATAATCTCAGCTCACTGCAACCTCTGCCTCCTGGGTTCAAGTGATTCTCCTGCCTCAGCCTCCCAAGTATCTTGGACTACAAGTGCACACAACCACGCCCAGCTAATTTTTGTATTTTTAGTAGAGATGGGGTTTCACCACGTTGGCCAGGATGGTCTTGATCTCTTGACCTCGTGATCTGCCTGCCTTGGCCTCCCAAAGTGCTGGGATTACAGGCATGAGCTACTGCACCCGGTTGCATATTATAATTTAGCTGTCAAAAACCAAAGATAAGCCAGGCATGGTGGCATATACCTGTCGTCCCAGCTACTCAAGAGGCTGAGGTGGGAGGATTGCTTGAGCCCAGGATTTCAAGTCCATTCTAGGCAACATAGCAAGACCCTGTCTCTAAAAAATAAAATAAAATACAGTTTTTTAAAAAATAGAAAACATTGAAAAAAAGAAATGACTTGGCATATACAAAAGATTGTCAAAAAGATTATCAGCATATTTCTCATCAGAAACCTTAAAGCCCAGATGGCAGTGGGTTTGTATATTGAAGGTGCTAAAGAATGCTGGGCATGGTGGCTCATGCCTGGAATCCCAGCACTTCAGGAGGCTGAGGCAGGTGGATCACCTAAGGTCAGGAGTTTGAGACCAGCCTGGCCAACATGGCAAAACCCCATCTCTTCTGAAAATACAAAAATTAGCCAGGCATGGTGGCACACGCCTGTAATCCCAGCTACTCAGGAGGCTGAAGCAGGAGAATCACTTGAACCTGGGAAGCAGAGGTTGCAGTGAGCTAAGATTGTGCCACTGCACTCCAGCCTGGATGACAGAGTGAGACTCTGTCTCAAAAACAAACAAAAAACAAGTGCTGAAGAAAAAACAATTGTCAATGAAAAGTCCTAATTCCAGCAAAACTGTCACTTAAAAATGAGGGAGAAGGCCGGGCATGGTGGCTCATGCCTGTAATCCCAGCACTTTGGGAGGCCGAGGTAGACAGATCATTTGAGGCCAGGAGTTTGAGACCAGCTTGACTAACATGGTGAGACCCCATCTCTGCTAAAAATACAAAAATTAGCCAGGCATGGAGGCATGCACCTGTTAATTCCAGCTACTTTGGAGGCTGAGGTAGTAGAATCTCTTGAATCTCGGAGGTGGAGGTTGCAATGAGCCGAGATCACACCACTGCACTCCACTCTGGGCGACACAGTGAGACTCCATCTCAAAAAAATAAATAAAAATAAAAAGTAAAAATGAGGGAGAAGCCAGATGAGGTGATTCATCCTATAATCCGAATACTTTGGGAGGCTGAAACAGGAGGATTGCTTGAGCTCAAAAGTTCGAGACCAGTCTGAGTAACATAGTGAGACCCCCATCTCAAAAAAATTGTTTTAATTAAAAAGTAAAAATGGGCCGGGCATGGTGGCTCATGCCTGTAATCCCAGCACTTTGGGAGGCCAAGGCGGGTGGATCACCTGAGGTCAGGAGTTCACGACCAGCCTGGCCAACATGGTAAAACCCCGTCTCTATTAAAAATACAAAAATTAGCCTGGCATGGTGGTGTGCACCTGTAATCTCAGCTACTCAGGAGGCTGAGGCAGGAGAATTGCTTGAACTCAGGAGGCAGAGGTTGCAGTGAGCTGAGGTCATACCATTGTACTCCAGTCTGGGCGACAAGAGCGAAACTCCATCTCAAAATAAATAAAAAATTTAAAAAAAATTAAAATGAAGGTGAAATTAAGACATTCTCAGATAAACAAAAGCAGAAGGAATTTGTTATCACTAGTCCTTCACTGAAAGAAATGCTAAAAGGAATCCTGTAGGTTGAAATAAAAAGACGTTAGACAGGCCAGGCGTGGCGGCTCATGCCTGTAATCCCAGCACTTTGGGAGGCCAAGGCAGGCAGATCACCTGAGGTTGGGAGTTCGAGACCAGCCTGACCAACATGGAGAAACCTCATCTCTACTAAAAATACAAAATTAGCCCAATGTGGTGGCACATGCCTGTAATCCCAGTACTCAGGAGGCTGAGGCAGGAGAATCACTTGAACCCAGGAGGCGGAGGTTGCGGTGAGCTGAGATCACACAATTGCACTCCAGCCTGGGTGGGCAATAAGAGTGAAACAATGTCTCAAAAAAAAAAAAAAAAAAAAAAAAAAAAAGACATCAGACAGTAACTCAAAGATGTATGAAGAAATAAAAATCCCTTGGCTAGGCACGGTGGCTTACACCTGTAATCCCAGTACCTCAGCTGGCTGAGGTGGGAGGATCTTTTGAGGCCAGGAGTTTGAGGTTATAGTGAGCTATGATCACACCACTGCATTTCAGCCTGGGCAACAGAGCAAGACTCTGCCTAAATAAATAAATAAATAAATCCCGAGCAAGGTTAAATAAATGGGCAGTTATAAATGTTATGATTTATAACTCCACCTTTTTGTACATGATTGAAGAGACTAATGCAAAAAAAAAAAAATCATTAGCCTATGATTTTGGATACATAATGCCTAAAAATACAAAAGTTTTTGAGACACAGTTTCACTCTATTGCCCAAGCTGGAGTACAGTGGCACAATCTCAGCTCACTGCAACCTCTACCTCCTAGATTCAAGCAATTCTCATGTCTCAGCCTCCTAAGTAGCTAGGTTTACAGTCATGTGCCACCATGCCTGGCTAATTTTTGTATTTTTAGTAGAGACGGAGTTTTGTCATGTTGGCTAGGCTGATCTCGAACTCCTGGCCTCAGGTGATCCAACCACCTCACAAAGTGCTGGGATTACAGCCGTGAGCCACTGCACCCAGCTGAAAAATATAATTTTTTGAGACAAGGTCTCTCTCTCTTGCTCAGGCTGGTGTGCAGTGGCATGATCATAACTGACTACATCCTTGAATTCCTGGACTCAAGCAAGCCTCCCACATAGCTGGGACTACAGGCATGTGCTACCATGCCCAGCTAAATTTTAAATTTTTTCAAGAGATGGGATCTCACTGTGTTGGCCAGGCTGGTCTCAAATTGCTGGCCTCAAGCAATCCTTTTACCTCCACCTCCCAAAGCATTGGGATTACAGGCATGAGCCACCATGGCTAGCCCAAAATATAATTTGTGACATCAATAACTGAAAGGGGGATAAGATGGAGTTGTTATAGGAGCAGAGTTTTTGTATGCTATGGAAAGAAAGTTGGCATAAATTTAGAGTGTTATAACTTCAGCACATTTAATGTAATCCTCATGGTAATCACAAATAAAATTAGCTGTAGACTATGCACAAAAGGAAATGAAAGGAAAATGTAAAATTTCACTAGTAGCAACCAACTAAGCACAAAAGAAGTCAGTAATGCAGGAAATGAGAAACAAAAAAGCTACAAGGCATATAGAAAACAAATAGCAAAATGACAGAAGTAAAGCCCTCCTCATCAGTAATTACTCTAAATGTAAATGGATTAAACTCTTCAATCAAAAGAGAGTAGTAGGGTCAGTCATGGTGGCTCATGCCTGTAATCCCAGCACTTTGGGAGGCTGAAGTGGGTGGATTACTCAAAGACAGGAGTTCAAGACCAGCCTGGTCAACATGGTGAAACCCCGTTTCTACAAAAAATATAAAACAAGTAGCCAGGCTTGGTGGTATGCACCTGTAATCCCAGCTACTCAGGAGGCTGAGGCAGGAGAATCGCTTGAATCTGGGAGATGTAAGTTGCAGTGAGCCAAGATCGCTCCACTGCACTCCAGCCTGGGCGAGAGACCGAGACTCCATCTCAAAAAAAAAAAGAGTGGTAGAATGGATTAAACACACGATCAAGATTGTGAGAGTTGGCATACTGTGCCCTAGGCAGCCCCCATCTGCTAAAAAACAACAAAACGTGATCTAATATATGCTCTCTCCAAGAGACTCACCTTAGATCCAAAAACACAAATAGGTCAAAAGTGAAAGAACAGAAAAAAAGATATTCCATGTAAATAGGAAACAAAAGAGAATAGGGATAGCTATACTAATACCAGACAAAATAGACTTTATTTATTTATTTATTTATTTTGAGACGAATCCTTACTCTGTTTCCCAGGCTGGAGTGCAATGGCATGATCTCAGCTCGCCGCAACATCCGCCTCCCAGGTTCAAGCGATTCTCCTGCCTCAGCCTCCCAAGTAGCTGGGATTACAGGCATGTGTCACCATGCCCAGTTAATTTTATATTTTTAGTAGAGACAGGGTTTCTCAATGCTGGTCAGGCTGGTCTCAAACTCCTAATCTCAGGCGATCCATCCACCTCAGCCTCCCAAAGTGCTGGGATTACAGGAGTGAGCCACCACTTCCAGCCAAAAAAATAAATATTGTTTGAGTTCACTTATACGAGGTGCCTAGAGTGGTCAAACTCATAGAACAGAAAGTAAATGGGCCAGACACAGTGGTTCATGCCTGTAATCCCAGCACTTCAGGAGACCAAGGCGGGCCGATCACAAGGTCAGGAGTTCGAGACCAGCCTGGCCAACATGGCAAAACCCTATCTCTACTAAAAATACAAAAATTAGCTGGGTGTGATGGCACATGCCTGTAGTCCCAGCTACTCAGGAGGCAGAGGCAGGAGAATCGCTTGAACCTGGGAGGCAGAGGCTGCAGTAAGCCGAGTTCGTACCGTTGCACTCCAGCCTGGGCGACAGAGCAAGACTCCATCTCAAAACAAAAAAGAAAAAGTAGAGGCCAGGTGCGGTGGCTCATACCTGTAATCCCAGCACTTTGGGAGGCCGAGGCAGGTGGATCACCTGAGGTCAGGAGTTCAAGACCAGCCAGGCCAACATGAAACCTCGTCTCTACTAAAAATACAAAAATTAGCTGGGTGTGGTGGTGGCCGCCTGTAATCCCAGCTACTTGGGAGGCTGAGGCAGGAGAATCACCTGAACCCGGGAGGTGGAGATTGCGGTGAGCCGGGATTGTGCCATTGCACTCCAGCCTGGGCAACAAGAGCAAAACTCCATCTCAAAAAAAAAAGTAAATGGTGGTTGTGTCAGGAGCTGAGGGGAGGGGAGAATGGGGAGCCACTGTTTATTGGATAAAGTTTCAATTTTGCAAAAAGGAAAGAGTTTTGGAGATGGATGGTGGTGATAGTTGAATAGTATGAGTGTACTTAATATCACTGAACTGTACACTTTAAAAAGGTTACAATGGTAATTTTCTATTATGTGTATTTTACCACAATAAAAAACTGGGAAAAAAATGATAAAAATTTTAAAAGCAGTAAGAAACAAACATCCCCAACAGAAAAATAAACAAAAGACGTCAACATAAAACCTCAGCAAGGTCTAGTGGCCCATCACGTCCTTCCTTCTTGCTCTTGGGGCACTAAAGACCCTCTTCACCTCAGCCCCGTGACATAGCCCCCAGGGCTTCTGCAGGTGGCAGGTTCATTCTGGGACTCCCCACCTGCTCTCCCTCCATAGGGTCACCCAAAGTATAGTCCTGAGCTGTCTGCTCTTGTCCTCCCTCACCTGGCTTCCAGGCCAGTACAGCCTAACACATCTACCCCAGCTGCACCCCACTCAGCCCTGCTGTGGGCTTGGGCCTCGCTGCTTCCACTGGGGCTCCTGCCAGTGCCCAGACTCTTGCCCAAATCTCCATCACAGTTCTCCAGATGGGTCCTAGACATCAAGTCCCCTTGATGCCCTCCCTCTCCGCAGAGCTTGCTCATGCAGTCTGACCATGTGTCTCAGACTTTGTTGTCTATGGCTGCTTTCTCTTGGCCACCAGTCCATGGCCACCACTGGTGCACATCCAGATGAGCCGGGTCCCCAGCCTTGGCTGACACATTGTGCCTGTTGGCCCACACACTTACTGATCCAGGCTGGGCAATCAGCCTCTCCCCAACCATGCCCTTGGCCTCCAGCTCATCCCACCCCCACAGTCGCTGCCACACCCAGGAAACACACCTGGGCTCGCCCCAGCCCCCCATTGGCCAGTCTGTCATCACTTTCCTCTGCAAATCCTATGCGAGCTTGGAGGCCCCTCCAACCATGGGGCTTTCCTTTCCCTGAACCCCTGCCCTCCCTGGGCTTCAGGCCCAGAGGATTCACAGGGCTGGACACTGGGCAGGCACTCAGCAAAGTGACAGTCATTCTTTGTGGCCTGCTGTCTCACATGGACAGCCCTCCAGTGCCTGGGCCATCTCTCTTACTGTGGCCTGGGGCTGGCACCTGGTTGTTGTGCTGTTCATACATGAATGTGGCTTCACTCCGCAGGACTGCTGGAGATGCCTCCAAAGCAGTGAGCAGCTCTGCACCTCTGGCCAAGCCCCTGGCTAGAGACCCCCAACCCATCCCTGCTGGTTGCTACTGCCCCTCCCCAAATCCCAAGGGCCTAAGGGTTGAGAAGAGCCTGAGCTCACCTTGGGCAGGGCCAGCTCCTGGTCCAGTCCAACACTGATGTGGCACATGTAGTAGAGGCTCACTCCAAACAGGGCGAGAAACAGCAGCAGCTGAGAAGGGACCTGCTGCATGAGACCACCCTGCCCAGTAGCCGCCCCCCAATCTCCCCACAAATTTAAGTCAGTCAGGGTGTCATGGGCAACATTCTGAAGTTGAGCAGACTTGCATGCCAGCCCCAGGTATCAGCACCTCCCCACCTCCAACCCTGGTCTCCCTGAGGCGAGGTCCCCACCTAGTCCCCCTGCCCTCCTGTGCTTCCAGGCCCACTCACCACAACCCCTTGAGTGATCCAGTGCAGCAGGAAGGGGACATAGGCCTTTCGGAAGAGGCCAAGCAGGAACCCCTCTCCCTGGCCAGGCAGGGGCAGCTCCCGGGGCTTGACGCAGCAGCAGACGTCCAATCGGGAGGCCTGGAGCGGGAGGCAGCCCCTCGAGGTAGTCCCAGAGCAGACCAGATCCCAGGGACCACCTTCCTGCCCCCAGGGAGTGTCACCTTCTGTGGGTGGCCTGTGCCAGTGCCGCTCATGGAGACATACCAGTGTGCTGTTTTCTTTGCCTTTTTTTTTTAAATCTTGATAAAATATCTTTAAATTGTATGCCATCATTTAAACCAACAGATCAACTCCTGTCCATCTCTCATTTATACAGCTGACCCTTGAGCAAGACGAGTTTGAACTGCCTAGGCTCACTTATCCCTAGATTTTCTTCCACCTCTGCTGCCCCCAAAACAGCAAGACCAAGCCCTCCTCTTCCTCCTCTTCCTCAGCCTACTCAACCTGAAGACAATGAGGATAAAGACCTTCATGATGATCCACTTTCACTTCGTGAATAGTAAATAGATTTTCTCTTCCTTATGACTTTCTTACTAACATTTTCTTTTTTCTAGCTTCCTTTATTGTAAGAATACAGTTTATAATACATATAACATTCAAAAGATGTGTTATCGACTACTTATATTATCATTAAGGCTTCCAGGTAATAGTAGGCTAGTAGGAATTAAGTTTGGAGGGGTCAAATGTTACCTGCAGACCAGGCGTGGTAGCTCACGCCTGTAATCCCAGCATTTGGGAGGCCAAGGTGGGTGGACCACTTGAGGTTAGGAGTTCGAGACCAGCCTGACCAACATGGTGAAACCCCATCTCTACTAAAAATACAAAAATTAGCCAGGAGAGCTGGTGGGGGCCTGTAATCTCAGTACTCGGGTGGCTGAGGCAGGAGAATCGCTTGAACCCAGGAGGCAGAGGTTGCAGTGAGCTGAGATCACGCCATTGCACTCTAGCCTAGGTGAAGAGTGAAACTCCATCTCAAAAAAAAAAAAAAAAGTTACATGCAGATTTTCAACTTCTCAGACAGTCAGTCCCCTAATCTCCACATTGTTCAAGGGTCAACTGTATTTTATTTCTGAACCTCATGCACTTAAGGAGGTTCGATTATATTGCAAAATTTGTCAAAACAAATTTATTTTTCTATAGGAAATTGGAGAACACATGGCCTAAATATTACCTTCCCGGCACAATGCCCCTGTCCCCCACCCCATTCTCTGGGCCATCTCTGTGGTGGTAAAGCCACCCCATCTCCCTGCCATGGTGGGAACCCAGGGGCAGGTCCCTTGGTACTGGCCCGGCTGCCCCTACCTCCTGCCTCTTGCTGTCCAGGGAGAGCAGGGCCACAAAGGCAGACATCTGCAGGAGGAAGTCAAGGACCACTGCAAGGCCAGAGGTCAGGGCAAAGGTCCGCACAGCTGGCATGGGGGTCAGGGCCCCTGTGAGGGAGCAGAGGGCTGTCAGGGAACCCTGGCTTCAAGGGCAGAGTGGGAGCTGACATTGACAAGGTGCAGGGGGGAAGGGGGTCTGCACTATACCCACTGCCCTCTGGGAACTCCTAGGCCCCGGCACTAACCCAGCAGGCCTAATGCCAAGTGGGAAGGGTCTGCCCCAGGCTCACCTAGGAAGAAGCAGATGGCCTCAGAGAGGCTGCACAACAGCATGCTGGGGGCCACCCTGCCCAGGGCTCGGCCAATGTGAACCTCTCGCGGCTCCCCAGGCCTCCGGGGCAGCCTCTGGGTGGGAACAGCAGGGATAAGAGCCAGGGACCTCCAAGGGCACCATCCCTCAAAGGCCAGCAGGGAGCTGGCAAGTGCCCAGAGCTGCAGCCAGGCCTGAGGAGCTGCTCTGACCTTCCTGAATCATCAAAGACCCTCACACTCTCCACGGCCAATGTTCTTCTTCCAGGGTCTGGCTGGGAGAAATGCTTGGTGCTTTCGAGATGTCTATAGCACCCCTGTTCCAAGCATTGTTGGAACCCTGTTCACCAACAGGGAGAGGTGAAATCGACTCTGATTTATCCTTACCGTGGAATGCTACGTAGCAGCATAAAGACAGGAGGAGGCTGTAATGTACTAACATGGAGAGGTTTTACTAGACATTGCAAGGAGTTAACAGAAAGCTAATTCCGGATGGTAGAGGCAGGATGAAGTCATTTATGTCAACACACTCTAGTTTCTACAGATATTGTAAACATGAGTGTCGATGAACAGAAAGAGTCTGCAGGGAGACCCAGCAAATTCACGCCAGAGTCCCATCTGGCCAGGAGGTGAGGTTGGCAGAAGAGTGGGCAGTTGGGGGTATGGAGAGCTCCTCCCTTCTTACCTGGTACTCGAGAACAAAGATGAAGATGTTATCAGCCCCCACAGACAGCACCAGGAAAGGCACCACTTGCAGGATGATCAGGGAGGAGCGGATACCCAGGTAGGAGAAGAAGCCCATGGCAGCCATGACTGCTCCCAGGACCACGGCCACCCCGCCAAGGCCCAGCGTGGCCTTGGAGTCCACCTGTAATGCAAACAGGCTCAGCCCCCTGGCCACCTAGCACCTACCCAGTATGCCCACCAGCCTCAGCTAGGCGAGACACCACAGCAGGCAGGCACCCTCCGTGCCTGCAGGTCCCCGATATGCCCCCGGTGGTGAGGAGCTCACATCTCACATTAAAGCCCCTCTGCAGAGCCATCCTCCCAAGGGCAGGTCCATGAAACCCCAAGGCATAGGTGAGCCTGCTCCATCTTCCTTGAGCACGCATTGCAAGAGATTGTAAGTATTAGCTTTGCATTTGGGCAAGTCAGGGTATGGCATGTAACAGAAAGAAAACTGCTCTTAGGTCAGGTGTGGTGGCTCACACCTGTAATCTCAACACTTTGGGAGGCTGACGAGGAAGAATTGCTTGAGCCCAGGAGTTTGAGACCAGCCTAGGCAACAAAGCGAGACTCCGTCTCTACAAAAAATTTAAAAAAAAAAATGGCCGGGAGCAGTAGCTCATGCCTGTAATCCCAGCACTTTGGGTGGGCAGATCACCTGAGACCAGCCTGACCAACATGGAGAAACACTGTCTCTACTAAAAACACAAAATTAGTCAGGTGTGGTGGCACATGCCTGTAGTCCCAGCTACTCAGGAGGCTGAGGCAGGAGAATTGCTTGAACCTGGGAGGCAGAGGTTGCAGTGAGCCAAGATCGTGCCATTGCACTCCAGCCTGGGCAACAAGAGCAAAACTCTGTCTTAAAAAAAAAAAAAAAAAAAAAAAAAAAGCTGGGCGCAATGGCATGTGCCTATAGTCCCAACTACTTGGGAGGCTGAAGCAGGAGGATCACTTGTGCCCAGGATTTTTGAGGTTGCAACAAGCTAAGATCATGCCGCTGCACTCCAGCCTGGGCAGCAGAGCAAGACCCTGTCTCAAAAGAAAGAAAGAGAAAAAAAGAGAGACAGAGAGAGAAAGAGAGAGAGAGAAAGAAAAGAAAGCGAAAGAGAGAGGGAAGGAGGGAAAAGAGAAAAGAAAAGAAAGAAAAGGAAAGAAAAAGAAAAGAAAACAGCTCTTGGCCTTTCACTTTCAGCACAGAACACCTTCCAGAGGTATTACCCTTTGGGGCAGCCACTTAGGTGTGTCCATTCTGCTGCTCTGAGATGCTCTGGTTAGGAAAGTTGTAGAAGGCCTGCTGAAGATGCCTGGGGTCCTGGGCTAGCCCACCTAGCTGTGTCCCTCCCGCTTCTCACCATCACTCGGCTCCAGCTGGAATAGCTGCCCAGGGCCAGGGAGATGTACAGGAAGATGACAATGTAGCTGGTGGCAAAGATGGGCAGGTCTTCGGCTGTGGTGCGATTGATCTCATCTTCCAGAGAGCGCTGTGGACACACACCCGACCAGCCCCCACTGACCGTGCCTGCTCCAGCTAGGCCGGCTCTCAATAGCTCAGTCACTGGGCACTGTGTGTTGTGTCACAGGGCCTGATGGCCCCCCATCATCCCTGGTGAGGCTACAAGAACAGCTATCACAATTACCCTGTTCCAAGCAGGCAGCCACTGCCCAGCTTGGGGACACAGGAGCTGACCCAAGACCACCTGGGTTGCACCCCTAGAGCCAGGGACCCTGCAGCCCCTACCTCAGCCATGAACGTGACCTGGAACTTGCCAGCCGTCCGACGCTGGAAGGCTCGCATTTCCTCCAAGAAGGCCTCCTCCCACAGCTGGGCCTGGGCCAGCCGGGGGTCCCCGGCAGGGTAGTTGTTGAGGGAGAACGTCATGATCAGGGCCTCTGCCTCAGAATAGTCCTTCCCTGGGATAAGAAATGCTCAGTCCCTTCCTGCTGCACCCGTGCCTCCCTCCCCCTCCAGCTGCACCCCTATATTCCCTCCCCCTATCTAGCTTCACCCTTGCCATCACCCCTTGCTCCTTCTCCCCCACTCCTTCTTCATCTGATTCATGGCCTTACCTCCTACACCCCACTTCTCTCAGGCAAAGGTAAGACCTTTGGGCCCAGGCAAAAAACCAGAGTGCCTGAGTAACACTATGAGAAGATAAAGGAGATGGCAGAGAGAGGAGACAGGACAGGGTCGGCCTATAGCTTCCAGAAACCAGGTCACCCCCAGGCTGTGAGAACCCCCAGCACCACCCCCACCCTCCCGTCTATGGTTCCTGCCCCAATACTGCATCTTCCTTGGCCTCCTCTCAGGGCCCACTTAGCTTACCTTTGTACCCCCCAACGGCAAGGAAGGGGAAGACAGGGGCCCCATAGTCAGCCATGCAGCTCAGGGCCAGGGCTGTGCCATCCTTGAAGGTGAGCGGGGCACTGGAGGGAGATGACCACAAAGGGAAAGGGCCTTTCCTGGCCCTGCCCAGTCCCTATGGCCCCTCCCTTCCCCTCCCACCCCAGACCCACAGCACTACGGAGGGTGAGCTGGTGGGGTGGGGGACACTGGCTGCAGATAACTGCAGATAGCCCAGCCCAGTGGGTCCTAAATGGCTCCCATCCAGCAAGATCTCCTGCAGGCCCCCACCCACCGAGTGAGTTGGAGCTGCCAGGTGCCTCCTCTGTGCCAGGCAGGGGCTGCTCCGGGCCATGTCCCTCTGTGCCTCTCACGTCTCCACACACTAGCCTGACCTTCCTGGCTCTGACACTATCTGATTCTGGATTGAGCATCACATCTGAAGTCCTCAGGTGTGATGAGGGCGGAAGAGCTGGGATTTGAGCCGTGGGGTCTGGCATGGGCTGTCTCAAATGTTGCCCTCTCAGCCTCCTTCTCCTGCCTAGGGCCCCCCAAAACCCTCTAGGTACTGAGGTCAAATTTGGAATCCTGGAGCCCAGGAGCCAATGTTTTCAGAGTTTACTAGCCTGGTACCCTCAGGCAATTCTGTAGTTCCTTCAGCTTAGCCCTTTCTGCAAAGCCCATCATTGTGAAGACGCGGTGGGACACCAGAGCGAAGCTCTCTACGCCCCTCTCTCAGCTCTCAGCAAGCAAGTGCTGGTTGCTGTGTGACTTTGAGCAGCTTACCACACCCCTGCGAGCCTCAGTTTTCATGTCTGTAAAGTGGGGATAATTGGACCACCCAAGAGTTGTTGTGAGCACCCAAGTCAAAATAAAGATAATGCCCTCTAATGGACTATAAAGCTAGCATCAGACACGAGTCGGAGGTCAGACCACGATGCCTCCCCAGAGCAAACAATAGCTCCTCTCATTCCCGCTGTTTCCAAGAGACAGCCCTTGGGTTCCCGGCACAGACACTCTGAGAAACAGCCCAAACTTGGGGCCCAGCCAAGGGATGCAGAGCCAGATAGCGGGGGACAGAAAGTGTCAGCACTCTCTTCCAATCCAGTGGTTCTCAAAGTGTGGCCTGGGGCCCTTCGGTGTCCTGGAGATCCTTTCAAGGGTCTGTAAGGTCAGAACTGTTTTCATAATAACACTAAGATGCTATTTGCCCCTTTTAACTCTCATTTGCTCTGGAGTATGGAGTACTAAACGTTCATTTTGAGGACCTCTGCTCTACTCCAACCTCAAGGAGCCTCCACTGCCACCGCCCCGCTGCTGCCCTTGGCTCTTGGGCGCCTTGGTCCAGCAGCCTTGTTGGCAGCACACCAGAGTGGACAGAACCAGGACCGAACCCCAATCAATAGAAGTGTATGTGGCTGTGGCCTGCCCCAGGACACCCGGCCCAGGTGCCTGAGACCAGCCATGACCCCTGGCCTGAGGGCACTTTTTCCAGTGCATACCATGGTACCTCACGGGCTACTGACGGCCCTATGGCACCTGGCACAGAAACAAGAAGCAAAACAAGGCAAATATAAACATGTGCTGTGCCAATCGGACTCCTCTGTCAGACTTAAACCAAGAATGTGGCAGGGAGCTCCACATGTCAGGAGCTCTGCAGAAAGACAGAGTGGACCCGGGGTTGAAGGGCCAGTGATGGCCATGCACAAACCTGTAGCCATGAGCAGGAACTCTGGCCAAAGGAAATGGCAGCTGGACGAGGGGCAGAGATAAGCATCTGGGCAGCCCCAGGCCAGAGTCATAGGAATAGCTACCTCTGGTCCTTCAGGACCAGCTGTATGCCCGGCCAGGTTCCCAGGAGGCCATGGCAGCCCAGCCCCAGCCCGCTCCTCGCTTGGGCCCCACCACGGACTCACTTGGCACAGTACAGAAAATGGTCCCTCCAGTCGACTTGGGAGGTCTGCCCCATCAGTGTCTGGTTGGCCGTGAGCAACAGGAGCGTGCGGTTGTTCTGGAAATACTGCAGGAGGCTGTTGATGCAGCAATCGGAGAGACTGGTATTGTCCGGATTGAGGGGGGCGTAGCAGATGTGCTGCAGGGAGATGTTGCGCTGTGCTTCGGGCGACCACACCTGGAGGTGCCGCAGCCTCTCCTGCAACTCCAGCAGCTCCAGCAGCAAGTCCAGGTCCAGGATCCCGCTGAAGTTCTTGGGCCCCAGCAGCAGGGAGTCATACCTGTAGCTGGACCGGTTAGGAGCCGTCAGGATCACCTGGTTGGTTCGGAAGAAGGGGCCGAAATGCTGGTCATGAAAAGCCTTCTCACTCCGGGCTTGGCTGTTGGGGGCCGACCACAGCTCCACGGGGTCCGTAGTGAGTTCTGTAAAGACCAGGCCCGCTGCCAAGACCACCACCGGGATGACAGACAGCACCAGGATGGTCAGAGGCCACGAAGCCACCCAGGTGCCCCAGCCCTGGAAGAACTGGCCAAGGAGGGTGTGGGTGGAGAAGCTGAGCTTGTCAGAGAGGCTGGTGCCCTTCTTGGGGTCCACCGTCTTGCTTTTGTCCCTGGTGGGGGCCACACGGAGTCCCACGAGCAGGATGGCGACCACAGTGAAGACAGAACAGAGGATGATGATGAGGACCAGCCCACCCGGCATCCGGCCCAGGCGGAAGGTGGAGTCCAGGGCCTGGGGATGGGCGATGGCAGGACAGGATGCAGCACAGTCCTGGCAGGAGCAGGCCACTGCGTCGTCACCTTGGGACTCATTGCAACGTGCAACCCCCTCATTCAGAGGCTGAATCCCACTCCCCACAGCCTGGCCGGGCTCCAAGAGGTGGAAGGTGATGTCCAGTGGGGCCAGACCATTGCCTGTGTCTCCCTGGAAGTTGAGCCAGCGCTGGGCATTGCAAAGGGCAGAGCCATACACGCCACACATGCTGCCCACAGCCAGCGTGGCAGCCGCAGGGATGTGCACACGGCTGCAGGAGTCATAGCTCTGCTCGGCAAAGCTGTGCTGGTAGAAGGCCTCATAGGCCACCACAGCTGGGAGTTGTCCAGCCCCTAGCTGAGCCACGCGGGTCACATTGATGAAGAGGCTCTGGTTGGGGCTGCATGTGTTGTGGCAGTGCAGGCTCACGAAATTGTCAGAGCAGGCTGGGCAGCGGGTGAGGAGGGCCTTGGTGATCGACAGACTCGCTTCCAATGATACCAGCTGCTTGGCGGAGCAGCAGGCTTGGGTGTTGGGGCCGGTGTAGAGGCGGGGGCAGATCCTCTGTAATAGGATCAGGTGATCACCTGTGATGTTGCGGGCTGGCGTGTTGGACAGACAGGACACGTTGGAGAGTGTCATGAGGCCTCCAGACAGCTCTGGGTTCTTCCCACATTCGTCATAGAAGGCGCAGTAGCCAGGCTGGTGGATGGGTGTGTAAGGCTCGCTCTGGGCCTGCAGACACAGCAACATCACTCATGGGCCCTGACACAGCTGGGTGCCATCCAGGCAGCAGGCAGCCAGGGAGGGCGTGGGGGTAAGAAGGACATGGAGCAGGGGCAGGGAAGGGGGGAGTGTGGGGAGTGGGAAGCCTCCTGGAGGCATGTGCCAGCCAGCCAGCCAGTGTTGGAGTGACAAGTGGGCGGGGCAGCCAGGCCTTTCTTCCTAGGTGTGGCCTGATAGACCTGCAGTTTAGGAAGGTCCTGCTGGAGAGGCCAGGTATGGGTAAGGAGGCAAAGCTGACTCCAAGGTGCCGGGCCCTGCCCACATCAAAGTCAGCCTGAGTCCCCACACTGCACACCACATCCAGAGGCCAGGGTCTCTCATGGAGAGTCTGTGCAGGAGGCCCCCCGGCTCCCACCGCCACCACCACCACCACCTGCTTGAGGCCGAAAGCCATCACCCACCTCCCAGACACAAAGGGAGCGAGGAACTTAAGAGGCGCCAGTCCTGGATCTTCTCCCAGGACTCCCTAGGTGATGCTCACTAGGTAACCCCATCCCAGCACCTCCTTGCCTCAGACCTCCCTCAACTGCAGGCCTGGACCCCACCCAGTAGGGCCAGTGACAGGAGGGACTTGGAACACCCCAGTCCAGCGACCTCTTTCACCCCTGTGTGCATTCAACTCTGTGACCTGGAAACCCTCCACCTGCACCTCTCCTCTGTGGGGCCTGGCATCCCTCATGTGTCCGGAGACTGGCCCAGCCTGCAGGCCCTGAGGCTCCCTTGCTGTTACCCAGTAACACTCGCCTGGTACACGGCTGGCCCCAGGGTCCCTAACTGGAGGCTGTAGGGGAGGTGGAGCCAAGCCCTGGGACTCACCAAGTGCAGGAGCAGGGCCCACAGCAGCCAGCCGCTCAGGCCGGCCTCCGCCATCCCGGGTCGAGAAGGGGTCAGCGGGTAGCCGCGCCAGGCCTCAGGGATAGCCAAGGGCTGAACACACATTAAGGCAGCCTCCTCCCCTTCGATGACAACCCTGGCCTGACTGGGTTAGGGACCAATGAGGCTGAGCCCTGCTAGTTAATGATCCACCACTCCCACTGTTTGGCCCCAGTCCACAGGCCCCCGCTTGAGATGAGCCTCATCATGCGGGTGCTAGGGTCTCCACTCACTTCCCAAAACGACCGAAGCCAGAGGGCTGAGCCAGTTAGGGGAGAGACCACGCTATCAGCCCCTAACTCAGCTTCTGCTGGAGTTGGTGCCAGGGCCTGGAGGCACAGGTGAAACCAGGCACTGGCTGGGCTCTGGCCTCAGGAACTCAGCATGGCCGAGGAACCTCCGCACCCTCCCTGGCTCAGCCTTAGACCCCCGATCTGCCCTACCCCTTCTTGGGATCAGGGCCAGCTATGGGCTCAGAGGCACCCTCTGCACTGTCATCCCTAGCAACTGTTGTTAATTAATATTAACAGCCTGATAACAGAGGGGCAGCCAGGGTGGAGTGACGCAGTGACAAAAGTCCCCTCCTCCAGGAAGCAAAGGGAAAGAACAGCTCACTCCTGGGCCTGACAGTTACAGAGACCCCAGATATCGGAAGACTCTCCTTTGCTCATTTTGCTTTTCATCCCCACTTCCCCCTGACCTTCTCCCTCTTGTCCCTTGGCCAGGCCTGTCCCACCAGTCACCCCTAGCAAGGGACAGAGCATGGCCGGGAGCCTTGAGCAGCAGCCCTGCTCCACCTGGGCCCAGGGGCGTGGTACACACTTTCTGCTCCCTCCTGATAGGAATCTTCAAGGCCTACCTTGGGCTCTCACTATCACCAGGATGGGCCATGACCTTGGCCCCAATTACCAAAGCTGAGCTGCCGATAAGGGCAGCTTGTTGGGAACATCACCTGCGTGCCATCCACTGGAGACAGCTGCAGGGAGGGACCTGTCTCTAGTGTTTTGTGGACCCCTGCCTGATTCACAGGGGAGCCACCCAGCCTCATGCAGGGGAAGACAGAGGCTGAGAGGAAGGGGGCCAAGGCAGGGTCAGGCTGACCCCTAAGTCCTCAAGACAGCCATAGTGGAGAGGACAGACAGTCAGCAGCCAAGGGCCTGCCCCTGGGAGTGACAGCCCCATCCAGCACCTTCCCAGAACTGCTCCCAAGTCCCTGGCCGGCAGAGGCAGAGACCCCACCACCCATGAAGCTGCCTCTCTAGGTCCTCTGTTCCTGGTGTTGTCATCTAGTTCCTCCAGAAACAGATCCTGAAACAAGGATCCCAGTGCAAAAAGTTTATTGGGGAGGTGACCCCAGATGACAGCAGTTGTTGAGTGGGGAATGAGCCAGGGGTTGGAAGGAAGCTGACCAGAGTGCATCCAAGAGCTTTCTCCTGCCCCCAGGGACCTCCAGGAGCTGGTGGGGACATGTCCAAGAGCGTCGCCTCCAAGGAATAAGGACACAGACACCTTTCCACCACGTTCTTCTGTCACTGGTAGAGGACACTCCTGGAAGCTTTAGCCCCAGCATGTAGCGGGCACACTCACTGTCAAAAGGCGTTAGGCAGGGCTGTGGGCACTTGCAGCAGAGAAGTCACTGTTGGCATGCACAGGGCTGAGCGTCAGAACAAGCATATGAAAGGCCCACCCTGTCTTTCATATATTTGTTCCCATGGGGGCTACCTAGGCTAAGCCCCTGGAGCCCAGTTGTGCCCAGCCTAGCACCACAGATAGAGTCCAGCTATGTGATCTCCTGGGGTCGTCTGTGAAACACAAGCAGTGTAACAGCAGCACAATCCGGTTCGGAATGACAGTGAAAATTTCACACCTGATCTCCCAACCCAACTGCCAGTGCCTCTGGACACACATGCCGAGTTGTGACCATATGATATGTACACATGCATCCTGCTTTTTCTCTTGACTTTTCACAGAAATCCTCCCTGTTGCCTTCAATCTCTGATCAGCATGTCTGTGACTAGGTTATGGTCCACAGAACTCATGGATCTTCTCCTCTTCTGGTGCTGTCGGGCTGGTTCCCAATAGATCATTTTTGATAAATATGTTTCTGGTTGACTTCTTTGTGCCTAACAATGTTTCCTATTATTTTTTAAATTTATTTCCTTAAAACAAGTTCCCCTAGATGAGATTTGTGAGTCAGAGTACAATGTTTACCATTCTTTTTTTTTTTTTTTTTTTGAGACAGAGTCTTGCTTTGTTGCCAGGCTGGAGTACAGTGGCACGATCTTGGCTCACTGCACTTCTGCCTCCTGGGTTCAAACGATTCTCCTGCCTCAGCCTCCCAAGTAGCTGGGACTACAGGCACGTGCCATCATGCCCGGTTAATTTTTGTACTTTTAGTAGAGACAGGGTTTCATCATGTTGGCCAGGAGAGTCTTGATCTCTTGATCTTGTGATCCACCCTCCTTGGACTCCCAAAGTGCTGGGATTATAGGCGTGAGCCAGCAGCCCCAGCCCAATGTTTATGACTCTTATGTGGACAGCTCATTTCTTTCCTCAGGCTAATCTAGGATTTATCGGGTAATTATCAGATCCTCAGTTATTGGAATTTGGTGAAGGGTTGATGCCAGTCTTGAGTAATGAAGACTCGGTGATTTCTCGAGGGCCGTGACTCTTACCGCTGACACGGGCAACTCGCAAAGGCACCATCTCCCCGCAGTCTCATCTTCATCGTGTATTATGTTTGTCATTAGACCTTACTAATTTAATGACTGCCAGATAATGCCTCATTTTCCACTTTTTCTTGGTATTAGTAAGATTGATATTATAAGCTTGATGTTAGAATCATAAGACACGCCTGAAATGTGGCTACTCTGAGCAGGTCCAGAGAGGGATGCAGAGCTGTGCCAGTTCACTGAGGGAGCAGCCGGGGGTGAGGCAGCCATCAGCAGAGCAGCCCTCTGTGGTTGGCTCTGGGGTGACACCTGGCAGGGGCTTCCCCTGGTGAGTCATGTGGAGACAAGCCCTGGAGACATGAGGATCACTCACTGAAATAAGCCAGGCACAGAAAGACAAACTTCACGTGTTTTCACTCATTTGTGGGAGCTAAAAATTAAAACAAACGCATGGCAATAGAAAGTAGGTACGATGGTTACCAGAGGCTGGGAAGAGTAGTGGGGAGGTAGGGAGAAGCGGAGATGGTTGACGGGTACAAAAATATAATTAGATAGAATAAATAAAAGCTGGTATTTGATAGCACAACAGGGTAATTACAATCAGCAGTACATTTACAAATAACTGAAAGGGTGTAATTAAACATGCTTTTACAGAGAGGTAACACAAAGAAGTGACAAATGCTTGAGGTGATGGTCACCCCATTTACAACCTGATGTGATTATGACACATCGTATATCTGTATCAAAATATCTCATGTACCCCATAAATATATAATCTACTGTGTACCCACAAAAATTAAATTATTTTTTTAAAAAAATCACTTGCTGACTTGCTGTTCTGCATCCCAACAGCATTCAAAGAGTTTGGGGATCTGGGTTGAGAGGAAGGTAGGTGACATTGCTAAGCTGGTCACCTGACCTGGGTCACAGGTACCTTGGCTGGATATGTGTACAACACTCTGACCGGTACAGATGTGAGTAATCACATCCCCTACTTCTGGCTCTTTGGGGTATCCAGCCTGCTGGTGGCCTCTTCGTCTTTCTTGTCATCAGAACCTGCACTCTGGTGAAGGACTGTGTCTACTGCTTAGGTGAGAGAGGCTCTCCCTGCTCTCCCAGGCCCCTTTGCAGCTAGCAGGGGCCCTGGGATCCCCATGGGAAGGCTTTTTCTTTCCTCGTGAAAGGAGAGGTAAACAGCTGCCATGATATTCTAGCCTTCCCCGCTTTTCGCTGTGCCAGAAAGATGGAAGGTCTGTAGCTGTAGCAACCATCTTGTGGTCCTGAAGCACTGAACACGAGGAAAAAGTCGAGATGCAAAAAATGCCATTGGAAATGACATCTGCAAAATGGTGGCCTAGGAAGCTCCAAGCTCTCATTTCCAAACTGAAACACTGAATAAACAAGCCCAACTGTCAGAATCAACTTTGTTGGCACTCGAGAAAACAAAGGCCTATAGCAACCAGGCAAACATTCAATTTAAAAAAGGCCATCGTCAAAACAGTAGGAAAGTTTTGCGGTGTTTTCACTTAGTCTTGCCCCCGCTCCCCTTCCCCAGCATGGCAGCAGTCTTGGTCTTTTTTTTTGAGCGGTTTCATTCTGTAGCCCAGGCTGAAGTGTACTGGTACAATCATGGCTTACTGAAGCCTCAAACTCCTGGGCTCAAGCAATCCTCCAACCTCAGCCTGCTGAGAAGCTAGAATTACAGGTATGTGCCACCACACCCAGCTAGTGTTTTAAATTGTTTGTAGACATAGGGTCTCACTATGTTGTCTGGGCTGGTCTCAAACTCCTGGCCTCAAGTGATCTCCTGCCTTGGCCTCCCAAAATGTTGGGATTACAGGCATGAGCCACTGCACCCAGCCAACAGTTTTGGAATTGAGACAACAGTAGCACAGTTCTCAGTTCCCTCCCTCCAAAGAGAGCAGGCCTTATTTGCAATCTATTATGTGCATCTGTTCTTATCTGGTGGCTCCTGGAAGAACTGATGCAAGATGCTATATCTTTTGCCTAAAATCAGGACATTGTTCAGAAAAGATGCCTGGGGCAAGAGGTTATAGGTAGAGACATGCCATATACCATTTTAAACCCAGAGGAGAAGCTTGGACCATTTGGATATTCAACAGCAATTTGTGGGTGCAGTGGCTTATGTCTGTAACCCCAACACTTTGGGATGCTGAGGCAGGCAGATTGCTTGAGCCCAGGAGTTTGAGACCAGTCTGGACAACACAGCAAGACCCTGTCTCTACAACAAATTTAAAAATTAGCTGGGGGTGGTGGCATGCACCTGTAGTACCAGTTACTTGGGAGGCTGAGGCGGGAGGATTGCTTGAGCCCAGAAGTTTGAGTTGTGAGCCATGATTGTGACACTGCACTCCAGCCAGTGCAGTAGAGCAAGTCCCTGTCTTAAAATATATATGTGTATATAAATTTTTAAAGCAGCTATGAGCCAAGCACAGTGGCTCATGCCTGTAATGCCAATGCTTTTGGAGGCCAAGGTGGGAGGATCACTTGAGGCCAGGAGTTTGAGACCAGCCTGGGCAATATAGCAAGACCCCATCTCTACAAAAAATAAAATTTAAAAAAAGTTAGCTAGCATGGTGGCATATACCTGTAGTCCCAGCTATCTGGGAGGCCGAGGTGGGAGGATCAACTGAGTTTAGGGGTTTGAGGCTGCAGTGAGCCATATTGCACCACTGCACTCCAGGCTGGACGTTGACTCAAAAAAAGAAGAAGAGGCCGACAGGTGCAGTGGCTCATGCCTGTAATCACAGCAGTTTGGAAGGCCAAGGCAAGAGGACTGCTTGAGGCCAGGAGTTTGAGACAAGCTTGGCCAATATAGTGAGAGCCTGTCTCTACAACAAAATAGAAAAGCAGGCTGGGCATGGTGGCTCACACCTGTAATCTTCAGCAATTTGGGAGGTTGAGATGGGAGGATCCTGACCTGATCCCAAGAGTTTTAAACCAGCCTGGAGAACATGATGAGACCCTGTCTCTACAAAAAAATAAATAATTGGAAGGGGCCAAGATGGCCGAATAGGAACAGCTCCGGTCTGCAGCTCCCAGTGAGACCAGGGCAGAAGGCGGGTGATTTCTGCATTTCCAACTGAGGTACCCAGTTCATCTCATTGGGACTGGTTAGGCAGTGGGTCCAACCCACAGGGGACGAGCAGAAAAAAAATAAATAATTAGGCGGGGTTAGGCACCTGCTGTCCCAGCTACTTGGGAGGGACACAGGAAGATCACTTGAGCCCTCAGGGTTGAGGCTGCTGTGAGCTATGTTCACACAGGACAGGACAGGACAGGACAGGACGGGACGGGACGGGACGGGACGGGACGGGACGGGACGGGAAGGGACGGGATGGGATGGGATGGGACAGGAGAGGAGAGGAGAGGAGAGGAGAGGAGAGGAGAGGAGAGGAGAGGGGGGGGGAGGGGAGGGGAGGGGAGGGGAGGGGAGGGAGGGATGGGGAGGGGAAAGTAAAGGGAGGGGAGGGGAAGGAAAGGGAGGAGAGGGGAAGGAGAGGGAGGGGAGGGGAAGGAAAGGAAGGGGAGGGGAAGGAAAGGGAGGGGAGGGGAAGGAAAGGGAGGGGAGGGGAAGGAAAGGGAAGGGAAAGGAAGGAAGAAGGAAAGAAAGGGAGGGAGGGGGAAGGGAAGGAGGGAGGGAGAGATGGAAAGAGAGGGAGAGAAAGAAGGAAGGAAGGAGAAAGAAAAAGAAGGAAAGAAAAGAAAAAAGCAAAAGAAAAAGAAGGAAGGAAGGAGAGAGAGAAAAAAGAAAAGAAAGAAAGAAAGAGAAAGAAAGAAAGAGAAAGAAAAGAAAGAAAGAAAGAAGGAAGAGAGAAAAGAAGGAGGAAGGGAAAGGAAGGGAGGGGAGAAAAGGGAAGGGAAGGGAAAGCTTAGCTGGGCATGGTGGTGCATTCCTGTAGTCCCAGCCACTTGGGAAACAGAAACAAGATCACCTGAGCCCAGGAGTGCGAGGCTGCAGTGAGCCATGATCATGTCACTGCACACCTGCCTAGATGACAGAGCGAGATCCAACTCAAACAAAAATAAAACAGCTATGTATACAGGAAATTGAGAATGCTACATGCATGTCCAGGGCAAAACACATATTCAGAAAAGCCCTGAAACTTTTGTCACAGGCTGATCCTAGGCTCAGAACAAGCCTAGATAAGTGTTAAAGAGTCCCAACCCAATTTGCAAAAGATGGGAGAGGTATGCTTGTGTGTGTGCGTGTGTGTGTGTGTGTGTGGTGGTGGTGGTGGTGGTGGTGGTGGTGGTGGTGGTGTAGTTTTTAGCTCCTGGCATTCAGGGAATTCTCTGTCAAAACACTGGCTAAACACAAGC
The DNA here is from genome assembly GCF_024542745.1 of Macaca thibetana thibetana. Taxonomy (NCBI): domain Eukaryota; kingdom Metazoa; phylum Chordata; class Mammalia; order Primates; family Cercopithecidae; genus Macaca; species Macaca thibetana. The sequence goes on from NC_065580.1 coordinate 114,814,650, forward strand.
TGAAGAAACAGACACTTTGGTGACCACAAAAAAACAATGAATGGTCTTTGCAAAAATAGCTTGGGAAAGTATAAAAACAAACGTTACTACAGCCTTCAGCAATTAAAAAAATGCTGAGGAAGAGAGAGAATCTGATTTCCAGACTTATCACATTATAATAGTCAAAAGTCCAGTTTGCAACAGCAACAGCAAAATCACAAGGCAGATAAAGAAACGGGAAAAGATGGCCTATTCAAAGGAAAAAAACAACAAGTTGACAAAAACTGTGTCCAAGGCAGCCCAACATAAGACTTATTAGACAAAAACACTTTAAAATAGCTATCTTAAAGAGCTAAGAGCAAAAATAGATGAGGACTAAAGTAAATTAGGAAAGCCATGCATGAACAAAATGAGGTTATTAATAAAGAGAAATTATTAAAAAAAGAACCACACAGAAATTCTGGACCTGAAAAGGATAATAACTGAAATAAAAAACTTCACTAGAGAGGCTCAAGAGCAGATTTGAGAAAGCAGAAGAAAGAATCTGTGAACTTGGAAGGTAGGGCAATTGAAATCATCAGGTCTGAGGAACAGATGTGAGAAAGAGTGAGGAAAAGTGAACAGAGACTAAGTTACTTATGGTACACCATGAAACAAAATAACATGGGTGTTATGGAAGTTCAATAAGAGAAGAGAGAATGAGACTGGTTATTTGAAGAAATAATGGCCTAAAACTGTCCAAATTTGATGAAAGACATGAATATTAAATATCTAAAAAGTCCAATAAACTCCAAGGAGTATAAATACAAAGAGACTTATATTGAAACTTAATATAATCAAACAGTTGAAAGGCAAATACTGAGAGAATATTGAAAACAAGAGAAAAGTGACTCATCACATACAAAGTGTCCTCAATAAGATTATCAGCTGATTACTCACAAGATATGCTGAAGGTCAAAAGGCAGTGAGCATGATATATTTACAGTGCTGAAACAAACAAAATTATCAACCAAAAATCCTTTTTCAGCAAAACGATCCTTCAAAAATAAGTGAGAAATTAAGACATTTTCAGATACATAATAGCTGAGAAAGTTCATTACCACTAGACCTGCCTTACAAGAAATGCTAAGGGGACTCTTTCAGTTGAAATTAAAGGATGCCAGAGAGTAACTCAAAGATGTTTGAAGAAATAAAAATCCCCAATAAAGGTATTTACATGGGTAAATACAAAAGCCAGAATTATTATAACTTTGGGTTTTTTGGGGGGGAGGTTGTTTTTTGTTTGTTTTGAGATAGACTGGAGTACATTAGTGCAATCACAGCTGTGTACCACCATGCTCAGCTAATTTTTTTATTTTTAGTAGAGACAGGGTTTTGCCATGTTGGACAGACCGGTCTTGAACTCCTCACCTCAAGTGATCTGCCCACCTTGGCTTCCCAAAGTGCTGGGATTACAGGCATGAGCCACTGCACCTGACCACAAAATAGAATTTAAATAAAGAATTGTTACAAGAGACAAATATGACATTATACATTACTAAAAGGGTCAATTCATCAAGAATATGTAATAATAATATATATGCACCAAACAATGTGACCTTAAAATATGTAAAGCAAACATTACATAATTGAAAGGAGAAGTAGGCAATGCAACAATAAGTAGTTGGAGACTTTAATACTCCATTTTCAATAATTGATGGAACAACTAGACAGAAGACCAATAAGGAAATAGAAGTCTTGAACATTTATAAAACACGTGGATACTTGTATATGTACAACATTCCACTCCACAACAGCAGGATACACATTTTTTTCAAGTGCACATGGAATATTCCTCAGGATAGACAGTATGTTAGGTGACAAAACAAGCCTTGTTATATTTTAAATAATTAAAATCATAGAAAGTATATTTTCCAGTCACAGTGGAATGAAACTAGAACTCAATAACAGAAGGGGCTGAGCATGGTGGCTCACATCTGTAATCACAGCACTTTGGGAGGACAAGTTGGGAGGATCTCCTGGGCCCAGGAGTTCAAGATCAGCCTGGGCAACATAGAGAAACTCCATCTCTAAAAATAAAAAGAAGCTGGGTGTGGTGGTTCACACCTGTAATCCCAATACTTTGGGAGGCTGAGGGAAACGAATTGCCTGAATCCAAGAGTTCAGAACTTCCTGGGCAACATGGTGAAATCCCATCCCTACTAAAAACACAAAAAATTAGCCAGTGTATTGGTGTGCACCTGTAGTCCCAGCTTCCCAGGAGGCTGAGGTGGGAGGATCACCTGAACCTAGGAGATCAAGGCTGCAGTGAGCCATGATCGCACCACTGCACTCCAGCCTGGGCCACAGAGTGAGACCCTGTTTCAAAAAAAAGAAAAAAAATTAGCCAGGCATGGTGGCACACACCTGTGGTACCAGCTACTCAGAAGGCTGAGGTGAGATAACTGCTTGAACCCAGGAGATCAATGCTACAGTGAGCCGTGATCACACAACTGCACTCCATCCTGGCTCAAAAAAAAAAAAAAAAAAGTAAATAAATTACAGGAAAAAATCCCTGAAAATTCATGATATTTGGAAATTAAACAACACATGCTTAACAACCAATGGACCAAAGCATAAATCACAAAGGAAATATAAACATGCCTTGAGACAAATGAAAATGAAAACACAACATACCAAAACTTATGGGATGAAGCAAAGCTGTGCTAAGAGGAAAATTTTTAGCTATAAGCACAATTGAAAAAGAAGAAAGCACCCTGACACGGTGCCTGTAGTACCAGCACTTTGAGAGGTCAAGGGGGCAGGATTGAGGGAGACTAGCCTGGGCAACATGGCTAAACCCTGTCTCTATAAGAAAGATACAAAAAATTAGCGGGGCATGGTGGCACGTGCCTGTAGTCCCAGTTACTCGGGAGGCTGAGGGATGAGAATCACTTGAGCCCAGGAGGTCAAGGCTACGGTGAGCTGAGATCACACCACTGCACTCCAGCTTGGGCAACAGAGCAAGACCTTGTCTCGAAAAATTTTTTAAATTTTTAATTTTTTTTTTTTTTAAAGAAAGGGCCAGGTGTGGTGGCTCATGCCTGTAATCTCAACACTTTGGGAGGCCATGGCAGGGGAATTATATTAGGCCAGGAGTTCAAGACCAACCTGGAAAACATAGCAAAACCCCATCTCTACAAAAAAGGAGAAAAGAGAAAGAGGAAGAGGAAGAGAAAGAAGAAAAGAAGAAGGAGGAGGAGGAGGAGGATGTTGGGAAAAAGTTGAGTGTTGGGAGGGAAACTGAGGCAGGGCTTGCATAATGTCCTCTGGAATGTGTCTAGACTTGCTGGTTCCTTGCTTCTAGCCCTGATAGGCTCCTATTTCCATTATCTCAAGTAGCAGAACATGTTACATACACATGCTAAACCATCACAGCTGTAGATCATGCACCTGCCCTTTTGATCCCCACATTCTCACCACCTGTTTCTTTGTTGGATTAGCAATAAATACCATGGGCTCCCAGCGCTCAGAGCCTTGGCAGCCTCCACGATTGATCATCCCACCTTTATCTCTCAAACTGTCTTTTTCTCAATCCTCTGACTCCACTCACTTTGTCACCCCCACGACCTGGTGTTGGGTATGATCACCCCAATAGGAGGAGGGGAAGGAGGAGGAAGGGGGAGGGGGAAGAAGGAGGAGGGGTAGAAGAAGAGAAGTAAGAAAGTTTTGAAATTTTCTAACTGCACACCTCAAGGAGCTAGAAAAAGAAAAAAGTAACTCAAAGCTAGAATTTTTAAAAATATAAAGACTAGAATTGAGATAAATGAAATAGGGAATAGAAAACTATAGAGAATAGCTATGAAACAAAAAGTTGATTGCTCCTTCAGAAGATTTTTTTCAAGAAATCTATAATACAAATAAAATAATACAGAAAACCAAACTTTAAAAGAAAAAATCAACAAAATTAACAAACATTTAGGTAAGGTGACTAAGAAAAAGAAGACTGATATTACCAAAATCACAAATGAAAGTGGGAGCTTTACAATTTTACAGAAATAAAAAATACAAGATAATATAAATGAACATATAATAAACTGGATAATCTAGAAGAAATGGACAAATTGCTAAACATTCACTACCAAAACTAATTCATGAAGAAGCAGAAAATCTAAATAACTAAGGAAATTGAATCAGTAATTTTTAAACTCCCCCAAAAGAAAAGCCCAGGACCAGATGGCTTCACTGGCGAATTCTAGCAAACGTTTAAAGCAGAATTAATATCAGCTGGGCATGGCGGCTCACACCTGTAATCCCAGCACTTTAGGAGGCCCAGGCGGGCAGATCACCTGAGGTCGGAGTTCGAGTCCAGCCTGACCAACATGGAGAAACCCCATCTCTACTAAAAAATACAAAATTAGCTGGGTGTGGTGGCACATGCCTGTAATCCCGGCTACTTGGGAAGCTGGGGCAGGAGAATCGCTTGAACCCAGGAAGCAGAGGTTGTGGTGAGCCAAGATCATCCATTGCACTCTAGCCTGGGCGACAACAGCAAAACTCCATCTCAGAAAAAAAACAAAACCCTAATTAATATCAATCCTTCTCAAACTCTTCCCTAAATTGAAGAGGAAAGAACACTTCCTAACTTACTCTATGAGGGCATGTTCATAGTATCCTGATCCTATGGTATACTGACACCAAAACCAAAGACACTACAAGAAAACTACAGACCTCATAAATATTGAATAAAATATTCAATATCCTTCATGAATACTGAGTAAAAATACTAGTGAACCAAGCTGAACGTCGTATTAAAAAGATTATACACATTGGCTGGGCGCAGTGGCTCAAGCCTGTAATCCCCATACTTTGGGAGGTCGAGACAGGCAGATCACTTGAGGTTAGGAGTTCGAGACCAGCCTGGCCAACATGGTGAAACCCCTTCTCTACTAAAAATACAAAAGCTAGCCTGGTGGGGTGGTGCATGCCTATAGTCTCAGCTACTTAGGAGGCTGAGGCAGGAGAATCGCTTGGACCCGGGAGGCAGAGGTTGCAAGGAGCCGAGATCATGCCACTGCACTCCAGCCTGGGCCACACAGCGAGACTCCATCTCCCAAAAAAAAAAAAAAAGAGTATACACCATGACCAGGTAGACTTTATTCCTGGAATATAAGGATGGTTCAACATATGGAAATCAATTAATGAACTAATGAACTATACCAGATTAATAGAATGAAGGGGAAAAAAATCACATGATTCTCTCAACTGATGCAGAAAAGATATCTGACAATATCCGACATTCTTTCATAATAAAACCACTCAGAAAACAAGGAATGCAGGTAACTTTCTCAACATGATAAAGGCCATACATGAAAAAAAAAGTCCAGGTGCGGTGGCTCACACCTGTAATCTCAGCACTTTGGGAGGCTGAGGAGGGTGGATCACTTGAGGTCAGGAGTTAGAAAACAGCCTGGCCAACATGGTTGATACTCCATCTCTACTAAAAATACAAAAAATTAGCTAGGTGTGGTTGCGCACGCCTGTAATCCCATCTACTTGGGAAGCTGAGACAGGAGAATCGCTTGAACCCAGGAGGCAGAGGTTGCAGTCAGCCAAGATTGTGCCATTGCACTCCAGCCTGGGCGACAGAGTGAGATTTCATCTCAAAAACAAAAACAACAACAACAAAAAACCCCACAGCTTACATAATACTCAGTGACAAAAGGCTGGCCAGGCTCAATGATTCATGCTCATAATCCCACTGCTTTGGGAGGCCAACATGGTAGAATCACTGGAGTCCAGGAGTTCAAGAGAAGACTGGGCAACATTGCAAAACCCTGTCAAAGCAAGGTCAAACCAAGGGTCAAAGCAGGGTCAAAGGAAGGTCAAAGCAAGACCCTACCAAAAAGAATTTTTGGTGCGGTGGCACATACCTTGAGTCTTAGACTCAGGAGGCTGAGATAGGAGGATCACTTAAGCCTAGGAGTTTGAGGCTGCTGTGAGCCACGATTGCATCACTGCACTCCAGCCTGGAAAACAAAGGAAGACTCTGTCTCGAAAAATATTTTTTTTTTATGATGAACTGAAAGTTTTTCCTCTAAAATCAGGAACAAGAGGGCCGGGGGTGGTGGCTCACGCCTATAATTGCAGCACTTTGGGAGGCCGAGGCAGGTGGATCACAAGGTCAGAAGTTCAAGACCAGCCTGACCAACATGGCAAAACCCCGTCTCTACTAAAAATGCAAAAATTAGCCGGGCGTGGACATTAGCCAGGCACCATGCCCAGCTAATTTTTGTATTTTTAGTAGAGACAGGGTTTTGCCATGTTGGCCAGGCTGGTCTTGAACTCCTGACCTCAGTTGATCTGCCCACTTCTGCCTCTCAAAGTGCTGGGATTACAGGCATGAGCCAGCCAACATGCCCAGCAGAGATACTTTCTTTTTTATATTTTGAAATAAGAAAAGCTTTATTTAAAGTCAACTGGCAAGGAAGGAGGGAATGCTCAATCTCTTTTCCTGAGCTAGGGGTTGGGTTGGGTTTTATAAGCAAAGGGTAATGAGGCATGATCTAATTGGATCTCACAATGAGGTGATGCTGGGAGGTAATATCTGACTAGATCCTGCCATGGGGTGATGCCAGAGCTTGATCTGATTGGATCCTGGATCCTGCCATGTGGTGTCTGATGTTGTTTTGTTTTGTTTTGTTTTGTTTTTGAGACAGAGTCTTGCTTTGTCACCCAAGCGGGAATGCAGTGGAGCGATCTCAGCTCACTGCAACCTCCGCCTCCCAAGTTCAAGCAATTCTCCTGCCTCAGCCTCCCGAGTAGTTGGGATTACAGGCATGGGCCACCACACCTGGCTTTTTTTGTTGTTGTTGGTAAAGACAGGGTTTTACCATGTTGGGCAGGCTGGTCTCGAACTCCTGATCTCAAGTGATCTGCCCATCTCGGCCTCCCAAAGGGCTGGGATTACAGGCATGAGCCACCATGCCTGGCCTTGTTTTTAACTTTTATTTTATGTTAAGTGGTACATATGCAGGTTTGTTATATAGGTAAATTTGTGTCATGGGGGTTTGTTGCACAGATTATTTTGTCACCCAGGTACTAAGCCCAGTACCCAATAGTTATTTTTCCTGCTCCTCTCCCTCCTCCCATCTTCCACTGGGCTTCAGTATCTGTCGGTTTCCCTCTTAGTCCCCATGTGTTCTCATCATTTGGTGAGAGAATATAAGTGAGAATATGTGGTATTTGGTTTCCTGTTCCTGTGTTAGTTTGCTAAAGATAATGGCCTCCAGCTCCATCCTTGTTCCTCCATCCTGCAAAGGACATAATCTCAAGTCTTTATGTCTGAATAGTATTCCATGGCATATATGTACCACATTTCCTTTATCCAATCTGTCATTGATGGGCATATAGGTTGATTCCATGTCTTTACTATTGTGAATAGTGCTGCAATGAACATACATGTGCATGTGTCTTTATGGCAGAATGACTTACATTTCTTTGGGTACATACCAAGTAATGAGATTGCTGGGTCGAATGGTAGTTCTGCTTTTAGGTCCTTGAGGAATTGCCACGCTGCTTTCCACAATGGTTTAACTAATTTACACTCCCACCAACACTGTACAAGTATTCCCTTTTCTCTGCAACTTTGCCAGCATGTTATTTTTTTCTTTTTTTAACTTTTTAATAATAGACATTCTGGGCCGGGCGCGGTGGCTCAAGCCTGTAATCCCAGCACTTTGGGAGGCCGAGACGGGCGGATCACGAGGTCAGGAGATCGAAACCATCCTGGCTAACACGGTGAAACCCCGTCTCTATTAAGAAATACAAAAAACTAGCTGGGCGAGGAGGCGGGCGCCTGTAGTCCCAGCTACTCGGGAGGCTGAGGCCGGAGAATGGCGTGAACCCGGGAGGCGGAGCTTGCAGTGAGCTGAGATCCGGCCACTGCACTCCAGCCTGGGCGACAGAGCGAGACTCCGTCTCAAAAAAAAAAAAAAAAAAAATAGACATTCTGGCTGGTGTGAGATGGCATCTCATTGTGGTTTTGTGTTTCTTTAATGATCAGTGATATTGAGCTTTTTTTTCAAATGTTTGTTGGTTGCATGTATGTCTTCTTTTGAAAAGTGTCTAGGAATGAGACACTTTCACCACTTTCTCAAGGAAGCCAGCATTCTCTCCAACTGGGTGAGGGCCCCTTATAGCCCTCCAGTACCCTGAACTCCCAACATGACTATTGAGCAGTCTGCATTGGTTGACCATCTCTGCTCCTTGCCTCATAGACTGTGCCTTGTCCATCTGATTCCACACCCTAGCACAGTCCAGACACTCAGGCACCCATTCAGGTGTAGGTGTGGGCAAAACTGTGCCAGCCCAGAGTGGAGATGCCACTGCACTCTCCTGACCTTCCTGCTTGAGCCCAGGGCGTCACCAGTCTGAAAGCCATCCAAGCTTCTCTGCTGTTTAGTGAAGCCTTAGGCTTCCAGGCAGCACATGCCACACCCCCTTCTTCCCTTCCAGGCCCACACATCCTCTGCGCTGTCTGGCCCTGGACAGCCCTACGTTCATTTGCTCATAGCACACATACTCTCATCCAACGCCTGCCCCAGTTCTGATTTGCATGTTTGTGCAAAGGGCACAGGCTTTGGCCAGAGAGACTAACTCCAAGAGGCCAACCCTGAGTACCTGTTTGCTCACATGTAAATGGGCACATGGTAACTGCCTCCCAGGTGGGGTATTGAACGAGCCCTGGATACTTTCTCTCTGTAGTCTCAGGACATGAAGATAGACTTTCCTGTTCTTTCTTTATTCATTTTTTTTCACACGGAGTCTCGCTCTGTCGTCCAGGCTGGAGTGCAGTGGCACAATCTCAGCTCACTGCAAGCTCCGCCTCCCGGGTTCACGCCATTCTCCTGCCTCAGCCTCCTGAGTAGCTGGGACTACGGGTGCCCGCCGCCACGCCTGGCTAATTTTTTGTATTTTCAGTAGAGACGGGGTTTCACCGTGTTAGTGAGGATGGTCTCCATCTCCTGACCTCATGATCCGCCCACCTTGGCCTCCCAAAGTGCTGGGATTACAGATGTGAACCACCACACCCAGCCCCTGTCCTTTATTTTTTAAAGACAGGGGTCTCACGGCCAGGCATGGTGGCTCACACCTATAATCCCAGCACTTTGAGAGGCCGAGGTGGATCACCTGAAGTCAGGAGTTCAAGACCAGCCTGACCAACACAGTGAAAGCCTGTCTCTACTAAAAATACAAAAAATAGCCAGGCATGGTGGTGGCCGCCTGTAATCCCAGCTACCCAGGAGAGGCTGAGGCAGGGAGAACTGTCTAAACCCAGGAGGCAGAGGTTGCAGTGAGCTGAGATTGCACCAACGCACTCTAGCCTGGTCAACAAAGCGAGACTCTGTCTCAAAACAAAAAACAAAAAACAAAAAAAAAAACAGAGTGTCTCAGTGTGTTGCCCAGGATGGAGGGCAGCTGCGTGATCATACAGCCTCGAACTTCTGGGCTCAAGCAATCCTCCCATTCTATCCAATGCCAGGGCCCCAGAGCACCCACATGGTGCCTAACCCCACAGCAAAAGGCCCCGTGGTACCAGCTATTCCACCAGGGTAGACAGGCCAGAGTCCAAACCCTGCACAGAACCTCATACTCCAGGCAACTTCTGAGCCTCATCTTCCCCACCTAAAATGTAGAAATAGCTTCCCCCAGGGATGCCATTAGGAGGAAGGTAGGTACACTTTTTGGTTTTTGAGACGGAGTCTCGCTTTGTTGCCAAGGCTGGAGTGCAGTGGCGCAATCTCGGCTCACTGCAACCTCCGCCTCCCAGGTTCTAGCGATTCTCCTGCCTCAGCCTCCCGAGTAGCTAGGATTACAAGTGCTCACCACCCTGCCCGGCTAATTTTTGTATTTTTAGTAGAGATGGGGTTTCACCATGTTGGTCAAGCTGGCCTCAATCTCCTGACCTCGTGATCCACCTGCCTCGGCCTCCCAAAGTGCTGGGATTACAGGTGTGAGCCACCGGGCCTGGCCCTGAATGTACACTTTTTTTTTTTTGAGACGGAGTCTCGCTCTGTCACTAGGCTGGAGTGCAGTGGTGCGATCTTGGCTCACCACAAACTCTGACTCCCAGGTTCAAGCGATTCTCCTGCCTCAGCCTCCCGGGTAACTGGGATTACAGGTACATGCCACCACGCCCAGCTAATTTTTGTATTTTTAGTAGACAGGGTTTCACCATGTTGGCTGGGATGGCCTTGATCTCCTGACCTCGTGATCCACCTGCCTCAGCCTCCCAAAGTGCTGGGATTACAAGCGTGAGCCACCACGCCCGGCCTGAATGTACACTTTGAACAAACAGCCACCATACCTTTACCCAAGCTCCTCTGCTCCGGGCCCAGACCCTGCTGTCCCCATGCAGGAATACAGCAAAGGCTAGCTCCATGCTCCTCTACCCCATCCCCTCAAGAAGGAAATCACTGGGGAAACCAATCTCCTCTCCATCCAGGGTGGCTCTGGGATACAAGCTCTCTCGGTAGGGTGTGACTGGTAGTGACAGGGTCAGAGAGATAAACACAGTGGAGACAGGCTGTGCATCACTTTAGAACACAGCCTGGTCGGCCGGGCGCGGTGGCTCAAGCCTGTATTCCCAGCACTTTGGGAGGCCGAGACGGGCGGATCACGAGGTCAGGAGATCGAGACCATCCTGGCTAACATGGTGAAACCCCGTCTCTACTAAAAAATACAAAAAACTAGCCGGGTGCGGAGGCGGGCGCCTGTAGTCCCAACTACTCGGGAGGCTGAGGCAGGAGAATGGCGTGAACCCGGGAGGCGGAGCTTGCAGTGAGCTGAGATCCGGCCACTGCACTCCAGCCTGGGCGGCAGAGCAAGACTCCGTCTCAAAAAAAAAAAAAAAAAAAAAAAAAGAACACAGCCTGGTCGCAACATCCAGGGCACTCACTGTCCTCAGGACCAGCCTCAGTACTCCATGAAGTCAGGTGGGAAGGCCAACCTAGGGCAAGGACCAGGCCTCAGCACTGCAGGCACTCTCTGCCCTGTCTCGTCTTCCAAGAGGTGGGAGTGATGCCCACTGATAGGGTCTGTGCAGTTGACAGGTGTCTCCCAGTAGATGCTCAAATGGTTGCTCTTTATCGCCGGTTCCATTAACTTTTTCCTTCTGAATACCCCTAACCACCAGACTGCAAGAATACTGTCTGCAGCTCCCTGGCAGCTCTAGTTCACGCCTGCCCAGAAAATACCACCTTCCTGCCCCCATCATACACGCTGGCTTCATGGAAATCCTTGGGCATTAACCGAAGAGGAGCAGGGATCATGGAGGCACCAAATCTCGGGTCCTGCTGGCTTCAATCCCACCGTGACCAAAGGCCCAACCTCACTCGTCTCTGTACAAGTTTTTGCCAAGAAAAAACTTGGTTCTTTCTAAAATATGCAGGCACTCCCCTAGTTTCTCCCCACTCTCCCGCTGCCCCAACCTCCTCATGCCCCCAGCCTGGCCTTGTGACGCCTAGTAAGCAGGCGACATGCAATCTAGGGCCTCAAGCCAGCAGAGAAGCCCAGCCTTCAGGCTGAGAAGGCAGCTGGAGAGCTGAAGCCAGGGCACAAGGAACAGTACATGTGTGTGCATGTTACACCACCGCTTACGCACATAACACACAGACAGAGCTCACACATCAACAGTTGTTCAGAAAGGGACCAGCAGATTAACTGCCCTGGCTCCTCTAAGAAAGAGCAGGCAGCTTCCCCCCGAATCTACATGTGCGTGTGCTGGGGGAGAGGAAGGCTGGCGGTCAGGAAGGCCCATCTCCCAGCCTGATCCCAGGCAGCAGGGCTGCAGCAGCTGCACAGGAAGGCTCTGGGCCGGCCATAGCCACCTGCCGGCAAGGGCAAGCTTCTCTTCTCACGGCTGGGGCAGCTCAGCACAGCTGACCTCTGCTGGCCAAGTGAAGCACTGCATGCAGCTGCAGAGCCAGGCGCTGCTGTCTTCCAGAAGTTTCCTGACTCCTGATGTTTTGGGGATTCGAACAGTCCTTTTCATATGCCGGAGGCACAAACTGGGGCAGCTAAAATTTTTATTCTGCTGTCAAGGGGCAAGATGCCAGCTTGGAAGTGCCAAGGAGCTAAAGGGCCCAGCACTGCCAGCCCCAGAATTGTCTGTTCAGGCTGTGCAGTAAGCACCAGAGCCTCGCCTGTCCATGAAGGGTGGAAGCCTGTGCTCCACAATGTGCTCAGCTCCAGAGAGGCCCAACAACCTCAGGAGGGCTTGGCTGTGGGTCTGAATTTCTTTCCTTTGTGCTTGAAGCTGCGCAGTGGGTTCTGGGACTTCACTCTCTAAGGAGGCAAAGTCACAGGTTAGTGGGGGGAATCAGGCTGACAAACTATCCACCCACCCACCCAACTGAGAAAGACACAAAGGGAGCCGTGCCGGCACCTGGCCAACATGACCAGAAGGTGCTGCAGACAAGGAAATGGGGAAAGGCAGCTGGGGAAAGAAAAGCAGGGCCTGCAGGCAGCTGCAAAAGTATCCCTATCCTACACCAGATTGTGTCCCAGCCACCAGATTTTGGGAGCCCGGTTCTAGGGTGCCCTCTCCCCCCCTCCCTAGGGCAAGGCGCCTACACATTCTGGTGATGACAAAGAGCAGGTGGGGAGGAGTCCTGCAGCTGTCCCCAAGTCCCCAGGAGCCATACCCTGGCCTTCCTACAAGAAGACAGCTTCTTCCGCTTCTTGTGAGGGCGCACCAGGCCACGAAGAGCAGGAGGAACTGCAAGAGATGCTTGCCTGAGCAGTGGGCTCACCACTACTGCTCCCATCCCTGCCCTCCCACTGATTCTGCAGCAAATTCTCCAATTCTGACCCAACTGGCAGCCTATGACATATACCTGTTCACTATCACACCTGCACAGGGCTAGGAGAATGTGAGCACCTTAGACTTCCACTATCTAAATCAATCTCCTGTATTGTTTAGATTTGTTCCAATAAACATGTAACAAGAAAGAAAAAGACACCCTTAAAGAAAGAAAATGTAGCTGAAATAAAAGTCAACAGGTAATTTCTTCATCTGTGGCCCATTACTACAGATACAGGGGGCCCACATCCCAGCTGCACCTGATCTTGGCTCTATCTTCAACTCGCCCACCCCACGGACTCCCCCAAGCCAACCACACGTGGGCCCTCCTCTTCAAGTGTCAAACATCCCACATCCTGACACCTTTCCACCTTCTCCCGGTCCTTCTAAACCTCCTGGCCACACCTTGGCAAGTGACTCCGCTATAGCAGCAGACTGCGTTCCTCAGGCCAAAGCTCTGGCCTTACCCTCTTCCTCCCTACCCACCCTCCCAAATCCCCTCCTCACATCTCAGGCCAGGACCTGGACTGGGGTCTCTTCCAGCTCACTATCCTGTGAGAACCTGGCCCCCACCACTCTCTCTGGCATTTTCATGTTCCCATCTCTTCTGGATCCTTCCTTTCCCAGTGTCCAGGTTTTTCCTGCCCTGGAACATTCCATCTCCACCCTTTGTCACCTCCAGGGCAGCAACACCACACCCGCTGGGTGGCTGCAGGTCCAGGCTGAGCAGAGCCTGTGGCACTGGGAAGGGTCCTGCACTTGCTGCCCACAGCCTCATCTCCACCACTCTTCTCCTTCAATCCATTTTAGGCATAAAAGTCACACATACTCATTACCAAAAACATCTCCTATGAGACACTGAAAGAAGTCATTACCCAGAGCCTGCCTAAGATGAAGAGAGGTCCCCAGCTTTAAAGGTCACATAAAACTCTAGCCCGGGCTGCACCACAGAAACCAATCCCAGGGTCCTGACCCCATGCCTACACTACCCCCGCATTCCTCCCACCACCACTGGCTCTTCTTTTGCCACCTTTTCTGTTTAGGCCTTATAGTGTTTGTCTCCCTGCTGACTGTTCTTACCCAGAGACTCCACAGATGCCTCTTCAGTGGCTGCTAATCTTGAGTCTTTTGCAGCTCAGGTGGCTTTCTCTGCTTCCTGCCCGTGACTCTCTCCCAAACCTGTTCACTCCCTTTGACCCATGGACAGCAATTTGGCCCAGCTCTGGAGACCACCTGGCCTGAAATCCTGGGTCTGCCACCCACTCTGCACTACCCCAATTTTCTCATCTCTAAAATGGAGACAGTGACAGCTAACCTGTGGGACCAAGCAAACAAGTTTAGAAACACGGGGTGTGCCTGTTTACATGCCCGTGTGCTGCCAGCGTCTCCGGGTCCTATTCTGCCTGAGCATCCCCAGCACCAAGCACAGGGGCTGATCCAGCAGCGGAGAAATTAATGCCACTTCCCCAGCCTGCTACTTCCTGCCCCGTCAGGCCACACTCACCCAGGTAGTCAGGAACATGGCCCAGGTGGGGCTTCACCACTGCGGGGTGCAAAGGTAGGTCATGCCGCAGCAGCTGGAGGTCCCTGGGGTTGTCTTCAAAGTATGTCTGCCGGGGGAAGAGGGAGAGCCACAGCGTGAACATCTTTCTTGTGTGACTTCACAGACTGAGCTTTCAAAGGATAACACAGTCATGTGTTTCAAAAGGCATGAGGCACCTGCTTCTGCACATTTCTCACACCCCCCGGGAGTGGACGTTTCTATTTTCCCTTCTCCACGACACACACGGCAGTATCCTGCACCACTTTTTGCTGGGCATCACCTTACAGACTGTTTCATATGGACACACAACCAACCTCGTTCCTTCCCATGTAACTTTCGGCTCTGGATGCACCTGAGCTTACCTAGCAAGCCCCCGATGGTGGCCCCGGGCTGTTTCCATCTTTTGGTTCCATGATAATGCCATGAGGAATGCAGACACATGCTTGACCGTGCATATTCACAAGTGTGACCAAGATTAAGTTCCAGAAGTGGAATTTTGGATGAAAGGACACGAGCTTGTAATTCTGCTGGACAGTGTCCATCATAAGGTTGTGCCAATTTACCACCAAGCAGAACAGACTGGCTTCCTTCCATTTCCTCCCTTTCTGTGCCAAAGGCCAGAAAACGGCCCAGTTCTCTGCTTCTCACCACTCGGAGCTCAGCGAGTCTCCAAAAAAGGGCAGCCGTCTAAGATTTGTCCCCTCCTCACTTCCCATCCCCTCACCTTAAGCTTCTCAGAGTGCAGAAGCTCCTCCTTGATCTCCTTCAATCTCGCCTCCCGAATGGCCTGCTTAGTCACTGAGCGCATGGCATCCTGGGGGTGGACACTGAAGGTCAAGACAGTGAGGCTGCCCCAAATCCTCCCTCACGCCTGGATGCTCAGCAACAGGGTGCAATCCCTGGGCCACAGTCCCTCCCCTCTCATTCCCCTCCCCACCACAGCAGCTCACCCTGCAGCGATAGCGGAAGCCCTCGATCTCCTCCATCCGGAACTGGTAGGGGAGCAGAATGGGGCCCCTGTTCTCTGTGGAGAAGAAAGCAGTGAGGGTCCCACAGGCTGAGGCCTTAGGACAAGGTCTTCAATGAAGGTCTCCTGCGCCTCCTCCTTGGGGCAAAGCTGCAGGGGACCCACCGCCTTCCTGGGATGCCAAACATGTAGCTTAGCTGTACCTGGACCTCTTACAGTGATGACCCATCTGTCCCTGTGTGTGGATGGGGGTGGCCTGTGTGGCCCCGAGCCCACGAACCCGTCACCCACTCTCTTCTCCTCTCCCAAGGAGTACCCCATAGTATTCCTTGGGAGTCAAGGTACCCCGTGACGATGGCCACAGAGAGCAGTCTAGGATCACCCAGCACCCTGGGGTCAGGTGGTGTCCTGAGCTGTCACAGCAGCATGTCAGGTCACTCAACGCTCATGAGGCAGACAGTAAGCATGACTTTGGACAAATTACCTCAATTTGTTTATCTCTCAAGGGGAACAGTGCCTGCCACTCAGGGCAAAACAAGGATGGATGGTGGAAGTGGCGTGTCATACTATGTTGTGACCTCTGTCATCATCATCATGGAATTTTAAAGCATTGTGCGAGAAGCCTGACCCTGGCCCAGGCCCACAAGAGCCAGGCTCTTACCTCCACTGAGAAGCTCCTCAATCTTGCCTAAGTGGGACTGCTCCGTGGGCAGCACAAAGGTTAAGACTATGCCTGGGTTGTTAGCGCGTGCTGTCCTGCAAGGAGAGACAGTGCAGCTTGCATCTCCAACCCGCAGGCTCTGTACAGTACACCCCAAGTCCCTCAGCGTGCCCACCACACAGGTGCCTGGGCCATCAAGCTCCTAGCCCTCCTACCTGCCGGCTCGATGGATGTAGGCCTCAGGGGTTGGGGGAAGATCAAAGTTGAGCACAGCAGACACATGGTGGAAGTCTATGCCCCGGGCCACACCTGCCTCCGGATCAGAGGCCCTACAGAGATAACTCAATGTCAGTCGGACCCTTCCTCTCCTCTGGGCAGGTATTCACAAGCTGAATCAGCAAAACTTCCTCTAAACAATGCCTGTAGATCATAAGACCCTGACATACAGAGGACTCTTCAACAACGGAACCGTTCCAGGAGTCAGGGTTTCCTGGGGCAGCCTGGAGCTTTGACATGGAGCCAAATCCTGGCCTGACCTCCGTTCTGGGACAACAGCAGAACTCAATGCCCTACATGGTGATCTGAGAACCAACCCTGAGCTAGTCAAGCCTTCAGGTGGAGAGAGACTGGAGAGTTGGGGGGTTCCTTTTCCCTTCAGAAATATGCTCCCTGTAAGTCACAGCCACATGCAGGACAGGCCATCTCCCCTGCAGGGCTCTGCATGCCAACAACCCCACCAATCTTGCCCTTCATGCTGCATATGCAGTGTGCACCATCCACTCCCTTCTTTATATCCAGGCAGCTGAGCAAGAACCTGCGGGGCTCTCTGGGCTATACTACCAGCCAGGCCTGGAAGGTTTGGCTCCCTGCTCTGTGCACTCCAGTTTTAGTCTTCCAAAAAGCTAAAAGAAACCAGTCTTTCTGGGGAGGGATGGAAAAAGAGGCATGGACTCACTTGTCCCCTTTGGGTCCTCGGCCCCGACGCTTGCCCTTGACCGGGGCCCCCAGGACTTCGGCATCAGTTGCTATGACACAGTCGTAAAAGCCTTGGTTGAACTGTGAGATGATGTGGCACCTGCAGCCAAGAGTGGACAGAGAATCAGCTCGGCAGAGCAAGATTGAGGCCCCTCTGCCATCCCTACTATCATAGTAACCATCACCCTTTCCTACTTTTTCCTCTTCTTAATCTCTTTCCCTACTTAATCATTGTGCCTCAGTTTCCTCAGCTGGAAATAAAATAATGACAGGGTTTTGTTTTTTTTTGAGACAGAGTTTCACTCTTGTTCACCAGGCTGGAGTGCAATGGCACGATCTCAGCTCACTGCAACCTCCACCTCCCGGGTTTAAGCAATTCTCCTGTTCCAGCTTCCCGAGTAGCTGGGATTACAGGCGCCTGCCACCACACCTGGCTAACTTTTGTATTTTTAGTAGAGACGGGGTTTCACCATGCTGGCCAGGCTGGTCTTGAACTCCCGATCTCAGGCAATTCGCCCACCTTGGCCTCCCAAAGTGCTGGGATTACAGGCATGAGCCACGGCGCCCCGCCATGATAGGGATTTTGGAGTTGGCAGAAGTCAGTCAGTATCAGTTACATCTCGAACCTGGCCCCTACTAAGTGCTTAAGAAACAGAACATTAACTGGGTCCCCTTTCCATCTCTATCTTCAACTTATCTCAACCAAGATGTTGGCTATAGCAAACCTGGAGCGCAGTGGAAGTTCGCCATTGAGCACACAGGTGGGAATGCTGAACTGCTCCAGGAACAGGCGTAGCCGGTAACTCCGCTCTAGAGTGTTGACAAAGAGCAGAGACTTGCCCCGAATCAATGACAGCTTGAGCAGGGCATACAGCAGCAGGAATTTGTCTTCCTCAGTCTCACAGACCACCTGAAACTGCTGTAACTGGTCTGGCCCAGGCAGCTGGGACTCCTGTAACTTAAGGGTAACCTGGGGAGAAAACAGGCCTGTGGTCAGAAAGGAAAAGAACGCAGAGATGGTATGGCCACTTACTCACCAATCAAAGCATCAACATTTTAGTGCAGGGCAGAGATGCATTTAAGGATTCCTGGCACCCTAAGTCTCCTCCAGTTTTGTAACCTAAAACCCCAAAATGCCCTAATTGTTGTGGTATATAGAGTATACCACCAAAACCATATATAAAATACTTCCAAGCACAGAACAAAGAGAAACACATCAATAAAGGACTACATCGAGGAGGGAAGGCCTACAGCAACACGCCTTCTGAAAGGTAAAGTTTACTTAAGATGAGAACCTTGGCCTTAGAATTTTCGCTCTGCTGCTCAAAGCTGCCCCTGAGGGGAGGTCCTTGCTCAGGATTTTAGGCAAAGTATGGCCTGAAATGGGAGACATCCCCTGTGGACACTGGGAAATATACAGTGATTTTAGACCACTGACTTTTAGTGCCTCAGGACCAGGGACGAGACACTAAGTGACAACTGTCCCACCCAAAACACCAAAGGCTCCCTAAGGAGGAGCATCAAGATCTTTGAGTGCCCCCATGCCTGCAGCTCCAGACACTTCCATGGTGCCTCTTACCGGGTTATGTAATACTAGCTCCTTGAGTGCTTGTACGTCCTCATTAAAAGTTGCCGACATGAGAAACGCCTGGTAAATCCGGGGCAAGTGACTGAAATGAAAGAGTCCAGTGAGATTCCAGCTCCAAGGGCCACTAATTGTAGTAACTAGCTTCCAGCCACCTGACTCTCGTCCCAATTCCTACTCACAGATGTTTCCACTAGGAATCACACCCACTTCTGCCTTACCAGAGGAGACTCTTGAGCTCTTCTTCAAAGCCAAAGGAAAAAAGAAGATCAGCTTCGTCCACCACCAAAAGCTCCAGGGAGTCACGAAGTTTCAGGCTGTCTTGCTGCAAGTGGCTTAATATGCGAGATGGGGTCCCCACTACCACATCTGGCTTCTCCATCAGCATAGCTCTGCAGGTGGGCAACACATCAATATCAGGGACAATGTAGCAGCTGGGATCTCACCCTGGACTTGCTCTTTTTTGCCACACACAAACCCAACCCCACAACTCTGTGTGGCTTCATTCAGGTACCGCTTTGCTGCTTTTACCCACCTCTGAGAGGCTGAGTCTTCGGCAGCTGAGACACTGGCCACTCGGACATCCCGAGCACAGTAGGTAGCCAGCTGCTGAATCATGGACTGTGCCTGCCGTGCCAGTTCCTTGGTAGGAACAAGAACAAGGCCTCTCACTGCCTGTTCTACCACCGGACCTGTCTGTAAGAATATGAATTAAAGACTTTAGCCAGCAGTGCACATCACTGTGTCCACCTGATGCTTTTCTCTACCCGTTCCAGCCTAACTGACCCATCGCTGCAACCCTACTCAGCAGTATTTTGATTATCTATCACTCTGCCAGCCTCAGAATGCAGAGTGGAGAGTTGTTTCCTCAGGCACTGACCCTCAAAAAGAATAACGTACTCTATGTTTATGAAGCTACTTTAAACGTACTAGTTATGAAGCTAAATTCTCACAATAATTCTATAAGTAGAAAAAAGAGATGTGCTCCCTTTTTATGTTAAGAAACAAAATAAAGTGCTTTGTTGAAGATTACGCAAAGGTTGGTGGTAGCAGGGCCTGGACAAGGATCCAGGTAACCTGAACTACTACAGCCCAGAGTGTCTGCCACAACAGCACCAGGTTCTCAGGCCGGCCTGCACGGGTACAGGACCAAGAGAAAACCTCCGACAAACGGGAACAGCCCTTCCCAGGCTTTTGGAGCTCGCCTCCTTCCTCCCCTCAGCTTTCTCGTTACCCACCGCCTTCCTGTGGAGCAACAGCTGCAGCATCGGAATAGCATAAGCTGCCGTCTTGCCGGAGCCCGTGCGGGCCCGAGCCAGGAGGTCCTTCCCTTCTAGGGCCAGTGGGATGGCCTTTTCCTGGATCAGCGTAGGTCGCGACCAGCCCATATCGGTGACAGCCTAGGAGAGACCAGGAGTGCGGCTCAAGCGGCGCGAAGAGTGATGGCGCGCCCCGCGGAGCCCATAAGCCGGCTCCCCAGCCCTCGCGTGTACCTGCAGGAGCCGGGGATCGAGGCCCATGTGTTCAAAGCCCAGTGCTTCTGAGTCCTCCATGGCGCTGCTCACTAGCGACAGCACGCACGCACTGCAGGAAAAAAGCCACGGACGCGGGGGGCAAAGCAACAACCAATCAGCTTCGGAGACACCGTCACTTCCCGGAAGTGCTGGCGCCTAGGCTTCCGGTGTTCGGGCGGAGCTCTGCGACTGCGCAGCGCCAGCGACTGGGTCTAGGAGGAGGCGGTGGAGCGGACGTGCTGGGGTCGAAGGGGTCCTTATGACTGCAGAGCCGCCCCACAGACTCCTCCGGCGTTCCCGGACGCCGCTGACGCACCTGATTCTCGCGACCTGCAGGAGAAACCTCGGCCGGAGCCGAGGGCCGAGGGCCGAGGTCGTGACGGGCACGACCGTCTTCCTGCTTGGTTAGGGTCCCGCCGGGCACACCACCCTATGATGGAGCCACTGAGATCGACTGGGCTGAAGGGAACCGGTTGGAATAATGAGCCATGGCAGCAACTTTGCCTGAGAGAGAGGAAGGGCGGGTTGCTGTAGGGCTCCCTAACCAGGCTGCCTATCAGACACCTACACAGCTTGGTTTCTGTTCTTTGTGTCCCAAGTCTGACTCGGGTCGCCAGTTAAGACCCGTGTCAGACTTCTGACCTACAGACTTGCGTCGTTTTAAGCCACTAAATTTGTGATAATTTGTTACAGTAGCAATAGGAAACTAATACAGGTGAGGACCAAGAATCCTAATCACAAATCTTTTTTTTTTGAGACATGGTCTCACTGTTATCCAGGCTGGCGCGATCCTCCCACCTCAGCCTCCTGGAAAGCTAAGACTACAGGCACGCACCACCACGTCCAGTTAGTGTGTATGTATGTACGTACATATATGTGTGTGTATATATATGTATGTCCCCCTCCCCCCTCCCTTCTGTTTTCTTTCTAGATGGGGTTTCGCCATGTTGCCCAGGACGGTTTTGAACTCCTGGGGCCAAGTGATCTGCATTCCTCGGCCTACCAAAGTGCTGGGATTACAGGTGCGAGCCACCCCTCCTGGCCCACAAGTCTTTCAGTGTAGAAGAGGGAAGCAGAAGAGGTCAAAGTGGTGCCATGTGAAGGCTCAACCCACCCTTGCTGGAGGAAGGGAGCCAGAGCCAAGCTGGAAGAGGCAAGGAAACAGACCTTTGTGATTACATTAGGCCCATCCAGATGATCCAGGATAATCTATTTTACAGTCATCTGATTAGCAATTTAATTCTCTTTTGTCATGTTAGGTAACATATTCACGTGTTTCAGAGTGGTAGGCCATTATTCTGCCTACCATACCACCCAACACAAATCTACATTAAGACTGTATCTGAGTGTTGCACAGGAATCTATGTCAACAAGCTTCCAGGGTGATCCTGTGATAGTATCCTATATGATGCAGCCCAGCATCTGAATACCAGAGACTAGCATCTGGCTGTTAGGTTAACAGATCAGCTCATGCACCAATGGGTAGTCATGCTGGGACCAAATGATGGAGATAGGTACAACTAGTCCCAGCGAGAGCTGGGGAACTGGGCTGGGATATAGAGGATGTTAAGAATGGAGTGTCCTCCCAACCCCAGAACTTTTTTTTCTTTTTTTGTGGTAAGGAGGGAGAAGGCTGTTTGGCAAGGATGTTGTAAACTCTGAGAAAGCAGGAATTTCGAAATAGAGTCAAGGGTAGTATTCAGGGGAAAATCACCAAAATTTTTGTGTACCCTAACTGCTGTTTTTTTGTTTGTTTTTTAGACAGAGTCTCACTCTGTTGCCCACGCTGGAGTGCAGTGGCACGATCTCGGCTCACTGCAAGCTCCGTCTCCCAGGTTCACGCCATTCTCCTGCCTCAGCCTCCTGAGTAGCTGGGACTACAGGCTCCCGCCACCACGCCCGGCTGATTTTTTGTATTTTTAGTAGAGACAGGGTTTCACCATGTTAGCTAGGATGGTCTGAATCTCCTGACCTTGTGATCCGCCTGCCTCGGCCTCCCAAAGTGCTGGGATTACAGGCATGAGCCACCGCGCCCGGCCCCTAACTGCTGTTTTTTAAAAAACTTTTTAGGTCACAACCTATCTGCAAATATGACACACCAGTATGGAAATCCTCATTCTTCTCACAGCCACCAGCTATTGGCCCATCCACTGACTATCCCAATTCCACCTGTCTCATCAGTGGAAAGGTGAAATGTGTGCCCACTTTTTCCTCACACCATTCCCCTTTCTATCAAAAACTACCAAGAGAAACCCAGGACCTACCACAATAGTTAAGATGTGCTCCATTGTGTCTACTGCCAGCCAAACCTGTTGAAGGCCGGCTCAACCTTAATCTGTGCCTTCCTGTCTTCTCACAAGCTTAGTCTGATTTGCCGACTAGATTTCTAATAACAGCCACAGAGCAGAAATGTGTCCCTCCCAGTATGTCACATAATCCCCAAAAGCTGCAGGCCAGAATTCCACAACATGTAACTAGTTCAAAGGACATGATTTTTCTCTGCATTAATTCCAACATGAGGAATACTGAAAACTCTTTAAAACATCTGAAGAATTTCAGCAATTCACAATTCACCTTACTGGACTGTAACACTGTTATCCAGATTTAGAAATATGAGGATATAAAAATATTAAATGGAAAAGCCTAGAGAACTAAAATTTTTTTTTTTTTTGAGACAGAGTCTCACTCTGCCCCCCAGGCTGCAGTGCAGTAGCTCGATTTCTGCTCACTGCAACCTCCTCCTGGGTTCAAGCGATTCTCCTGCCTCAGCCTCCTGAATAGCTGGGATTACAGGCACACACTACCAAGCCTGGCTAATTTTTATACTTTTAGTAGAGACAGGGTTTCACCATGTTGGCCAGCCTGGTCTCAAACTCCTGACCTCAGGTGATCCACCTGCCTTGGCCTCCCAAAGTGCTGGGATTATAGGTGTGAGCCACCCCACCAGGTCCTAAATTGCATTTTGTTTTTTTGTTTTTTTTCAGATGGGATCACTCTGTTGCCCAGCCTGGAGTGCAGTGGCACGATCATGGCTCACTACAGCCTTGACCTCCCGGGCTCAAGTGATCTTTCCATCCCAGCCTCTCAAGTAGCTGGGACTATAGGCGTGTTCCGCCAGCTAAATTTTTTGTATTTTTTGCAGAGACAAGATTTCGCCATGTTGCCCAGGCTGGTCTCGAACTCCTGGGCTATAGGATCCACCCACCTTGGCTTCCCAAAGTGCTAGGATTACAGGCGTGAGCCACCGTGTCCAGACCACATGTATTTTTAAGAGTAAAAATAGCCAGGCACAGTGGGGTATACCTGTAGTACCAGCTACTTTGGAGGGTAAGGTAGGAGGATCACTTGAACCTGGGAGCTCAAGGTTGCTTTGAGCTATGATGGCACCACTACACTCTAGCCTTGGGGACAGAGCAAGACCCCATCACCCATGCCCAGCCAGCTCACACCTGTAATCCCAGCACTTTGGGAGGCGAGGCGGGCAGATCACCTGAGGTCAGGAGTTCAAGACCAGCCTGGTCAACATGGCAAAACCCCATCTCTACTAAACAAAAATTAGCTGGGCATGGTGGCAGGTACCTGTAATCCCAGCTACTCAGCAGTCTGAGGCAGGAGAATCTCTTGAATTCAGGAGGTGGAGGTTGCAGCGAGCCAAGATTACACCACTGCACTCCAGCCTGGGTGATAGAGTGAGACTCCATCTCAAATAAATAAATAAAATAAAATAAAATAAAATAAAAATACAAAAGTAGCCGGGTGTGGTGGTAGGTGCCTGTAATCCCAGCTACTCAGGAGGCTGAGGCAGAATTGCTTGAACCTGGGAGGCAGAGGTTGCAGTGAGCCAAGATCATGCCACTGCACTCCAGTCTGGGTGACAGAGCAAGACTGTCTCAAATAAATGAACATAAAAATTTTATATATATATATATAGAGAGGTATATATATGGTACAGGACATAAATAACAAAAGAAGAATTTAGTTCTGTGAGTCAGGTAATTTAATAAATATTTCAAATAAATATATAATAACTGAAATAAAATGTCAAGAATGGGGAACTAATGGTATTAAGTTTTATACAGAAGGGCATGAGGGAAGTATATTTGTTCAAATTTATGATTCAGATGGCTAAGAAGGTACTTAATTTCCTCAGATGATATCTTGCAAATGTGTGTTCTATTTGGTTGACCTTTGCAAATGACTGAGCAACCACCCTGTGTATTCCCATGTCCCCTAGACTGCCTGTTCAAGCCAAGCTTTAGCACCACGAGTCCATAGTGAAGTCCACTCCAGGTCATCTGCATAGGCAGTCCAGGCACCTTTCCTCTTTTCCTTTAGGTGCCTCCCGTCTGCCCTCAACATCTTATTTCATCTCAAACGCAGCTATTACAACATGTTTTATTTCACTGGAAAATTCTGCAAAGAACCAAATCTGGTTCCCTCAAAGAAAACATTTAGCACAGCTTAAATAAAAGTTGAGAAGGAGGGTAAGAGTGCATTAACCCATGCTAGCTCTGTTGCTACCTTACCTCTGACTCTGAGGCCCTGTGGGATGAAAAGCAGGTATCCAAAAGAACTCTGCTTGGCCCTCTGATACAGCCTTGAGATCAGACCCAATGCCTGCTTTCTGGCCCACAGACCACTGAAATCCTAGGAGCTGCCATGGGAGTAACCAAAAATGTGTGAATAAACTGAATGCAGAGGCTGAGGCAGGTGGATCAACTGAGATCAGGAGTCCAAGACCAGCCTGGCCAACATGGTGAAACCCCGTCTCTACTAAAACTACAAAAATTAGCTGGGCGTGGTGGCGGGCACCTGTAATCCCAGCTACTCAGGAGACTGAGCCAGGAGAATCATTTGAACCCGGGAGGCAGAGGTTGCCAGTGAGCTGAAATCATGCCATTGCACTCCAGCCTGGGCAACAAGAGCAAAACTCAAAAAAAATAAATTAAAAAAACCTAGAATGCAGAAACTGCATGGGTGTTTGGAGCTAGTACAGGCAGTAACACTTCTACTAGGAAGGAAAATATATAATTTATCCAAAAATAGTTCTAAGATATAGAAAAACATTTCAATCCTCTAGGGCGAAGACCTGCCCCTTATTTACATTCACAAAGCCACTGAGTGAACCCAGAACTGACTAGCAGACAGTGAGGCAGGGCCTGCTCTGTGGCGCATGCCAGTCACCTACTGCGTAAGTGGACAAAGAGAGCAGAAGGTAATGGAGAGAGTTTTCATTTGCTTATTTAGTGAAAAACAGAGGAAAATCACTTGAGGCAAAAGAGGCAGGACTGAGTCCTGGGTTCTGATTCCTCATAAGCCCTAAGACAGATTTTGAAAGATTGGACTAATGTCCTGTGTCCTTAAGAACCAGGGTTGGCAAGTGGCTGATCTGAATGGTTTGTGGCCATGGAACCAATGTGACTTATTCTTTTTCATTTTTTTGCCCTAAAAATCCAGGTGGATAAAGGACTGTGTGGGGAAAGTACCAAATAAATGAGGTAAAAAGGAAGGATCATACAAAGAGGGCACTACACCAGCTTCTTGGCCTCAAAGAAGCTCTTGAGGTGACGCATCTGCCAGATGCCAGTGAGGATGAGGATGACAGTCTGAGCAATGGACCACCATAGGACCCTCTGGTTGGTGCTCTCGCTTGTCAGTCGGAAGCGCTCTTCACGATACTGTGTGGGGCAACACAGGGTTAAATGAGCAGGAGAAACAGTCCCTGGCTGTTGTGAGGTCCCTCCCTGCATATAACTACTCAACTCCAGGGCCAAACTCCTTTTGGAATACTACCTGTGACTCCATTAGGAGTGCTATCGTCTCCCTAATGAGGGTGCCCCAAGAAAGGGATGGGCTGTTCCTCCACAAGCATCTCTGTTGGGACTGAAATCATGATCCTATCATTTCCAACAAGATTGCAAGAGAAACAGGCAATGGCTATTACTAGATTGTGAACTATTCTTTCTTCACTTTATTTTATAGAGCTTAAAAATGACTACTGAAAGCGAAATGTGGCACATGCATACAATGGAATATTAACCTTAAAATGCTATACCATGGATGAACTGTGAACATTATACTCAGTGAAATAAGCCAATCACAAAAGGAGAAATACTAAATGATTCTGCTTATATGAAGTAGCGTAGTTGGGATGGTAGAGACAGAAAGTAGAATGGTGGGTATCAGAAGAAAAGGAAACGGGAAGTTACTGTTTATAATAAGTACAGATTTGCTGGGTGCAGTGGCTCAGGCCTGTAATCCCAACACTTTGGAAGGCTGAGGCAGTGGATCGCCTGAGGTCAGGAGTTCAAGACCAGCCTGGCCAACATGGTGAAACCCAGTCTCTACTAAAAACACAAAAATGAGCCAGGCATGGTGGCACTCGCCTGTAATCCCAGCTACTCGGGAGGCTGAGGCAGGGGAATCACTTGAACCTAGGAGGCGGAGGTTGCAGTGAGCCGAGATCACACCACTGCGCTCCAGCCTGGGCAACAAAGTGAGACTCCATCTCAAAAACAAGACAAAACAAGTACAGATTTTTAGTTTGAGAAGACGAAAAACTTCTGGAGCTGGATGATGGTGTTGGTATCTCAACATTATGAATGCACTTAATACCACTGAATTAAAATGGCACATTTGGTGTTATGTGTATTTTACCACAACAAAAAGTTTTGATAAAAAAGCAAAACAGGCAGGGCACGGTGGCTCACACCTGTAATCCCAGCACTTTGGGAGGCTGAGGCAGGCGGATCACCTGATGTCAGGAGTTTGAGACCAGCCTGACCAACATGGAGAAAGCCCGTCTCTACTAAAAGTACAAAATTAACCAGGCGTGGTGGCGCACGCCTGTAATCCCAGCTACTCAGGAGGCTGAGGCAGGAGAATCGCTTGAACCCGGGGAGGGGGAGGTTGCAGTGAGCCAAGATTGTGCCATTGCACTCCAGCCTGGGCAACAAGAGTGAAACTCCATCTCAAAAACAAACAAAAAATCTATATACACCAATACCTTTCATTCCATTCTCTGCAGAGCTGATCTCGCAAGCAGAAACTTGAGTAGGTATAGTGGGTATAAAGGTCAACTGACCTCTCCAATTACAAGAAGATATGCACTTACCCTTTGGTAATCCTGCTCCTTCTGAATCTGTTCCACTTGATCAAGCAACTGGCGGGCGCGGAGCTGTAACTCCGTCAGCTTATCTTTTGCAGCAATCTCAGGGTAGTTGTTGGCATGCTCCCCAACCTGGATGTCGAGATGCACACGCTACAAGGAAACATGGAATGTATGAGTGGTGGGGCCTCCAGTTGTCTGTTCAAGGGTATGGAACCCACTATTGTCCCTGGCTGTGGAGCAGAGGGCAACATCTGTCTCCCCGATTCTGACTGTGCTACAAAGTGTCAAAATGATGATAAATCAAAATTTGGAAACAAGTGAGAGATTCTAAGCTGAAGCCAAAGAGAGAATCCTCTTACCAGTTTGCCACCAGCGAAGAGAGCCATCCTGGTAGAGTTGGAGTGCAGACAGATTTGATGGTCACCGGGCGTGTGGGAGGTGAACGTGAAGCGGCCCTCCGAGCCGTACTGCCGGGACAGCACCACCTGCAACATGTGTGAGTGAAGGCCCCACCTTTATACCGCAGCCTGTCCAGGTTCAAGCTCCTGTCCCTTGAGGGCTCGACCAGGCAGTGCTTTACACCCCACGGGAGCTCCACTGAAGAACGGCTGCGTGGACCAGCGCCAGCCTTACTTTGCCGTCGGGGTCCTTCACTTCCACATGCATGCCCAGGCCAGGGGTCGAGGGCAGGAAGACCTCCTTCTGCTTATCCCACATCTGGGTACGATAGTTGCCTGCGGGGCAGACACATAGTCACGACCCGGCCCTAGTGGGCCGCCTCTCCGCCCGGCCCCCTCAGACGTGCGGTCCGGGGCTCTAGGCAGGGGGCCTTGCGTCCTCGGGGCACCCCTCAGGCTAGGTATGGGGCGGGGGCAGCGACCCGGCTGGGCTCGGGAGGAGAGAGAGCCGCCGAGGGCTGAGCGGGGTACCAAGGGCCTCCCCACCCTCAGCCCGCCTGACCGATGACCATGGTCTCGTCGGGGATTTCCTCGATGAAACAGCGCTTCTCGGTCTCGCCGATGTGGAAGTAGAGCCCCCGGGCGCCTGTGGCGCACAGCGCGAGAAGCAGCAGTACTTGCCGCCCCATCGCCCGCAGAAGCCCAGCCCGCACACCTGCCATCGCGCCTCACCCCCTAGGCGCCTGCGCACATCTGCGCACCGCTCTGCGCCTGCGCGCCACCCTAGCGACCCTGAGCGTTAGGGGAAGAGGACGCCTGCGCAGTGATATCCAATCGCCGTCTCCTGCAACCCCTTCCGTACCGAACACTGCCGGGCTCCGCGCCACAGTCCGGGACCCACCCACCGCCGCAATGACGTCAGAGGGCGCATGCGCAATGACGTCCGCTCTCAATTTCTCACCCCCTACGCCACAGCTTACCTCCGGCATCTTGCTGGGGAGACGCGCCTGCGCAGTCACGCCCGCCCTCGGCCCCCAGTTAGCGATTTGGGTTTCAGAATCTGGCCAGGCTTGGTGGCTACGATGGCCTGAAGCGTGCCTTTTGGGTTCTCAGCGCGGGCTCTCGAGTGTTTTCTGTGCTAAAAACAATGAGGAAGCCCTGTGATGTTTTTCTTTGCGTATTCACCTATCTGACTCGTAAGAACCAAGGCTGAATTCAGACCCACACCCTGTCACGTCGGGAGACCCTGCCGCGCCGAGCCTCTGCGAGCGGGCATTTCTTGGGTAGGGACTAAAAGCCCAGTGCTGCCATAGTTTCGGATCATTCTTTTAAGAAGCTGGGGCCGGGCTTCGTGGCTGACACCTGTAATCCCAGCACTCTGGGAGGCTGAGGCGGGCGGATCCCTTGAATCCACGAGTTCCGGACCAGCCTGGGCAACATGGTGAAACCCCCATTTCTACAAAAAAAAAAAAAAAAAATTAACCGGTATGGTAGTGTGCGCCTGCAGTCCCAGCTACTTAGGAGGCTGAGGCAGGAGGATCGCTTGAACCCAGGAGATCGAGTATGCATTAAGCAGTGATCGTGCTCCAGCCTGGGCGACCGAGCGTGATACCCTGTCTTAAAAAAAAAAGGTGGAGGGTGAAACGAAAACTTAGGAATAAGTAGGGTCATGGAGCTTGTTTACATCCCCTAGTTACAGCACACCCTTTTGAAAGTGAAAAACTAGAATGTTACTTAGTAGGCATGGAATCAGAGCAAAGGAAGATTAAAACTTTATTTTTATCAAGGCCGGGCGGGCGCGATGGCTTAAGCCTGTAATGCTAGCACTTTGGGCGGCCAAGGCTGGTGGATCACCTTAGATTAGGAGTTCGAGACCAGCTGGGCCAACAAGGTGAAACCCCCGTCTCTACTAAAAATATATTTTATCAACAGAATTTCCAAACATATAAAAGTAGAATAGTTACAATGAACTTTCATAAGAGACTTGGGCATACCTGGATTTTGGTATCCGTGGGAGTCCAGGAATTATCCCCCTCGGATCATAAGGGAGGACTGTACTCATCATCCAACTTCAACAACAGTCAGTTTGCTGCCTTTCTCATTTCATCTATCCCTTTCTGCATTTTTTTGAAGTGCTGTATATTAAAGCAAATCCTGTACATCGTGTCATTTCACCTATAAATACGTCAATGTGTGTCTCTAACAGATAAGGACTTTATACTATTATCACACCCACCAAAATTTTAAAAATTATTTAACATCACTTAATACCTAGTATGTTTAATTTCCCCCATTGCCTTAAAAAAACTTTGTACATTAGATTAATTAGGGTCCAAACAAGGTTTACTTACTGCATTTCATAGAAATATATGTCTTTTAATATATAACAATTCCAGCTGGGCACAGTGGCTCATGCCTGTAATCCCAGCACTTTGGGAGGCTGAGGGGGAAGGATCACTTGAGGTCAGGAGTTCAAGACCAGCCTGGCCAACATGGTGAAACCCTGTCTCTACTAAAAATACAAAAATTAGCCAGGTGTGGTGGTGCACATTTGTAATCCCAGCTACTTGGGAGGCTGAGGCAGGAGAATCGCTAGAATCAGGGAGGCAGAAGTTGCAGTGAGCTGAGATGGTGGTGCCACTATACTCCAGCCTGGGCAACAGAGTGAGATTCTATCTCAAAAACAAAAACAGGGCTGGGCGCAGTGGCTCACACCTGTAATCTCAGCACTTTGGCAGACCAAGTTGGGCAGATCACGAGGTCAGGAGTTCAAGACCAGCCTGGCCAATATGGTGAAACCCTGTGTCTACTAAAAATACAAAAATTAGCTGGGTGTGGTGGTGCTCACCTGTAGTCCCAGCTACTTGGGAGGATGAGGCAGAAGAATCACTTGAACCCAGGAGGCGGAGGTTGCAGTGAGCTGAGATCGTGGAGTGGCACTCCAGCCTGGGTGAGAGCGAGACTCCGTGTCCAAAAATATATATATATTCATATATATATTTATATATATTCATATATATTTATATATATTCATATATATTTATATATATTTCATATATATTTATATATATTCATATATATATTTATATATATTCATATATATTTATATATATTCATATATATATTTATATATATTCATATATATTTATATATATTCATATATATATTTATATATATTCATATATATTTATATATATTCATATATATATAAAAAAAAGTTTCTTATTGAAGAAACTGGATCATTTGACCAACAGAATTTTCCACTTTCTGGGTTTTGCTGATTGTATCTCAGGTGTCATTTAATGTTTTTTGTCCCTGGTATGTCCTGTAATCATTGTTAATTCTAGAGTCAGGGGAGGTTTACAGTGAAACTAATGAAGCTTAATATTCAGGCTCTCCCTTGCATAGACCCCTGTACCTGATTTCACATAATTTTGTGTCTTTTTCTTAAAGAGGACTGTGAAATTTGTGTAGTGTAAGGCCCCAAAAAGCTTGGATTTACCCCTGGCTAGAGGCTTCGTTAGGTTTAGGTGTAATGTTGAGGTTTGGGTTTTTTTGGGTTTTGTTTTGTTTGCAATAACACTTCATGGCTGGCACTGTGTACTTCTACTGAGGCACAAGGCGTGGTTTTCTCTTAGTAATATTGTAATTCATCTCTCAACTTGGGGGTTGTCATCCTGATTATCCATGAAGTTTACTATCAGCCTTTCTTCTAATAGTCTAGCAAACATTGATGATCATTAGACCACTGGTTCTCAACGAGGGTTAATTTTGCCCTGTCCTACTAAGGGAAAATTTGGCAATGTCTGGAGATATTTTGCATTGTTGCAACTGGGTTGCTAAACATTGTATAATTCAACAGAGCACACCTCCCCCACCCCATAGCAAAGAATTATCCAGCTCAAAATGTCCGTAGTACCCAGGTTGAGAAACTCTAGTGTAGATTTATGTTCCTTAGGGGTGCAAAGTGGTGATTTCAAATTCTCTCATTCCTCCTGCATTTATAAGATGAGATTCTTCTACAAAGGTGAGCATTCCCTCATCTCTCTGGTTACTTTGAAATACAATCCATTCAGGATAGCCAGGATGTATGCTTGATTCTTTCCGGGACGCAGTGGCTCTGCCTATAATCCCAGCACTTTGGGAGGCCAAGACAGGAGGACTGCTTGAGCCCAGGAAATGGCAAGATCCCCATCTTTACAAAATATTTAAAAATTAGACGGGCATGGTGGTGCATGCCTGTAATTCCAGCTACTTAGGAGGCTGAGGCAGGGAAATGGCTGGAGCCCAGGAAGTTGAGGATACAGTGAGCCGTGATGGGGCCACAGCACTCTAGCATGGGTGACCTTGCTCAAATAATAATAATGATGGATGGATGCCCCAGCAACCTCTAACTGGGACCAATTTAGGTTCTTTGGGGAGAAGGTGCAGTGCTATCATGAAATGATGGATGTTTAGATATTTGATGTGCATTAATCCATGACAGTCATTTTTAAATGTTCGGATTGTCTCATCAAATACTTAGTTGCTCCTGTGTCTTTATGGCACAATCCTAGTAGTCTACAATCCTAGTAGTCTTTACGTCAAGTTTGTCCAACCCGTGGCCCATGCAGCCCAAAACAGATTCATAAACTTTCTAAAACTTACGAGATTTTTTGTGTGTGACTTTTTTTTTTTTTTTTTTTTTTTTTTAGCTTATCGGCTATCATTAGTGTATTTTATGTGTGGCCCAAGACAATTCTTCCAGTGTGGCCCAGGAAAGCCAAAAGATTGGACACCCTAGACTTCCTTGCTTTCTGTTTTATACATTTACTGTCCTAGAAACAATATCAACTATTTTTCCAAGGAACTCTAATTCAAATTAGTGAGAAATGGTATTTATATTGGCAAACTGATTTTTTTTTTTTTAAGGAGATTGCTGAAATTTGTCTTAACTGAGAGATAATATTAAAGAGATTGTATTCTCCACTGTAGAAAATTTAACTTAGGCAGTCAGGCGCAGTGGCTCATGCCAGTAATCCCAGCATTTGGGAGGCCGAGGCAAGAAGATCGCTTGAGTCCAGAAGTTCAAGATCAGTCTGGGCTACATGGTGACACCCTGTCTCTACCAAAAAAAAAAAAAAAAAATTAGCCGGGCATGGTGGCATGGGTCTGTAGTCCCAACTACTCAGGAGGATGAGGTGGGAGGATTGCTTGACCCCCAGGAGGTTGAGGCTGCAGTGAGCTGTGATGGTGCTACCGCACTCCAGCCTGGGCAACAGAGTGAGACCCCATCTCCAAAAAAGAAAGAAAATTTAACTTAGGGAGTCTAATTCCCCAGATGAGAGATTTTTCTGCTCAGAAGCCATGAGGCAGTGTTTTGTCTAGACCAGCCACCCCTTCCTTCATTTGTTCAGCCAGTATGTGCTGTGCAACCATTTGTGCCAGCCACTGTTCTAATGGGAAAACATAGGTGACCAAAACAAAAATCCTTGTCTAGGCCAGGCTCGGTGGCTCATGCCTGTAATCCCAGCACTTTGGGTGGATCATGTGAACTCAGAAGTTTGAGACCAGCCTGGACAACATGGTGAAACCCCATCTCTACCCAAAATACAGAAAATTAGCCAGGTGTAGTGGCAATCACCTGTAGTTCCATCTTCTCTGGAGGCTGAGGTGGGAGGATCACTTGACTTCTCTGGAGGTTGAGGTGGGAGGATCACTTGAGCCTGGGAGGCAGTGGTTGCAGTGAACAAGATTGTGCCACTGCACTCTAGGCCTGGGTGACAGAGTGAGGCCCTGTCTCAAAACAACAACAAAAATCCTTGTCTTCATGGCTTTATCTTGATTGTCATCTGCCAAACAAGATAAATAAAGAAATATAGAGCATGTCAGATGGAGATAAGTATCAAGAAGAAAAATAAGGTAGGGAAGAAGAAAGTATAGTGGACTTAGGCCAGGCGTGGTGGCTCACACCTGTAATCCCAGCACTTTGGGAGGCCGAGGCAGGCGGATCACAAGGTCAGGAGATGGAGACCATCCTGGCTAACACTGTGAAACCCCGTCTCTACTAAAAAAATACAAAAAAAATTAGCTGGCATGGTGGCGGGTGCCTGTAGTCCCAGCTACTCGGGAGGCCGAGGCAGGAGAATGGTATGAACTTGGGAGGTGGAGCTTGCAGTAAGCCGAGATCACGCCCCTGCGCTTCAGCCTGGGCAACACAGCGAGACTCCATCACAAAAAAAAAAAAAAAGTATAGTGGACTTAATGGTGGACCAGAAGATATGTTCATGTTTGAATCACTGCAACCTGTGAATGTGACTTTACATGGAAAAAGAGTCTCTGCAGATGTAATTCAGGATTTTGAGACTTGATAATCCTGGATTAACCAGGTGGGCCCTAAATCCAATGACAGGTGTCCTTATAAGAGACACAGAAATACCTCACGTAATAATGGCTATTATTAGAACAACAAAAGCAGAAAATAAATTGTAAAAGAGTGTTAACTAATTAAAAGTAGAACAATCATATAATCCAGCAGTCCCACCTGTAAGTATTTATCTGAAGGAAGTAAAGTGAGGATCTGGAAAAGATACCTATACTCCCATTTCATAGCAGCATTATTCACAATAGCCAAGAGGTGGAAGCAATGTAAATATACCTTGTATCCACCACAAAATGTGGTATATACATACAATGGAGTATTATCAAGCCATAAAAAGGGATGAAATTCTGATCCATGTTACAACATGGATGAAACATAACATTATGCTAAGTAGTATAAGTCAATCACAGAAAGACAACTGCCATACGATTCCATTTAGATGAAGTGTCTAAGGTAGTAAAAATCATAGAAGCAAAAAGCAGAATGGTTACCTGCGGGGGGGGAGCTATTGTCTAATGGGTACAGAGTTTCAGATTAGCAAAATGAAAAAGTTTTGGAGATGAATATATTTAACATACTGAACTGCATACCTAAAAATGGTTAACATGGCCAGGTGTGGTGGCTCACACCTATAATCCAGCACTTTGGGAGGCCAAGGCAGGAGGATTGCTTGAGCTGAGGAGTTTGAGACCAGCCTAGGCAACATAGAGAAACCCTGTCTCTACAAAAAATTTAAAAATTAGCCAAGTGTGGTGGCACGTGCCAGTGGTCCCCAGTTACTTGGGAGACTGACATGGGAGGATGTCATGAGCCCAGGAGGTTGAGGCTGCAGTAAGCTGTGATCATAACACTGCACTCCAGCCTGGGCAACAGAATCTCAAAAAAAAGAAAAAAAAAAAAAAGGAAAAGAAAAAAAGAAAAGAAGGAGGCACTGTGATCACAGAAGCAGACACTGGAATAACAATGCTGCCATAAGCCAAGGCATGCCTGGGGCCACCAGAAACTGGAAGAGACAGGAAAAAAAATCTCCCCCAGAGCCTAGGAAGTACAGCTCTGCCCACTCCTGACTTCAGACTTCTGCCCTCCGTGACTGAGAGAGAATACATGTGTGTTTTGTTTGTTTGTTTTTGAGATGGGAGTTTCACTCTTGTTGCCCAGGCTGGAGTACAATGGCACGATCTCGGCTCACTGTAACCTCCGCCTCCCAGGTTTAAATGGTTCTCCTGCCTCAGCCTCCCAAGTAGCTAGGATTACAGGCGCCTGCCACATCGCCCAGCTAATTTTTGTATTTTTAGTAGAGACAGCGTTTCACCGTATCAGCCAGGCTGGTCTCGAACTCCTAACCTCGTGATCTGCCCGTCTCAGCCTCCCAGAGTGCTGGGATTACAGGCGTGAGCCACCGCACCTGGCCTTGTTGTTTTAATCTCTCATATTTCTGGAAATTTGCTATGGCAGTCACAGGAAACTAAAATGTACGAGTGTTTAGTTGGAGGTGGGGGTGGGTACAATTTTAGATGGAGTGGCAGTAAGGCTCCCCGAGAAGGTGCCAGATGAAAAGCCCCTCAGGAGGCGCAGTCGTGTGTATGCCTGGGGAGAGTGAAGTCTGGAGGCTAATGCATGTCTGGTGAGTCAGGAGGGCAAGGAAGCCAGCAGGGCAGGGGACAGCATGGGAGAACGTCAGAGGAAAAGAGTCACAGATGGGCTGGCCTTTTAGAACATTTGAAGGACTTTGGCTTTTACCCTGAGCGAGAACTCTTTAGGGGGGTTTTGAGTGAAGAATGACAATCTGAAGTAGATTTCAGAATTATCCTGTCCAGGCAAGAGATGATCATCCTAACGTAAGGATCATAAGTGGGTACAGATAATTTTTGCAAATAGCATTTAATCTTTTTGTTTGGTTAGTTTTGTTTTGTTTTGTTTTTTGAGACAGAGTCTCCCTGTGTTGCCCAGGCTGAAGTGCAGTGGCACGATCTCAGTTCACTGAAACCTCTGCCTCCAAGGTTCAAGCAATTCTCCTGCTTCAGCCTCCAGAATAGGCGTGCACCACCATGCCCCATTAAATTTTGTATTTTTAGTAGGGACAGTGTTTCAACATGTTGGCCAGGTTGGTCTCAAACTCCTGACCTCAAGTGATCTGTCCGCCTTGGCTTCCCAAACTGCAGGGATTACAGGCGTGAGCCACCGCACCGCCCGATTTGGGTTTTTTTTTTTTTTTGAGGCGGAGTCTCACTCAGTTGCCCAGGCTGCAATGCAGTACTGTGATCTCCACTCATTGCAGACTCGGCCTCTCAAGCGATCCTCCCACCTTAGCCTCCAGAGCAGCTGGAGCTACAGGCGTGTGCCACCATGCCCAGCTAATTTTTGTATTTTTTTTGTAAAGATGTGATTTTGCTATGTTGCCCAGAGTGGTTTCAAACTCCTGGGCTCAAGTGATTCGCCCACCTTGGCCTCCCAAAATGCTGGGATTACAGGCGCGAGCACCTGTCCTTAATAGCATTTAACCTGATCTAAACAGGTCTTTTATCCCAATTTGCAGTTTATAGGAAATTTAGGAGACAGAGGGCAAAGTTAGAGGAAACAATAAAGCAAATCCAGAGTATGGGAAAATTTGCCTCAGCCCTTCAAAAACTAAAGTCAAGAAGAGAGAGAAGATAAAGAAAGTGGAGGAAATGTACTAGTTTAAGAGACCAAGGCTGGGCACAGTGGCTCACACCTGTAATCCCAGCACTTTGGGAGGCCCAGGCGGGTGGATCACTTGAGCCCAGAGGTTCAAGACCAACCTGGGCAACATGGCTAAACCCCATGTCTACAAAAAATACAAAAGTTAAGCCAGGAGTGGTGTTGTGTGACTATAGTCCCAGCTACTCAAGAGGCTGAGGTGGGAGGACGCTTGAGTCCAAGAGGTAGAGGTTGCAGTAAGCCAAAATTGTGCCATTGCACCCAGCCAGGGTGAAAGAGTGAGACCTTATCTCAAAATAAATAAATAAATAAATAAATAAAAAGATGCATAATACCTAAAAAGATGTGAACCTTGATTGGGCTTCGGTGTGTCAGACTGTCTGCGAAGACCACTGCTGACAATTCCTCCAATCCCTATAAACACATACTGCTCCTCCCATTGAGGGGTGGAGTCTATTTTCCCTCAACTTGAATTTGGACTGGCCCTGTGGTTTGTTCCGACCAATTCAGTGCAGTGGAAGAGAAGCTATATGACTTCTGGGGCTTAGGCCACAAGAGACCTTGCAGCTTCCATTTTCATTCCCTTGGAACCCAGCTGACAGGAGGTCCAGCTCACCTAATTGGACCAATCATTGGAATGAAGCCATCTTGGATCCTGCAGTCCCAGTGGAGCTGCTCCAGCCAATACCAAATGGAACGCTGATGAGCTATCCCTACTGAAACCACACAATGCAGTTATGCAACTGGAAAAAGTCAGGAAGTTCTCTATGAACTGAAAAGCTTTATACGAATAGAAAGATTTCCAGGATATACTGTTCGATTTGTTTTTCTTTCTTTCTTTTTTTTTTTTTTTTTTTTTTTTGAGACAGAGTCTTGTTCTGTAGCCCAGGCCCGAGTGCTGTGGCGCCATCTCGGCTCACTGCAACTTCTGCCTTCTGGGTTCAAGTGATTCTCATGCCTCAACCTCTCAAGTAGCTGGGATTACAGGTGTACACCACCACGCCTGGCTAATTTTTGTATTTTTAGTAGACAGGGGGTTTCACCATGTTGGCCAGGCTGGTCTTGAACTCCCCACCTCAGGTGATCCACCCACCTTGGCCTCCCAAAGTGCTGGGATTACAAGTGTGAGCCACTGTACCTGGCCATCAATTTGAAAAGCAGATGCGGAAGAGAATACATAGTAAACTCTCTTTGGTATTTGTACCTTCATGAGAAAACACTGGAAGAATATTTAAGAAACTAATATAAGTGGTTATAGGAAACCTAAGATTTAGCTCATATATACCAGTAGAGTTATACTGGTTAAAATATAGAAATATTCTTGTCCTGGTCAGTAAATGGCCACTACCAAACCCCTGAATTCCCTCCACCTCTGCTCTCACCCTGGGATAAATGATTGCCCCATAATCTAACAAGAGTTAACCCCAGCAGGGAAGGGGTCTGGCAAGCCAACAAAGAATGATATGGATGGTCATGGGGTAGGAGACTTTACAAACAAAACTTTTAAATACACTTTTTATTTCTGAGCCATATGAACATGTCACTTGGTAAAAAGGAATTTGAGGCGAGGTGTGGTGACCCATGCCTATAACCCTAGCACTTTGGGAGGCTGAGGCAGAAGGACTGCTTGAAGTCAGGAGTTTGAAGCTGTAATGAACTATGATTATGCCACTGCACTCCAACTTGGATGACAAAGTGAGACCCTGTCTCTAAAAAAATACAAATAGTTTAGATAAAAAATTAAAAATCAAAGTCAAAATGAATTTGAGAGTAAAAAAGAGAAAATAATGTGTTGCTTATTTAATAAAATAGAAATAAAAAATTAAGTACTAGAGACCAGGCGCAGTGCCTCACGCCTGTAATCCCAGCACTTTGGGAGGCTGAGGTGGATCACCTGAGCTCAGAAGTTTAAGACCAGCCTGGGCAACATGGTGAAACCCTGTCTCTACCAAAAATACAAAACTTACCCGTGTATGGTAGCATATGCCTGTGGTCTCAGCTACTCGGGAGGCTGAAATGGGAGGGTGGTTTGAGCCTGGGAGGCAGAGGTTGCAGTTAGCCGAGATCACACCACTGTACTCCAGACTGGATGACAGAATGAGACCCTGTCTCAAAAAGAAAGAAAGGCTGGGCATGGTGTCTCACATCTGTAATCCCAGCACTTTGGGAGGCTGAGGTGGGCAGATCACCTGAGGTCAGGAGTTCAAGACCAGCCTGCCCAACATGGCAAAACCTCGTCTCTACTAAAAATGCAAAAAATTAGCCAGGCGTGGTGGCAGGTGCCTGTAATCCCAGCAACTTGGGAGATTGAGGCAGAAGAATTGCTTGAACCCAGGAGATGGACGTTGCAGTGAGCAGAGATCATGCCACTGCACTCCAGCCTGGGCAACAAGAGCAAAATGCAGTCAAAAAACAAAAACAAAAAAAAAAAAAAAAGAAAGAAAGAGAGAGAGAAGAAAGAGAGAAAGAAAGAAGGAAAGAAGTGCTATTGCCACTCTGAGTGAAACTTGGTCAAAAAACAAAAAAAAAGAAAGAAGAAAGAGAGAAAAAGAGAGGAAGGAAGGAAGGAAGGAAGGAAGGAAGGAAGGAAGGAAGGAAGGAAGGAAGGAAGAAAGAAGTGCTATTGCCACTCTCTATCACTCTATCACAGTACAATTTTATTTATGGATTTCA
The DNA here is from genome assembly GCF_024542745.1 of Macaca thibetana thibetana. Taxonomy (NCBI): domain Eukaryota; kingdom Metazoa; phylum Chordata; class Mammalia; order Primates; family Cercopithecidae; genus Macaca; species Macaca thibetana. Next base: position 114,853,940 of record NC_065580.1, read on the forward strand.
AACCATCAATTACTACCTTGTTTGTACATCCTGAAAATGTCAGCTCCGTAATAACATAGATCCTGCCTGTCTGTTGTGTTCACCTCTGTATCCCTAGCACCTAGAACCAAACCAGTATAAATATTTGTTGAATGAGGCTGGGCGTGGTGGCTCATGCCTGTAATCCTAGCACTTTGGGAGGCTGAAGCTTCGAATTGCCTGAGCTCAGGAGTTTGAGACCAGCCTGGGCAACATGGCGAAACCCCATCTCTACTAAAAATACAAAAAATTAGCTGGGCATGGTGGCGGGCTCCTGTAATCCCAGCTACTTGGGAGGCTAAGGTGCAAGAATTGCTTGAACCTAGGAGGCAGAGGTTGCAGTGAGCCAAGATTGTGCCACTTCACTCCAGCCTGAGCAATGGAGTGAAACTCTGTCTCTAAAAGCAAATGAAAAAACAAACAAATATTTGTTGAATGAATATGGAATGTATACTTTAATGAAAAATCATACTGAGCAAAAGTTATGGGATGTAGTAAAGGCAGTGTTCAAAGGGAATTTATAGTTGTAAATGTCTACATTTAAAGATCATGTGTAAAATTTGTGATAGTGGAAATGAAGATATCAAATCAATAACCTAAATTTATACCTTGAAGAACTTGAAAAAGAGCCAACTAAACCCCAAACTAGCAAAAGGAAGGACATAATAAAGATTAAAGTAGGGATAAATAAAAGAGGATAGAAAAACAATAGAGTCAATGAAAGCAAAAGTTGGTTCTTTGAAAAGATCAACAAAATGAACAAACCTTTCCCTACACTAACACAGAAAAAAGAAGACACAAATAACTAAAATCAGAAATGAAAGTGGAGGCATTATCAACCTTACAGAAATAAAAAAGATAAGAGATTATTATACAAAATTACATACCGGGGGGTGTGATGGCTCACACCTATAATCCCAGCACTTTGGGAGGCCAAGGCGGGCAGATCACCAGAGGTCAGGAGTTGGGAGACCAGCCTGGCCAATGTGGTGAAACCATGTCTCTACTAAAAATATAAAAACTAGCCAGGCGTGGTAGCAGGCGCCTGTAATCCCAGGTACTTGGGAGGCTGAGGCAAGAGAATCGCTTGAACCTGGGAGGCGGAGGTGGCAGTGAGACGAGATCGTGCCACTGTACTCCAGCCCGGGTGACAGAGCGAGACTCTGTCTCCAAAATAAAAATAAAAATACATAAATAAATAAAAATACAAAAATCAGCTGAGTGTGGTGGCACGTACCTGTAATCCCAGCTACTCGGGAGGGTGAGGCAGGAAGATAGCTTGAACCCAGGAAGTAAAGGTTGCAGTGAGCCAAGATCACGCCATTGCACTCCAGCCTGGGCAGCAGAGTGAGACCCTGTCTCAAAATCAATAAATAAATAAAAATAAAAAAATTAGCTGGGTGTGGTGGCAGGCACCCGTAATCCCAGCTACTTGGGAGGCTGAGCCAGGAGAATCCCTTGAACCTGGGAGGCGGAGGTTGCAGTGAGCCAAGATTATGCCACTGCACTGCAGCCTGGGTAACAGAGAAAGACTCCATCTCAAAAAAAAAAAAAAAAAAAAAAAATTACATACCAACAAGTTCGATTAATTTAGATGAACTGGACAAATTCCTAGAAACATACAAATTACCTAAAGTGACAAAGTCCAGGAATAGTTTCCCTAGTAAATTCTACCAAACGTTTAAAGAATAATTAACACCAATCCTTCTTTTTTTTTGGAGACGGTGTCTTGCTCTGTCACCCAGGCTGGAGTACAGTGGCACGATCTCAGCTCATTGCAACCTCTGCCTCCTGGGTTCAAGCAATTCTCCTGTCTCGGCCTCCCAAGTAGCTGGGATTACAGATGCCTGCCACCACACCTGGCTATTTTTGTATTTTTAGTGGAGATGGGGTTTCACCATATTTTCAGGCTGGTCTCGAACTCCTGACCTCAGGTGATCCACCCTCCTCGGTCTCCCAAAGTGCTGGGATTACTGAACCACTTTGCCCGGCCAACACCAGTCCTTCTTAAACTCCTCCAACACACTGAGGAGCGGGAACATTTCCTAACTCATTCTATGAAGCCAGTATTAACCTAATACGAAAGCCATTTAAAGACATCACAAGAAAACAAACCAATATCTCTTATAATTCTAGACGTAAAAGTCCTTAACCAAATAGCAGCAAACCAAATCCAACAGCATAGTAAGAGGATTATATGTAGCTGGGGGCATGGTGGCTCATGCCTGCATTCCTAGAACTTTGGGATGCCAAAATAGGGAGATCACTTTGAGATCAGGAGTTCAAAACCGGCCTGGGCAACATGGCAAAACCGCATCTCTACAGAAAACACAAAAATGAGGCAGGCATGCTAGCTTGTGCCTGTGGTCTCAGCTACTTGGGAAGCTGAGACTGGAGGATCGCTTGAGCTGGGAAGCAGAGGTTGCAGTCAGCCAGGATTGTGCCACTGCACTCCAGCCTGGGTGACAGAGCAAGGCTCTGTCTCAAGAAAAAAAAAAAAAAAAAAAAAAAACAAGAGGACTATACACCATGACCTAGTGGATTTTAGCCATGGATGCAAGATTGAACCCAGGAAGTAGAGGTTACAGTGAGCCAACCTCACAGTGAGCTCTGTGAAGCAGGTCCGCTGTGCACTGGTTACCACTTCAGCCTACTGCCTCTTGGGCTGCACTTTTACTACTTTCCTGAATCCAGTGAGGCAGAACACTCTGCCTCACATACACAATCAGTCACATGAAACAGGTTTACTATTTATAGATAGGCAGCAAGGGACAACGGCAGCCTAGGATTCAAGTTGAGCCAGTACCCCAAGGTTCAGGAAGGCTGCTTGAGGCAGTTAAGTCTCATCTGTACCTGCGCCACTTGCACCACAGTTGAGAGACCCCAGAAAGTAGTCGGCCAAGGGTTTTATATCCCAGGGACCACATGAAACACTGGGCTAAAGCACTAAAGGACATCCTGTTTCAAGGGGAAACTGGAATACAGCCCAGGCTGTTCCAGCCAATTCCCCCCATCTCAGGATGTTGCAGTACCAGCCCATTCTACAGTTACTCTTGAAAACTGTAAGTGAGAAAGTGGGGAGAACTGGATCAGTTCAAGCCCACCCAGAGACCTGTCCTGCAGGTTCAATGTAAGAAAATCAATTCATGGCCAAGCATGGTGGCTCATGCCTGTAACTGTAACTCTGGGAGGCCGAGGCGGGCAGATCACTTGAGCTCAGGAGTTTGAGACCAGCTTGGGCAACATGGTGAGACCCCATCTCTACAAAAAATATTTTAAAAATCAGCCGGATGTGGTGGGGTGTGCCTGTAGTCTCAGCTACTCAGGAGGCTGAGATGGGAGAATCACCTGAGCCTGGGAGGTGGAGGCTCCAGTAAGCCATGATCATGCCACTGCACTCCAGCCTGGAGGACACAGTGAGACCCTGTCCAAAAATAAAGAGAGAGAGAGAGAGAGGGGGAGGGAGGGAGGGAGGGAGGGAAAAAGAAGGGAGGGAGGGACGGAGGGAAGGAAGGGAGAGAGGGAGGGAGGTGAGAAAAAGACAAAGAGAAAGAAAAGAGGGGAGGGAGGGAAAGGGAGGGGAAGGGGTGAAGGGGAGTAGAGGGGAAGGGGAAAGGGAGAGGAGAGGAGGGGAGTGGGAAGGGAAGGGGAGAGGGGAGGGGGAGACAAAGGGGGGAGGGGGAAGAAAGGGGGGAAGGGGAGGCAGGTGGATCACCTGAAGTCAGGAGTTTGAGGCCAGCCTGACCAACATGGTGAACCCTGTCTCTAATAAAAATACAAAAATTAGCTGGGCGTGGTGGCATACGCCTGTAATCCCAGCTATGGAGTTTGAAGCAGAAGAAACGCTTGAACCCAGGAGGCAGAGGTTGCAGTGAGCCGACATCATGCCATTGCACTCCAGCCTGGGCAACAGAGCGAGACTCCGTCTCAGAAAGAAAAAAAAAATCAATTCATGCTGGCCAGGTGCGGTGGTGCACGCCAGTGATTCCAGCACTTTGGGAGACCAAGGCAGGGAGTGGGGGGATCACTTGAAGTCAGGAGTTCAAAACCAGCCTGGGCAATGTAGGAAGATACTGTGTCTACTTAAAAAAAAAAAAAAAAGCCAGGCGCAGTGGCTCACGCCTGTAATCCCAGCACTTTGGGAGGCCGAGGCAGGCGGATTACCTGAGGTCAGGAGTTCAAGACCAGCCTGGACAAGACGGTAAAACCCTGTCTCTACTAAAAATACAAAAATCGGCCGGGCGTGGTGGCGGGTGCCTGTGATCCCAGCTACTCGGGAGGCTAAGGCAGAGAATTGCTTGAACCCAGGAGGCAGTGGTCACAGTGAGCCGAGATCACGCCACTGCACTCCAGCCTGGGCGACAGAGCTAGACTCCGTCTCAAAAAAAAAAAAAAAATTGAGACAGTGTCTCACTGTGTCACCCAGGATTGAGTGTAGTGGCATGATCATGGCTCACTGCAGCCTCGACCCCCAGGCTCTGGTGATCCTCCCATTTCAGCATCCCAAACAGCCGATACTACAGGTATGTGCTACCAGGCCTGGCTAATTTTTGTAATTTTTTGTAAAGATGGGGTTTCACCATATTGCCTAAGCTGGTCTCAAACGCCTGAGCTCAAGAGATCCACTTACCTCAGTCTTCCAGAGTGTCAGAATTATAGGCATCTGCCACTGTACCCAGCCTAAATTTTTTTTTTTTTTTAATTAAAAAAAAGAGGCCAGGCGCAGTGGCTCACGCCTGTAGTCCCAGCAGTTTGGGAGGCCGAGGCAGGTGGATCACCTGAGGTCAGGAGTCCAAGACCAGCCTGGCCAACATGGTGAAACCCCTCTACTAAAAATGCAAAAGTTAGCCAGGTGTGGTGGTGGGCGCCTGTAATCCCAGCAATTCAGGAGGCTGAGGCAGAAGAATCATTTGAACCCGGGAGGCGAAGGTTGCAGTGAGCCGAGACTGTGCCACTGCACTCTAGCCTAGGTGACAAGAACAAAACTCCGTCTCAAAAAGAAAAAAAAATCCGAGAAGGGCACAGCATTAGGATAAACAGCTAATGCATGTGGGGCTTAATACCTAGGTGATAGGTTGATAGGTGCAGGAAACTACCATGGCACACGTCTACCTATGTAACAAACCTACATGTCCTGCACATGTATCCTGGAACTTAAATTAAGGCTGGGCACGGTGACTCACGCCTGTAATCTCAGCACTTTGGGAAGCCAAGACGGGTGGATCATCTGAGGTCAGGAGTTCCAGAACAGCCTGGCCAACATGGTGAAACCCCATCTCTACTAAAAGTACAAAAAAAATTAACCAGACATGGTGGCAGGTGCTCACAATCCCAGCTACTCAGGAAGCTGAAGCAGGAGAATCACTTGAACCTGGGAAGTGAAGATTGCAGTGAGCTGAGATTGTGCCACTTCACTCTAGCCTGGGTGACAGAGCGAGACTACATCTCAAAAAAAGAAAAATAAAATGTTTAAAATTTTTTTTTAAAAAAAGAAAATCAATTAATGTGATATATCACAGGAATAGAAGAAAGGGGAAAAAAACACGATTATCTCAAGTAATGAAGAAAAAGCATTTGACAAAATTCAATGCCTTTCATGACAAAAAGAAAACATTCAGAAAACTAGGAATAGGAGGAAATTTCCTTAACATGTTAAAGGGCATCTATGAAAATCCCAGAGCAAACATCACACTCAACAGTGAAAGGCTGAAAGCTTTCCCCTGATTTTTCCACCAATTAGGAACAAGACAAGGACTCCCACTTTCACCACTGTTCTTCAAATTGTACTGGCTGCTCTGGCCAGGGCAATTAGATGAGAAACAGAAACCAAAGGCATCCTAACAGGAAAGGAGGAAGGAAAACTATTTCTATTGACAGATGACTAAATCCTACATACAGAAAATCTCAAAGAATCCACAAGAAGGCTACAAGAGCTAATTAACAATATCAGCAAAGTCACAGGACACAATATCAACACCCAAAAATCTATACGCCAGTAATGAACAACCAGAAAAGGAAATTAAGGCCAGGCACGGTGGCTCACACCTGTAATCCCAGCACTTTGGGAGGCCAAGGCAGACGGATTGGTTGAACCCAGAAGTTCAAGAATAGTCTGGGCAACACGGAGAAACCCCATCTCCACTAAAAATAGAAAATATAGCTGGCTGTAGTGGTATGCACCTATAGTCCCAGCTACTCAGGAGGTTGAGGTGAGAGGATCACCTGACCCTGGGATGCAGAGGTTGCAGTGAGCTGAGATTGCATCAGGCCACTGCACTCCAGCCTGGGCCACAGAACAAGACACTGTCTCAAAAAAAAAAAAAAACAAAAAAAGGAAAGAAAAAAGAAAAAAAAGAAAAGGAAATTAAGAGAACAATTCCACTTACATATGTATTGGAAAATATAAAGTATCTAGGAATACATTTAACCAAGGAGGTGAAAGACATATACATTGAAAACTATAAAACATTGCTGAAAGAAATTAAAGACAATCTAAATAAATGGAAAGACATCCTATATTCATGGACTGGAAGATTTAGTATTGTTAAGATGTCAGTACTACCCAGTGATCTAGAGATTCAATACAATCCCAACCTATCAAGGTCTCAATAGCTGGCCAGGCATGGCAGCTCATGCCTGTAATCCCATCACTAGAAGGCTGAAGCTACAGGATTGCTTAACAGGAGGTTGAAATCAGCCTAAGCAACATACTGAAACCTTGTCTCTACAGAAAATTTTAAAAGTACCTGGTGTGGTGGCACATACCTGTAGTCCCAGCTACTCAAGAGGCTGAGGCAAGAGAATCCCTTGAGCCCAGGAGTTCAAGGCTGCAATGAGCTATGATCCTATGATCATGCTACTGTACTCCAGCCTGGGTGACAGAGAGAAACCTGGTCTCTAAAAACAAACAAAAAACCCAACAGCCTTTTTTGCAGAAATGGAAAAGCAAATTCTTAAAATCATATGAAATTGTAAGGGGCCTTGAGTAGACAAAACGATCTTGGAAAAGAACAAAGCTGAAGAACTGACATTTCCTGATTCCAAAACTTACTACAAAGGTATAGTAATCAAAACAGTGTGGTACTTAGAATAAACAGATTTTCCTAAAAGCAAACAGCGTGGTACTGGCATAAGGATAGACATACAGATCAATGGATGGAATCAAAGTGAGAGTTCAGAAACAAACCCAGGGCTTGCTTCAGCAGCATATATACTAAAAGTGGAACGATACAGAAATAAACCCAACATCTATGGTTAACTGATTTTCAAAAAGGGTGCCAAGTCCATTCAATGGAAAAAGAATAGTCTTTTAAACAAATGGTGCTGGAACAATTGGAGTCCTACGTGTAAAAGAATGAAGTTGGTCTGGGTGTGGTGGTTCACACCTGTAATCCCAGTGCTTTGGGAGGCTAAGGCAGAAGGACTGCTTGAATCCAGAAGTTTGAGACCAGACTGGGCAACATAATGAGACCCTTGTCTCAAATAAAATAAAATTAAAATAAAAAATAAAATATAGAATAGGCCGGGCGTGGTGGCTCACGCCTGTAATCCCAGCACTTTGGGAGGCCGAGGTGGGCGGATCACAAGGTCAGGAGATCGAGACCATGGTGAAACCCCGTCTCTACTAAAAATAGAAAAAATTAGCCGGGCGCAGGGGCGGGCGCCTGTAGTCCCAGCTACTCGGGAGGCTGAGGCAGGAGAATGGCGTGAACCCGGGAGGCGGAGCTTGCAGTGAGCCGAGATTGCGCCACTGCACTCCAGCCTGGGCGACAGAGCGAGACTCCGTCTCAAAAAAAAAAAAAAAAAAAAAAAAAATATATATATATATATAGAATAAAATAAAATAGCCACATGTGGTGGCATGCATCTGTATTACTAGCTACTTAGGAGGCTGAGGTAGGAGGATCACCTGAGCCCAGTTCAAGGCTGTAGTGAGTTATGATCATGCCACTGCACTCCAGCCTGGATGACAGGGAGAGGCCCTGTCTCAGAAAAAAAACAAAACAAAACAAAACATGAAGTTGGATCCCTACTGCAGTCACATAGAAAAATTAACTCAAAATAGGTAAACAATCTAAATATGAGCTAAAACCATAACCTCATAGAATAAACATAAGGGTAAATCTTCACAACCTTAGATTTGGCAATGGATTCTTAGATATGACATAAGCAACATCAAAATTAAAAACTTTCAGCCAGGCGTGGTGGCTCATGCCTGTAATCCCAGCACTCTGAGAGGCCGAGGCGGGCGGATCATGAGGTCAGGAGATCGAGACCATCCTGACTAACACGGTGAAACCCCGTCTCTGCTAAAAATACAAAAAATTAGCCGGGCGTGGTGGCGGGCGCCTGTAGTCCCAGCTACTCCGAAGGCTGAGGCAGGAGAATGGTGTGAACCCGGGAGGCAGAGCTTGCAGTGAGCCTAGATCATGCCACTGCACTCCAGCCTGGGCGACAGAGCCAGACTCTGTCTCAAAAAAAAAAAAAAACTTTCAACCTTTTGTGAGTGGTGGCTAGCACTAAGAGAAGCCAAGAAGGCCTGGGGCAAATGTCAAGAACACAAGGTGGTGGGGTGCCTGACCACCCCCAAAAGCTGCACACCAATCCTCTACCCCATGCGAATCTTTGAGCCTCTGGCACTTTGTATCTTAGCTGAAGAAGTCTTGGTGGAAACTGTCTCCAGTGGGTAGGTGATGGAGAACCCTCCCTCTTCAGGTGAAGAGTCTGGGCATCTGGCTGCACTATCCTCCAAGTGGCATCCAAAACCTAAACTGGGAACGTGGGTCCTGACCTGGTGGACACCACCACCTGGTGACAGAGTACTGGGCGCATTCCATTCAGATGAGGAAGATGAAGGAGATTGCATCAGAAAGTGCCATCGGTCAGCGATCAATTCCACCACTTCACCCTCAAGTTCCTTCTGCCCCACTAGTCCTGCCATGCCAGCATGAACCACACTTTGCTAACAAGAGACCCAATACCTTCTCTAGGTGCAGAGTCCTCTCCACCCCCAAGACAGTCCAGATAAACTCCTTAGGAACAACAACAAAAAAAAATTAAAAACTTTTGTTCATCAAAGGACATCGTCATGAGATAAAGAGAGGCCCGGCACATTTGAGAGGCTGACGTGGGAGGATCTCTTGAGGCCAGGAGTACAAGACCAGCCAGGGCAACAAAGCAAAACCCTGTCTCTACAAAAAATAACAATATCGGCCAGGTGCAGTGGCTCACGCCTATAATCCCAACACTTTGGGAGGCTGAGGCGGGTGGGAGGTCAAGAGATCAAGACCAACCTGGCCAACGTGGTGAAACACCGTCTCTACTGAAAACACAAAACGTAGCTGGGTGTGGTGGTGCATGCCTGCAGTCCCAGCTACTCAGGAGGCTGAGGCAGGAGAATCGCTTGAACCCAGGAGGCAGAGGTTGCAGTAAGCCAAGATCGCACCACTGCACTCCAGCCTGGTGACAGAACGAGACTCTGTCTCAAAATAAATAAATAAATAAAATAACAATATTAGCTGGGCGTGGTGGTGTGCACCTGTGGTATGGTCCCAGCTACTCAGGAGGCTGAGGCAAGAGGATCACTTGAGCCTAGGAGATCAAGACTGCAGTGAGCCATGATCACACACCACTGCACTCCAGCCTAGGTAACAGAGTAAGACCCCGTCTCAAAACAAGCAAGCAAACAAACAAAAAAGAAATGAAAACCTACAAAATGGGAGAAAATATCTGCAAATCATATATCTGATTAGATTTAATATCCAGAATATACAAAGTACTTCTATAACTCAATAATAAGAAAACCCAATTTAAAAATGGGCAAATGACTCAGATGGACAGCTCTCCAAAGAAAATATACAAATGGACAAGCAGCACATGAAAATACGCTCAACATCATTAGCCATTAGGGAAATGCAAATCAAAACCACAATGAGCCATGGATGGTGGCCCACACTTGCAGTCCCAGCCCAGGAGTTCAAGGCTGCAGTGACCTCTGATTGTGCTCATGCACTCCAGACTGGGTGGCAGAGTGGGACTCTACCTCTAAAAAATAATAATTTCTAAACCACAATGAGATACCAACTCATACCTATTTATTATAGTTGGCTGTAATAAATTTTTTTTTAGAGATGGGGTCTTGCTATGTTGCCCAGCTGATCTTAAACTCCTGGCCTCAAGCAATCCTCCTGACTTAGCCTCCCAAAGTAGTGGGATTACAGGCATGAGCCATTACACCTCACCAAATGTTTTCTTTGGGGAGTGGGGAAGTGGGAGAACAGGGTCTTGCTCTGTGCCCAGGCTAGAGTTCTGTGGCATGATCATAGCTCACTGCAACCTCAAGCTCCTGGGCTCAAGCAATCCTACTGTCCTAGCATTCCAAATAGGCAGGACCACAGGCATGTGTCACCACTCCTAATTTTTTTTTTTTTTTTTTTTTTCTGTAGAGACAAAGTCTCATTGTGTTGCTGAAGCTGATAATCCTCCTAATTTGGCCTCTTAAAGTGCTGGGATTACAAGAGTGAGGCACCATGACTGACCGATAATAATTTTTTAAAAAATAGAGACAGTAAAAAAAAATAGAGACACACCTGTAATCTCAACACTATGGGAGGCTGAGGCAGCAGGATCGCTCGAGGCCAGGACTTCGAGACCAGCTTGGGCAACACAGCAAGACCCTGTCTCTAAAAAAAATAGAAAAAATTAGCCTAGCATGGTGGTGCGTGCCGGTTGTCCCAGCTACTCAGGAGCGTGAGCTGAGAGGATTGCTTTAAGCCCCGGAGGTTGAGGCTGCAGTGAGCTGTGATTGCACCACTGCACTACAAACTGACACCTTGTCTCAAAAACAAACAAACAAACAAAAAAGGTGTGGTCACTGTGGGAATTTATCACTTCCTGAAAAAGCTAGACGGAATTCCCATATAACCCAGCAATTACACTCCCAGGTATACAGGCAAAAGAATTATAAACAGGTGTAACCACAGGACCAGTTCAATCTGGTTCAGCTTTTTTTTTTTTTTTTTGAGATGGAGTTTTGTTCTTCTTGCCCAGGTTGGAGTGCAAAGGCGGGGTTTTGGCTCACTGCAACCTCCGGCTCCTGAGTTCAAGCGATTTTCCTGCCTCAGTCTCCCAAGCTGGGATTGAGGCACCCACCCATGCGTGGCTAATTTTTTTGTGTTTTTAGTAGAGATGGGGTTTCACCCTGTTGGCCAGGCTCATCTTGAACTCCTGACCTTGGGTGATCCACCCACCTCAGTCTCCCCAAGTGCTGGGATTACAAGTGTGAGCCACCACGCCCAACCTGGTTCAACTTTTATCAGTAACAAAATGATGAGTTGTTTTTCAGTTATAATAGATCCCCAGGCTGCAAGTCATGTAACCTGAGCATGCCCAGATGAACCAAGCGTGCCTGATAACTGACCCTGGTGTCGGTGGGAACACAAAAGTCAACCATAGGCATGACTTAAGCACTCAAATGGAGAAATGGACACCAAATTAGGAAGCATGGGGCGTCCTGTTTTGCTGCAATATGAACTCAAAGATCCAGCATTGCCTCTTTGCATGACCCAAACAGATCATGCCTTGTTGTATTTTCCCATCTCCCTCATAGTTGCTCTTTGCCTATAAAACCTGCCCCCAGATTCCATCTCGGGGAGACAAATTTGAGTGTTGCCTCTGGTTTCCCTGCTGGTCGACCTTACAATAAAGCCTTTTCTCAAAAGCTGATGACATAGTATTGGCTTCTATGTGTGTCTAGCAGTGAGCCCATTGCTTGGTAACACAATTGGCTCAAACATTTATAAGCCAATGTTCATTGCAACATTATTCAAAATAGCAACAAAGCAGAAATAACCCAAGTGTTCATAAACAGATGAATAAATAAAAATGTGGTATATACATACAATGGAATATTATTCAGCCATAAAAAGAAATGAAGTTCTGGCCAGGTGTGGTGGCTCACGCCTGTAATCCCAGCACTTTGGGAAGTCGAGGTGGGTGGATCACTTGAGGTCAGGAGTTCAAGACCAGCCTGGCCAACATAGTGAAACCCAATTGCTACTAAAAATACAAAAAATTAACCGGGTGTGGTGGCAGGCGCCTATAATCCCAGTTACTTGGGAGACTGAGGCAGGAGAATTGCTTGAATCTAGGAGGCAGAGGTTGCAGTGAGCTGAGATGGCACACTGCACTCCAGCCTGGGCAACAAGAACAAAACACCATCCCTAAATAAATAAATAAATAAATATAAAATAAAATAGCCAGGCATAGTGGAGCGTGCCTGTAGTCCCAGCTACTTGGGAGGCCGAGGCATCAGAATTACTTGAACCTGGGTGGCGCAGGCTGCAGTGAGCTGAGATGGTGCCACTGTCCTCCAGCCTGAAACTGAGGGAGATCGTGTCTCAAAAATAAAGTAAAATAAAATAAAATAAAAAGAAATGAAGTTCTGGGCCAATGCTACAACATGGATAAACCTTGACAACCCCATGCTCAATGAAACAAGGTGGACACAAAAAGACATATACGGTATGATTCCACTGACATAAGGTAATTGAGTAACCAAATGTATAGAGACCATATAATAGAGGTTACCAAAGGAGAGAAGGACAGGAGGAGAGGGGGACATAGGAAGTTATTGCTTAATGGTTACAGAGTTTCTGTTTCAGGTGATGAAAAAGTTTTGGAAATAGAGTGATGATGGTTGCACAATATTGTGAATGTAATTAATGCCACTGAATTATACACCTAAAAATGGTTAAAATGGCATTAAAAAAAAAATACAGTATCTTGCTCTCTGGTCCAGGCTGGAGTGCAGTGGTACAATCATAGCTCACTGCAGCCTCAATCTCTCAGGCTGAAGAGATCCTCCTCCTGCCTCAGCCTCCTACAATTAGCTGAGACTACAGGTGAGTGCCACTATACCTGGCTAATTTTCTTGATTTTTAGTAGAAATGAGATCTTGCTGTGCTCTCCAGGCTGATCTGGAACTCCTGAGCTCAAGTGATCATCCCGCCTCCACCTCCCAAAGTGCTGGGATTACAAGTGTGAGCCATTGCACCCAGCTGCAAATTTTTAGTACATGCATTTTTACCGTATTACAAAAAAAAAAAAAGAAAAAAAGAATACTGAAGTTTATACCCTGGTCTCTTACCTTCTTCCAGTCTCTAGATCCTTGTCACATACATTAGCCTAAGTTTGTTCTATCATAAGCACTTATACGCCCCCTTTTTGGGTGTGTGTGTTTTTTGAGACGGAGTTTCTCGCTCTTGTTGCCCAGGTTGGAGTACAATGGCATGATCTCGGCTCACTGCAATCTCCACCTCCTGGGTTCTAGCGACTCTCCTGCCTCAGCCTCCTGAGTAGCTGGGATTACCAGCTACTGCGCCACCACGCCCAGCTAATTTTTGTATTTTTAGTAGAGATGGGGTTTCACCATGTTGGTCAGGCTGGTCTCGAACCCCCAACCTTAGGTGATCCGCCCGTCTCCACCTCCCAAAGTGCTGGGATTACAGGTATGAGCCACCACACCCGGCCTATACTCCCCATTTAAAACACAAAAAAACACCTCTTTGACTTTTCCCTTTTATAAGTCGCTTTAAGTCTATATCATATCCCACCTGTGGGTGGCATAGCTTTGGTCTGAATACTGGCCCAATTGAGATATCTGTGTTCTCTATGGGACTATCGTGCTTGATGGATCGCTGTTCCTCGTCACCCCAATATCTGCTGCTGTGTGCCACATGACAAAATCCTTGTCTTTAAGTAGTTATCTACTTGGGAAAATATATTCAGGAGAACATTCAAGACAGTCTGCAACAGCGTTTCCCTAATGTCAGTTATTTGGATGCTGCCTTCCTATACTAGTATCTACAATGGTTAACATCTTCTTTAAATAGAACCATTTATTGGAAAAAATTTTTAATGTAAATAAGAAAACCAGTATTACCTGCCACAAATAACAAAGATAAACTGTCCAAAATCATGAATACAAAGCAGTTTAAGGTCTAGCTTTATATAATAATATTGCCCACTGAAAGCTTTGAGCCTAAAGTCTGATCTCTATCTAAAAGGGAAAGAAGAAAAAGTGAGGTTAAAGACATGAATATGAAATGAGGTTTTCTCCTGGCTGTAAGACTGAACAAGTGCAAGGGGCTTTCTCAATATGTGAGTGAATATAATTTGCGATATTATTTAATCAATTCTGAGATACTTTTCCCCCAATTTTATTACTTTTATTATCATTATTATTATTATTTTGAGACTGATTCTCACTCTGTCGCCCAGGCTGGAATGCAGTGACGCGATCTCGGCTCACTGTAACTTCTCCCTCCCAGGTTCAAGCTATTCTCCTGCCTCAGCCTCCCGAGTTGCTAGGATTACAGGCGCCGGCCACCACGCCCGGCCTTTTAAAATTTTTGGTAGAGACTGGGTTTTGCCCTGTTGGCCAGGCTGGTCTCGAACTCCTGACCTCAAGTGATCTGCCCGCTTCGGCCTCCCAAAGTGCTGGGATTACAGGCTTGAGCCACCGCGCCCGGCCTTTCCCCAAATTTTAATACTTTAAAATAGGGAACATCTTACAATCAACAGGTTGTGACAGGTTAATAGCCGGGTTTTATCTTTGATAGGTAGCTCTAAAGTCAAGACAACTCGGGCAAGATCCCGGGCAAGATTCCAGCACTGCCTATTGTCATTTGTAGACCGGGGACAGGAATACCTATCTCACAGGCTGTTACCAATAGCGCCGGTGAAGCGCTTGTCACAAAGCCTGACCCAGGACAATCTCAAAAACGGAGATTCTGTTATTTAAATTGTTTATTTTTGTGCGCTAAGTTTCACATCAACCCAACTGTCTCTTGATAGGTTCCTACCAGGCACTAGAGATATGTTTTAGAAATTACTTATGATCGTAGAAGCCGCTGGAAGTCCATGCACTCAAGCTCATCGCTCTAGCGGAGCAAACAGCTGCGCTCCCGCCGGCCCAAGCTTCCGCAACTGCGTAGTCGGCGCTGTGACGTCCGGCGCGGCTCTGTGACGTCACGAATCGGTTCACTGTAAGAGGGGAGGACCTTCTTCTCCAGGGGAGGGCTACGTGTTGACGCCATACGCCAGGGCGGGGCCGAGAGTTTAGAGCCCCGGAGTGGGGTGTCGGCGCCTCATTCGGGTGGAGCTGAGCCGGAGACAGGTAACCTTGCGCTGTCGCTGCGCCCGTCTCAGTGCTGGGTAGCGCGGCGCTTGGCGGCCCGGGGTTGGAGATCGCGGTAAAGGGCGAGGCCTCCGCGCCCTTGGTGCTGCGGGTGCCGCGGTGACAGGGGAGTGGAGCTGGATGGAGTGGGGCTGACGGAGGGTGGTAGGAGGGACGGGACCTGATGGATGGCCGTGGTAGCCAATGGCGCCGCGGGGCCCGCCCGGCGGGCGGAGATTGGCGGGTACGAGCGCGCTCCGAGGTCGCGCGGGGCGCGGAGCGACGCGCCATTGGCGGTGGTAGAGCGAGGGGCGGGCGCGGCGGCGGATGTGAGGGAGAGGGCGGTGCGTCCGCAAGGGTGACCGCCAAGGTCGCCGCGGGCGTCACGTGGGCAGGCAGCTCTCCGGCGGCGTCCTTCCCGACCGGGACGCACTCTCCTTCCCGCCTGTGAGGACCGCGTCGCTTTGTCCGAAAGATAGTGTGGCCTGCTGGAGTCGCGTCGGAGCATCTAGCCTTGGGGTGGCCCTGGGTGGGACTGCCTGTTTAGATTACGGCGCAGACCTTGGCCCCGCCCCCACACCTGCTGCCCAAAGTTGGGACGAACAGATTGACTGAGATGAAGCTTGTTTTCCGTAGAAACATCTTTCAAGCACCATTTTCCCTCGAAAATGTATCAGACCATGGATATGAGTTTTAACCTACCGAGATTTAATAGAAAACTTGCCGTGCCCTCGCCCTGACCCGAGTGCGTCCCACCTGCCATCCCCATCCCTTTGCCCAGAATATAGGACTTCGTGTTAGGGTTTCCTTGTGCCATGTCTTGCAGTCCGTACCCTGAGGCTGATTTCCAGGTACACTGCTCTGAACAGCTGGGTGTAGGATGGGTGGCATAGGATAAAGCCTTTTTGTATAAGGCAGCATTAGTTGCAACAAACTGTACTTTGCCGTGTAGACCTAGGATAGTATATACCACTATTGTAGTTTTGTAAATTAGCTGAGGACTGGATCTTGGAAAGTTGAATAAAGGTCACTGTATGCTCATTTTTTGTTGTTGTTGTCTTGTTTTGTTTGAGATGGAGTCTCACCCTGTCGCCCAGGCTGGAGTGCTGTGGCATGATCTCGGCTCACTGCAACCTCTGCCTTCCTGGATTCAAGTGATTCTCCTGCCTCAGCCTCCCGAGTAGCTGGTATTACAGGCACGCGCCTGGCTAATTTTTGTATTTTTAGTAGAGATGGGTTTTCACCACCTTGGCTAGGTTGTTCTCGAACTCCTGACCTCTGGTGAGCCACCCGCCTTGGCCTCCCAAGGGGCTGGGATTACAGGCGTGAGCCACTGCACCCGGCCCCTCATTATTTTTTTTTAAGCACACTTTTCACATTTCAGTTACTTTTTCTGTTTAAATAATATCTTTATTGGGATAAAATTCACATACCATGCAGTTCACCCATTTGACGTGCACAATTTCAGCCAGTCGTGGTGGGTCACGTTTGTAATCCCAGCACTTTGGGAGACTGTGGAAGGAATATCGATTGAGCTCAAGAGTTCAAGGACACCACCCTTAGCAACCTAAGTGATACCCTGCATTTACCAAAAATAAAATTCTCAGGGTATGGTGGCATATACCGCATATACCTGTAGTCCCAACTACTCAGGAGGCTGAGGTTGGAGGATGGCATGAGCCAGGGGAGGTCCAAGCTGCCATTATTGCACCACTACACTCCAGCCTGGGTGACACAGTGAGATCCTGTCTCAACAAAAAAAACAAACCAGGCGCAGTGGCTCACACCTATAATCCTAGCACTTTGGGAGGCCAAGACAGGTGGATCCCCTGAGGTCAGGAGTTTGAGACCAGCCTGGCCAACGTGGTGAAACCCCGTTTCTACTAAAAATACAAAAGTTAGCAGGGCGTGGTGGCGTGGGCCGGTAGTCTCAGCGGGAGGCTGAGGCAGGAGAATCACTTGAACACAGGAGGCAGAGGTTGCAGTGAACCGAGATCACGCCACTGCACTACAGCCTGGGTGACAAAGGGAGACTCCAGGTCAAAAAAAAAAAAGGAAAGAGAAAACTACAGTATCATCTACTTTTTAGATTTTTAGGTAATTTTTATTTTGAGATCATTGTACAAATTATTGATAAATTTAAGAACAGTAAAATTTTAAGAAATTGTACATAAAAATTTATTCTATGCAGTCAAATAGTACAGAGAGATCCTGCGTTCCTTTCCCACTTCTCTAACATTGTGCAGAACTGTAGTAAATATCACAACCAGATGTTGACATTAGTAAAATTCAAGATACAGAATATTCCCATCATCACAAGGATCCCTTCCATTGCTTTTTTATAGCCACACCCACATCCCTCCCATTCCCAGTCTTTCAACTCCTGACAACCATTGATCTGTTCTCCATTTCCCTAATTTTGGCATATTAAGAATGCCAAATAAAGGGATTCATAGAGCCTTTTGGGATTGGTTTTTTCCACTCAGATTAATTCCCTGGAGAATCATCCAGGTTTTTGCGTGTACCAGTAGTTCATTCCTTGGCCAGGCACAGTGTCTCACGCCTGTAATCCCAGCAACTTTGGGAGGCTGAGGCAGGCAGATCGCTTGAGCCCAGAAGTTCAAGACCAGTCTGAGGAACATAGTGAGACCTCATCTCTACAAAAAAAAAAAGAAAAAAATAGCCTGATGCAGTGGTGCGTTCCTGTAATCCTAGCTACTCAGGAAGCTGAGGTGGGAGGATCACTTGAGCCTGGGCTGTAGTGGCTGCAGTGAGCCAAGATCGCGTCACTGCACTCCAGCGTGAGTGACAGAGTGAGAACCTGTCTCAAAAAAAAAAAAAAAAAAAAAAAGAAAAGTACTTCATTCCTTTTTATTGAAGCTGGGCTATGGATGTACCACCGTTGGTTTATTTATCCATTAAAAGACATCTTTACTGTTTCCATTCTGTGGCTATTACAAATAAAGCTGCTACAAACCTTCATGTACAGGTTTTTATGTGAACATGAATTGACATTTCTCCAAGATAAATGCCCAGGAATACAATCACTAAGTCATAAGTCGTAGTGCATGTTTAGTTATTAACAAACAGCCAAACTGTTTTCCAGAGAGATTGTACTATTTTGCATTCACACTGGCACTGTATGATCTTGTTTCTCCACATACTTGCCAGCGTTTGGTGATGTTACTTTTTTTATTATAGCCATTCCATAGATGTGTAGTAATGTCTCTTTGTGGTTGTAATGGGCATTTTTCTGATGGCTAATGATGTTGAACATCTTTTCATGTGCTTATTTGACATCTGTCTATTCTCTCTTTTCTTGGAAAAGATAGGATCTTGCTATGTTGCCCAGGCTGGTCTTGAACTCCTGGGATAAACTGATCCTCCTGTCTTGGCCTCCCAAAGTGCTAGGATTTCAGGCATGAGCCACCATACCTGGCCCCTGTATACTCTTGGGTGAAATGTCTGTTCATATATTTTGTCCATTTTGTAATTAGATTGTTCAGTTTTTGTTAACTGTTGAGTTTTGAGAATTTCTAATGTATCCTAGATACCAGCGCTTTGTTGGATATGTAGTTTGCAGATATTTTCATCTTTGTTTGTTTGAGACGGAGTCTCGCTCTGTTGCCCAGGCTGGAGTGCAGTGGTGCGATCTTGGCTCACTGCAACCTCCGCCTCCTGGGTTCAAGCGATTCTTCTTTTTCAGCCTCCCAAGTAGCTGGGACTACAGCCACGTGCCACCACCCCCGGCTAATTTTTTTTGTATTTTTAGTAGAGACTGGCTTTTACTGTGTTAGCCAGGATGGTCTGGGTCTCCTGACCTCGTGATTGACACCCCCTCAGCCTCCCAAAGTGCTGGGATTACAGGCGTGAGCCACCACGCCCAGCCACCTTTCTTTATTATATTTATTTATTATTTTTGAGACAAGGTCTCACTCTGTCACCAGGCTAGAGTAGAGTGGCATAATCACAGCTCACTGCAGCTTCTACCTTCCAGGCTCAAGCAATCCTCCCATCTCAGCCTCCTGAGTAGCTGGGACTGCAGGCACGTGCCACCATGCCTGGCTGTTTTTTTTGTTTTGTTTTGTTTTTTTGAGATGGAGTCTCACTCTGTCGCCCAGGCTGGAGTGCAGTGGCGCGATCTCAGCTCACTGCAACCTCCGCCTCCCGGGTTCAAGTGATTCTCCTGCTTCAGCCTCCTGAGTAGCTGGGACTGTAGGTGCGTGCCACCACGCCCAGCTAATTTTTTTGTGTTTTTAGTAGAGACAGGGTTTCACCATGTTAGCCAGGATGGTCTCGATCTCCTGACCTTGTGATCCACTCACCTCGGCCTCCCAAAGTGCTGGGATTACAGGCGTGAGCCACTGCGCCTGGCTTGTTTTTGTTTTTGTTTTTTGAGACAGTCTCACTTTGTCGCCCAGGCTGGAATGCAGTGTTGTGATCTCAGCTCACTGCAACCTCCACCTCCCAGATTCATGTTATTCTTGCACCTCAGCCTCCTGAGTAACTGGGACTATAGGTGCCTGTCACCACACCTGGCAAATTTTTATTTTTTTAGTTGAGATGGGGTTTCACCATGTTAGCCAGGCTGGTCTCAAACTCCTGACTTCAAGTCATCTGCCCGCATCTGCCTCCCAAAATGCTGGGATAACAGGTGTGAGCCACCGGGCCCAGCCACCTGTCTTTTTTTTTTTTTTTTTGGGACAGAGTCTCGCTTTGTTGCCCAGGCTGGAGTGCAGTGGCGCGATCTCGGCTCACTGCAAGCTCCGCCTCCCGGGTTCACGCCATTCTCCTGCCTCAGCCTCCTGAGTAGCTGGGACTACAGGCGCCCGCCACCGCGCCTGGCTAATTTTTTTGTATTTTTAGTAGAGACGGGGTTTCACCGTGGTCTCGATCTCCTGACCTTGTGATCCGCCCGCCTCAGCCTCCCAAAGTGCTGGGATTACAGGCGTGAGCCACCGCGCCCGGCCCTGTCTTTTTTTTTTTTTTTTTTTTTTTTTTTTTTTTTTTTTTTTTTTAGGGGGGATGGAGTTTTGCTGTTGTTGTGCAAGCTGGAGTGCCATGGCATGATCTGAGCTCACTGCAACCTCCACCTCCCGGGTTCAAGTGATTCTCCTGCCTCAGCCTCCCAAATAGCTGGGATTACAGGCATGTGCTGCCACGCCCGGCTAATTTTGTATTTTTAGTTGAGACAGGGTTTCTCCATGTTGGTCAGGCTGGTCTCAAACTCCCAACCTGGGGTGAACTGCCCGCCTCAGCCTCCCAAAGTGCTGGGATTACAGGCATTTTTTTTTTCTTTTCTTTTCTTGTATATAATGCACTATTTCTCTCTGGCTTCCTTCAAGGTTTTTTGTTGTTGTTGTTGTTTTTTGGGGGGGGTTTGTATCGAGTTTTCTGAATTTGTTTATGATGTGTCTTGGTGTGCATTTATTTGGGTTTATTCTGCATGGGGTTCTTTATGCCTTTTTGCCAAATTTGGGAGATTTGTAGCCATTATTTCTTTGAATGTTTTTCCAGCCCCTTCTTATGCCTTCGTCTGGGACTCCGATGACATAAATATTAGATCTTTTGTTATTTTCCTGAGGCCTTGTTCTGTCTTCAAGTTCAGTGATTTCCTCTGTCTTCTTTATTCTGCCATTTAACCCATGCTTAAGTTTTTTTTCTTTTGCTTAGTGCATTTTTCAGTTCTGAAATGTCTATTTTATTCTCTACATCTTCTCTTTGCTGAAACTTTTTCATTTGTTTCAAGCATGTTCATAGTTGCTCGTGGAAGCATTTTGAGGATGCCTCTTTTAGAATCTTTGTCAGATAATTCTAAATCTGTGTCATCTTGGTATTGGTGTCTGTAGATTGTCTTTTTTTGTTTTTTTTTTTTTTTTTTGAGACGAAGTTTCTCTCCGTCGCCCAGGCTGGAGGAGTGCAGTGGCGCAGTCTCGACTCACTGCAAACTCCCGGGTTCAAGAGATTCTCCTGCCTCAGCCTTCCAAGTAGCTGGGATTACAGGCGTGTGCCACCATGCCAGGCTAATTTTTGTGTTTTTGTAAAGATGGGGCTTCACCATGTTGGCCAGGCTAGTCTTGAATTCCTGACCTCAAGTAATAACACCCACCTCAGCCTCCTGAAGTGCTGGGATTACAGCTGTGAGCCACCACCCCCAGCCAAGATGATCCTGGCCCTTGATGTAAAGAGTGATCTTTGACTTACAACCTGGACATTCTGGGTGTTATGTTATGGACTCTTGATCTTGTTTAAATCTCTAAGTAATGCAGGCTTCCTCTGCTGGGGCAGGGAGGGGCTGCTTCCTCATTGTTGCTGGGTAGGGTGTCTGGGGGAAGGGATTCCTTGTTACTGCTGTATGGCTGTAAGAGTTCCCCATTAGGCCTTGGTGATATCACTCTGCCTGGGAAGGGAGGGGTGCTGCTTCATTACTGCTGGATGGGATTGAAATCCAGACTCCCTGCCTGGTCTCCACTGACTTATCAGGGAGTGAGTTGCGGAGGACTCATTACTCACCAGGTGGGGATGAAAGTCCCTGATCTCTATTCTGACATCAGCTGAGTGGAGTGAGGAAGTTTCCTGTGGAGTTTGGCTGCAGTAGAGCAATTGTTCTTTAAAACTTTAAAAGTGTTCCATCTTGCTGCTCTTTTCCTGGTCCTTTGGCTAGAGAGAACAGGTTTCTGTTTGTAGTTTTCTTTGTCTATACCTATTGGCATTTCTGGATTGTAGGCTTCTCCAGTACCTAGGTCTGAGACATATGAAGCAAAAAGAAAATCAAGGACTCAGTGCTCGGCCAGGTGTGGTGGCTCATACCTATAATCCTAGCATTTTGGGAGTCCAAGATGGGCGGATCACTTGAGGTCAGGAGTTCGAGGCCACCTTGGCCAACATGGGGAAACTGTCTCTATAAAAAATACAAAAATTAGCCACGCATGGTCATGTGTGCCTGTGGTAGTCTCGGCTACTTGGGGGACTGAGGTAGGAGAATTATTTGAGCCCGGGAGGTCCAGGCTGCAGTGAGCCGAGATCATGCCACTACACTCTAGCCTGGGCAACAGAGCAAGACCCTGATAAAAACAACAACAACAACAACAAAAAACTCAATCCTCTTTCCTTGGGTCCTCTGGTTCCTAGCCAGTCTGCTTCCTTCTCTCCACCCTTCAGAGTCTTGTTTTGTCTTAAATGTAGTACCTCGTGTTTTTAGCTATATTTAGCAGGAAACAGACCTTTTATATATGCTTTAATAAGATGTTGGAAAAGTTGTCCTGCTTTCCATAAAGATTTAATATCAATACCTTTTAAAAGTGCCTATTTATGTACACCCTCCCCTGTCAACCTATTTATACCACTTCAGTCATGGGCATCTCTGATGCCATGGGACCACGTCTCGGGGAAGGGGCAGAACAGTCTTCAGACCTATATACTGAAGCATACTCAGGGATCTGATCAGAGAGGTGTCAGTCACTACCAGTGGTGACGGCCCATGATTGGTGAGCTAAAAAAGCTTCTGTGCTAAATGATGGAGACAGCCTACTAATGTTTTGGAAGTTACCAGTTGACCACCACTCCAAATTAGCTAATGTTTAGGTTTAAATATCTTGGAAACTTGAACTTTTTTTTTTTTTTTTTTTTTTTTTTGAGGCAGAGTCTTGGTCTGTCGCCCAGGCTGGAGTGCAGTGGCGTGATCTCAGCTCACTACAAGTTCCGCCTCCTGGGTTCATGCCATTCTCCTGCCTCAGCCTCCTGAGTAGCTGGGACTACAGGTGCCTGCCACCACACCCGGCTAATTTTTTGTATTTTTAGTAGAGATGGGGTTTCATCGTATTAGCCAGGATGGTCTCGATCTGCTGACCTCGTGATTCGCCCGTCTCGGCCTTCCAAAGTGCTGGGATTACAGGCGTGAGCCACCATGCCCGGCCAGAAACTGGAACTTTTTATATCACTAGTTTGCCTTTTCTTTTCTGCACACACTCCCTCTCTCTCTCTCTCTCTCTCTATATATATATATAGAGAGAGAGAGAGAGAGAGAGAGAGAGAGAGAGGGTTTTTTTTGAGACGGAGTCTCACTCTGTCGTCCAGGCTGGAGTGCAGTAGCGAGATCTCAGCTCACTGCAGCCTCCACCTCCCAGGTTAAAGCGATTCTCCTACCTCAGCTTCCCAGGTAGCTGGGACTACAGGCGCCTGCCACCATGCGACGCAACTCATTTTTCTGTAGTTTTAGTAGAGGCGGGGTTTCACCATGTTGGCCAGGCTGGTCTCAAACTCCTGATCTCAGGTGATCCACCCACCTTGACCTCCCAAAGTACTGGGATTACAGGCATGAGCTACTATACCCAACCATTTCTTTAGTCGTAGATATATCTTCAAGTTTTCAAAGTGCTTTCATATTTGTGTTACAGTTACAAAAAGACATTATGAGGAGGTTAGGAGTAATTACTGTCTCTACTTATATGGCCCAGGAAAGCTCACATGGTGACTTGGTGTCAGGAGGCCTCTGTACTTGCAGGCTTAGTAATTGTTTCCACTAGCAACCGAAAAAAACTTTACAGTTTAAAAGTAATCCTCACTACTTCCCTGTCCCTCAGCTTTTGTGTAATGAGGTGTCACTAGTGAAAGATACTAAATTCTTTGAGATTCTCAGCCAATAAGGGAGAATTGATAGCTGTACTCTGTATATGAGTTCTTTGTATTACTACTAAAAAATAATTGCAGGCATGAGATAACAGCCATAGGTTTGTAGCGAATGTTGTGTTCATGATTCATCAGAAAGATTGAGTCCGAAACTGAAAAAAAGAAAGTGGATGAGTTGTCCTTTAAAATGGTTGCCAGCTAACACTCATAGGGTATAAGGATCATATAATGATGTGTCGTTTTTTTTCTCTCAAAGACTCATTTGCTGAGAAACAGCAGACTGTTTTTGCTCGGTCTTGCCTTTTTAATTACCCCTCTACCTAGCCAACGTCATATTGATAGGCGTCAGTAGTCGGTTTATTTCCCTCATTCTTTGTGCCCTGGGATAGGGTGCCTCCTGCCCAACTGGGGAAATTCAAGGCATAGACCTCAAAGGCTTCGTGTTTCAGACAGAACCCTATTTAAGTATATCATTTCCTAAGGGCAGGGCATTTAACACCTGAAAACTAATTTTCCTTTGGTTTTTACTTTTTTTCTTTTTACAACTTACTTTTCCCAAATGTATGTGTTTATTCTTGTATCTTGAAATTAATGAATTACAACTTGTATCATTTTCATGTGCAGTGATAAGTTCAGTTACATTTTTTCTTACACATTTAAAAAAATAACTTTATTGAGACGTAATTCACATACCATACAATTCACTCATTTACATTGTAAGGTGAATGTTTTTCAGTATATTAGAGGATTGTGACACCATCAATACAATCTAGTTTTAGAGCATTTTCATCCTCTCCTCCCAAAAAGAAAGCCCTGTATCCACTGAGTCACTCATCCTCCTCTCATTCCTCTGCCCCAGCCCCGGGCAACCACTAATCTACTTTCTCTCTGTATAGATTTGCCTATTCTGGAATGTGATATTATTATAGGTATATAGGTTTTTGTCCATGATTCCTGGTTATAACTCCCATAGCTCTTGTTATTTCCTAAGTGACTAAAATAAGCTTGTATTTTGTTAAAGTATTTATCCTTGGTTCCTGAAGTAGCTTCCAAACAGCTTCAGAGTGATAAAGGTGAAAGACAGTCTTTCGTTATAATGTTGGGGTGCTTTAGGCCCCAGAAGCAGGCCTGTGGCACTCCTTTCACCTGCTGCTTTTTCTCCCCGAGGGAGGCCATAGAAACTAAAAATATACTCTAATATTCCCCCACTGTTCTGTCTTGGAGCCGGCCATAAAGAAATTCTCTGACCTACCTTGTCTGATTGTAGGTCACAAGACACCCACTTCAGGAGTCCTGCCTCACACGCACAGGAAGGAATCCTGCACAGAGAGACCAAGAAGAATCTGAACAAACAGGCCTGGCTGGGTTTCCCCACTCAGTCTGTTGGTATTAGATCATACCCTTTTTGTCTGATCACATATCTACGTGGTTATCTATGCTTCAGTCATGTGTATCCAAAGAAGTCTCCATAAAAGGCCCAAGATAATGGGGTACAGAGAGCTTCTGGATAGCTGAACATGTGGAGACTCCTGGAGGGTGGGATGCCTGGGGAGGGTATGGAAACTCCGTATCCCATCCTACACCTTGACCTGTGCAACTCTTAATCCACATCCTATGTTATATTCTTTGAAAAAAACAGTAGATGTAAGTATGTATTTCCCTGAGTTCTTAGAAATTTATTGAACCAAAGGAGGGGGTCATGAGATCTCCAGTTTCTAGCTGGTTGGCCAGAAGTACAAGTAAGACAACTGGGGGCTTGCTATTACATCGGAAATAGGGGGCAGCCTTGTGGGATTGAGCTCTTGACCTGTGGTATCTGATGCCATCTCCAGGTAGGTAGCAGCAGACTTGAATTGCTTATTGGTAGGGAGAATTCCTCATACATTTAGTCACAGAAATCTTCTGTGTTGATTGTTGTGTGAGAGCAGAGGAATAGACTCATAATGTCTTTTGCATCTGCTTCTTTTTACTGAGCATAATGTTTTCAGGGTTCCTCCAGGTGGAGCATGCGCCAGCACTTCTTAGTTTTCATTGCAGAATGCTGTTATATTCTATAGATATAACATGTTTTGCTTATCCATTCATCAGTGATGGACATTTGAGTTGTTTCTACTATTTGACTTTTACCAATAATGCTGCTATGGGCATTTGTGTACAAGTTGTTTGTGGACGTACATTTTCATTTATCTTGATTATATATCTAGGAGTGGAATTGCTGAGTTATATGGTAACTTTATGTGTTTATTGGCTATTAGTATATCTTATTTGGAGAAATGTCTATTCAAATCCTTTGCCTACTTTTTGATGGAGTTGTTTTTTTTTACTGTTGCATTATAAGAGTTCTTTATATATTCTGTATGTAAGTTCCTTATCAGATAATTGCAAATATTTTCTCCCATCTATATCATTTCTTTCTTAATAAGTTATTTGAAGCACAAAAGTTTTTTATTTTTTATTTTTTTTGCTTATTTTGAGACAGAGTCTCACTCTGTCAACCAGGCTGGAGTGTGGTGGCGTGATCTCAGCTCACTGCAACCTCTGCCTCTTGGGTTCAAGGAATTCTCCTGCCTCAGCCTCCCGAGCAGCTGGGACTACAGGCGTGTATGACCACGCCCAGCTAATTTTTGTATTTTTAGTAGAAATGGGGTTTTGCCATGTTGGCTAGGCTGGTCTCGAATTCCTGACCTCAAGTTATCCACCTGCCTCAGCCTCCTAAAATGCTGAGATTACAGGCGTGAGCTACCGCTCCTGGCCAAGTTTTTTATTTTGATGAAATCCAATTTGTGGGTTTTATTTTGTTGTTTATACTGGTGGTGTCATAACTAAGAATCCATTGCTTGAACCAAGGTCACAAAGATTTACTTCATGGAAGTTATAAAACTTCTAAGTATCTTATAGTTTTATCTCTTACACTCAAGACTTTGATCAATTTTGAATTTTGTATATGACTGTGTGACTTCATTCTTCTTTACACGTGGAGCTCTAGTTGTCCCAGCACCTTCATTTGAAAAGACTGTTCTTTTCCTCACCGAATGGAGTTGGCACCCATTTAAATAGAAATATTCTTTTAAACCAAGTTTGTCCAACCTCCAGCCCACGTGGCCCAGGACAGTTTTGAATGTGGCCCAACACAAGTTCGCAATCTTTGTTAAAACATTATGGATGTTTTTGCAATTTTTTTTTTGTAAGCTCATCAGTTGTCGTTAGTGTTAGTGTATTTTATGTGTGGCCCAAGACAATTCTTCCAGTGTTGCCCGGCGAAGCCAAAATATTGGACATTCCTGTTTTAAACCAAAATTCAAAACACTTAGATATTTTGGACAGCTCAGAGGCGCTTTCAGAAAAAGCGTTTTAAACAATTGAATGTCTCTACCAAATAACATACTATTCTTAAAGTTGACTTAGTATCAGTTACAGAATTCTAAGTTGAATTTCAAGACCTAATGTTGACTGGCCTGCAGTTTTCCTTCTTCTTGTATTTAATATATTTTGTTTGTTTTTTATTTTTTTAGAGATAGGGTCTCGCTCTGTCACCCAGGCTGGAGTGGAGTGGCACGATCATAGCTCACTGAAGCCTGACCTCCTGGGCTCAGGCGATCCTTCCACCTCATCCTCCTGGGTAGCTGGGACTACAGACATGTGCCACCATACCCTGATAGCTTTTAAATTTTTTGTGGAGACGTGGTTTCACTACCAGGCTGGTCTCAAACTCCTGGCCTCAAACAGTCCTTAAGCCTTGGCATCCCAAAGTGCTAGGATTATAGGCATGAACCACTGTGCTTGGCTTTTAATATCTTCTTATGCCATTTTATGTAATAGAGAAAGGTGAAGAATGGGTATTTACCAGAATTGGAAATTTGCGTTAGTGTTGGCTCTGTGGGTCTGTCAGAGTGTGGACAGCAAACAGCTGTCCTGGCTGTTCCTGGGTGGAGTTGGGGATGTTGAGCCATCTGCTGAAGGGCACCTCTTCCCATGAGTCATCTTAAAGAAAGTTTAAAAATCTCAGCTGGGCATGATGGCTCATGCCTATAATATCAGCACTTTGGGAGGCCGAGGCAGGCAGATCACAAGGTCAGGAGTTTGAGACCAGCCTGGCCAACATAGTGAAACCCTGTCTCTACTAAAAATACAAAAATTCGCCAGGTGTGGTAGCACGCACCTGTAGTCCTAGCTACTCGGGAGGCTGAGGCAGGGGAATTGCTTGAACCCGGGATGGGGAGGTTGCAGTGAGCCGAGATCACGCCACTGTACTCCAGCCTGGACTACAGAGCGAGACTCCATATCAAAAAAAAAAGTCTAGCTGTCCTGGCAGCTCTGCTGGGCAGCACTTAACTGTTTGTCAGATTCAGTGATTGTGGATAGCAAAATGTCATGATTTACTTAAACAGGATCATGTTGAAGGGGGCACTTTGGGAAGAACAGATGAAATGGGTGTTTTACAGTTGTCAGTTCGGTGCCTGTTAATTGGGCTGTTGCAGCAACTGAATACTGATGGTTAATGAGGTGATGCTATTGTTTTCTGGGAGAAACCCAACCCAGAGGCAATTGGGTGTTTAATGTTGCCTAGATAATGACATTAAAGGAAAAAAATGAGCATTTTCCTTTGAGCCTGAGAAATTTAAAAAAAAAAAAATAGCATAAAACGAAGCAACAGTAGTATTTTTGCTGTCAGTGTTAGGGCTCCTTGTTTCCCTTAAATATATCAGTGGAAAAAGTTGGAGTGTAGTTGGAGGTAGGAAGAACTACTGAATTAACTTAAAACTTTTGATTTTTAAAGTAAAAACCCAGGAGTAAAAATTGCATTCCCTAATTATATCCAGAATATATTGCTTGTTTACCTTTAATTTGTAAGGAGCAAGTTTTTGTTTGTGTTGTTTGTTTTTAAAGAATATGTTCTGCTGTTTCCTCTTGCTGACCTATCTCTTCTCAGTGGAACAGGCCAGAGATGAATGCAGGACACTCTGAGCCCTCTCTCGGTGTCCCTAATGTGTATCCTGAGCATATTTGGGCCAAGAGGAAGGTTCCAATAAATAATATAGAAGATATTTTATGTAACAATTCACACTATGTTTCAGAGCTTGGATTTCCTTCGGGTAGGTGTGGACACGGGGTCTAGTTCCAACTTTACAACCCGGGCGCCTGCTTTGAGACAAATTCATGAGCAACCATGTAGGCCAGCAAGCACCTTTCTTCCCACAGGCAGCGTCCTTGTGAACTTTCCTCTTGGATCCTGACTCTGCTGCTAGTAGCCTGTGACCTTGGATGAAATGTAAGGGAATGGAAACTGAAGCTATCTGTAAAGTGAAAGAGCTGATGCCTGCCTTACAGGGAACCTCTGGGTTTATGCATGAGTCAGATGTGTGGAGTTACTCACCATGGAGGACCCAGGACAGGCAGGCATTATTGAACTGCTCCATGTGCTCTTTTCAATCTTTGCAGGGCCCACCCACGTCTCCCTTGCTCAGACCTGGCTCCCCATGGCTTATGAAAGGGGGCTGAGTGCAGGAGGTGGTGGGTGGGACACTGGACATCCCTCTGTGGCTTTTCCTTACCCTTCCTAGTACCATGAGATTCTGGCTCTTCCCATCTCTGTTTCCGCCTGTGGGTCCTGCCACATGCAGTGCCTCCTCTTCCCTCCTTCCCATCCATGTCCTTTTACCCTGAGACACACCCACCTGGAAGGAGCCCATCCTTTCACAGGTCTGCTGGATATTCTGCGCCTCTAAAGTACTCAGTGTTTCCTCTGCAATCTTTTCTCTGTTGTTTTCCCTCTGCTCAAGGGTGAATTGAGAGTAAGGAAAGTATTTTTCTAATTTCTTTGTATGTTCCGTAATATCGTAAGTACAGCAGGTACTCAGTAATTTCTAGACAGATTAGAAATGTTTTTCTTATTCTGCAATTAATCCTAATTCTAAATCCTTGTTGCCTTTTTTCTAATTGTTTTATATATATAATATGTAAATTTAAAGAACATGGTATATTTTATCATCTCAGCCCTTAAACTAGATTTTTTTTTTTTTTTTTATTGTTTTTTGAGACAGAGCCTCACTCTGTTGCCAGGCTGGAATACAGTGGTGCAATCTCAGTTCACTGCAGCCTCCGCCTACCGGGTTCAAGCAGTTTTCCTGCCTCAGCCTCCCAAGTAGCTGGGTCTACAGGCGTGCACCACCACACCCAACTAATTTTTGTATTTTTAATAGAGATGTAGTTTCACCATGTTGGCCAGAATGGTCTCGATCTCCTGACCTCATGATCCACCCGCCTCGGCCTCCCAAGGAGGGATTACAAGCGCTGGGATTACAAGCGTGAGCCACTGAGTCTGGCCAAGATTTAAATTTTTAAGTGAAGATGGTAATATTTGCAACTGTACACTAACCTTCCTTGGGCTAGCACAGGCATCCTGTATTAGTCGGTGCAAGAGTGTGTGTGAGTTTCACACAGTCACGGCTCTGCTGTGCTCTCAGGCACATGAACTGGTGGCACTGAGCAGGTAGTATTCTTGTGAATGTATTTATAGGCCAGGGTCTTTCTCCTCAACAGTTAAGAGTTGAACAAGTTTTGTTTTTTGTTTTTTTCTAGTAGCTTTTTAAAAAAAAAATCCTTTCTCTAGAGCATCAGGATCTAGTAG
Source organism: Macaca thibetana thibetana (assembly GCF_024542745.1). Classification (NCBI taxonomy): domain Eukaryota; kingdom Metazoa; phylum Chordata; class Mammalia; order Primates; family Cercopithecidae; genus Macaca; species Macaca thibetana. The sequence continues at coordinate 114,884,392 of NC_065580.1, forward strand.
CCTTGTCTTAAATGCTCATTTTTAAAATCTTTCTTTCTTTTCTTTTTTTTTTTTTTTTTTTTTATACAGGCAGTTGTGAAAAACTTCAGGACAAAAATGTTTCATTTAAGGACTTGTGCTGCTAAGTTGAGGCCGTTGACGGCTTCCCAGACTGTTAAGACATTTTCACAAAACAGACCAGCAGCAGCTAGGACATTTCAACAGATTCGGTGCTATTCTGCACCTGTTGCTGCTGAGCCCTTTCTCAGTGGGACTAGTTCGAACTATGTGGAGGAGATGTACTGTGCTTGGCTGGAAAACCCCAAAAGTGTACATAAGGTAAGGCTCGCAGGGCCGTCGGTCTACCTCATGTTGGTGCATTGGCCTGTTCCTGACTGGTCACCAGGTAAGTGTGTGCGTCCTGAGGAGTCAGCGGGCAGGCAGGCAACTGAAGCGCCGTACCAACCACCACATCTGTATCGGACCCAGCATGGCCCCAGCAGAAGCCATGGTCCCTGGATTGGCGTCCAGCGGTAGACATTGCACTTAACTCTGCGAGGATGTGAAGAAGCATGTGTGTGACCCTCCAGAATCTCCGCAAGGGCTGCTTCAGGATGAAGCCTCTGAAGAAAGAAGAAAAAAAGAACGTGTGTGGAAAAGAGCAGGACCTTAGGAAGCTCCTCCATTCTGTCTGGAGAGGATACTTTCATATGTAACATGCCTTAGTCACCTCATGTAATTTCTGTATGAATGGCCTTTTAGATCATTATGTTCCTATTTTTTTCCTGTTTCTAACTTCTCTGTATTACATATAAGGGCATTTTCTAAACTTTTCACCACATGATTGCTGATGTAAGTCATGTCTTGTTTTTTTTGTTTGTTTTGTTTTTGTTTTTGTTTGTTTTGTTTTGTTTGAGACAGAGTCCCACTGTTGTCCAGGCTGGAGTGCAGTGGATCTCAGCTTGCTGCAACCTCCGCCTCCTGGGTTCAAGAGATTCTTGTGCCTCAGCCTCCCGAGTAGCTGGGACTACAGGCACACGTCACCGCGCCTGACTAGTTTTTGTATTTTTAGTAGAGATGGGATTTTACTCTCTTGGCCAGGCTGGTCTCGAACCCCTGGCCTTAAGTGGTCCACCCATCTTGGCCTCCCAAAGTACTGGGATTACAGGCATAATCCACCATGCCTGGCCAAGTCATGCCTTGTGACAGAATTCCTTTATTCTATTTTGAGCCAGTGAATATTTATAGGTTTTGCTAACCATTCCTTGATTTTCAGGGAAAGCAGCCAGCCTCCTGAAGGAATTGGGAAAGCAGCATAGTATAGTAATAAGAGGGTGGGTCCCAGCGTTTCTGAGCTCCTGTGCCTCATCTGTAAGAGGTTGGGAGAATGAAAGGAGGTAGCATGAGCAAGGCACTCAGCTTGGAGGCCGTGCCTAGCCAACATTGCTTATCTTCACTGTGAATTTGGCTTTTTTTCCTACTCTTGAATCTTGGGGGCTTATCGCCAAAAGGTAGTCTGCTTCCACTGGGCTCCTGTTAACAAGCTTTCCCTTTAAGTATTAGTGACACTTAGGAATTGTTTTTTTAAAATTTAGCTAGGTGTGGTGGCACATGCCTGCAGTTCCAGCTACTCCACAGGCCGAGGCGGGAGGATTGCTGAAGCCCAGAAATTCGAGGTTACGGTGTGCTATGATGGTGCCACTGTACTCCATCCTGGGCAACAGAGGGAGAGCCTGTCTCTAAAATTAAAAAAAAAAAAAAAAAAAAAAAGGTGCAGGGGGGCGTATATTCCTGTGACTGCTGGGCCACCAGGTCCCATTTTTTCAGGAATGCCGCTTTGTCTCAGCCTTATTGCCCAGCAGTGGTGGGACTCTAACCCAATCCTTCCCCGTTTCCATGGCAACCTAGGAGCAGCATTGCTTCCTGGGCAAGGTGAGACCTGGTTTTCTGTAAGAAATCTGTAGTTTATTTCCCTAGTCTGTAAACAAATTACCCAAAAGAAGTGCTGTGTGAAACTGGCCCCTGCTTTTAATGTCATGGATGTTACTGAAGACTGTGGTTGCAGATTGTGGCAGATTTCACACACACACACACACACACACACACATACACACACGACTACAGCTGTAGATTATATCTAGAATAAAACTGAGCCCTGAGGTTTCAGAATCAAGGACTGTTATGTGCACAGGCCTATTCTTTTACCTTCCTTTTCTCAAACATAACCTTTTCTTGGAACCAACCAAGTTGTTTTCAGTGATGTTAGGATTTGGAGTCAGTAGCTCCTAAATGACAGTGCCTAGTGTCTGAAAGGTGAAGAGCACCTGGCTGAGACTGCATGTCCTTGTGAAGGTTTGGTCCTCAATGATTCATGGGTAAGAGGTGCACTCTGTGAGCGGTGTGGCCACAGTGCTGTGGACACTGGGCCTGCTGCCATCATAGCTGCTCCTGCTGGAAGCCTTTGAAGATGGTTTTTGTAGGGGCATGCTGGCTTTATGTCTTTATGCCTGTTTCTGTTGCCAGGAATCTCCAGGGGGCACCGTGTGGTACTCACATGCATGCTCTACTCCTCCCTGCTTGTAGAGGGGAGGGGACAGGATGGTTAAATCAGTGGGCGTGCCCTCCAGCAATCCCGGTTGTCATCTGGCAGGGACTTCACTCCTCTGCCGTCCCAGACGACAAGGTGGGTCCTCTTTAAGTTGAATTAGGCCCAGTATGTGGTGTGTGCATGTTTTTCTTTCTTTTTCTTTTCCTTTTTTTTTTTTTTTTTTTGATACGGAGTCTCACTCTGTCACTCAGGCTGGAGGGCAGTGGTGCGATCTCGGCTCACTGCAACCTCTGCCTCCCAAGCTCAAGTGATTCTCCTGCCTTTAGCCTCCTGAGTAGCTGAGATTACAGGCCTGTGCCATCACGCCTGGCTAATTTTTGTATTTTTAATAGAGACGGGATTTCACCATGTTAGTCAGGCTGGTCTTGAACTGCTGACCTCATGATCCACCTGCCTTGGCCTCCCAAAGTGCAGGCGTGAACCACAGAGCCTGGCTGTGTGCATGTTTTTCAAGGGAGATAATCCATAACTTCTGTCCAATTTTCAAAGCATCTGTCACCCATGAAAGGTTAGGATCCATAGCCTTAGAGCTATTTTACTTTATTTGTGCTCTTATTTTAGAACACATAGATTAAATAGAGATAATAATTGTTTAAATAGAGATAATACAATTAGAAGTGCTGTAGGATTTAGATAGATCATCTATCTCATCTTCTGCTTAAACATCAGAAATGTCCTGAGGTCAGATTCCGTACTTATTTTCAGAGAGCTTAACGGGGCCTGCAAGGACTAAACTCATATACAGCAGAAAAGGAACAAACTTAACATCTTCCCCTCCTGCCCTTTGGCACACTTTCCCATTGTTATTTTTATTTTTATTTATTTTATTTATTTATTTGTTTTTTTTGAGACGGAGTCTCACTCAGCCCAGCCTGCACTCACGCCCAGACTGGAGTACAGTGAGGTGATCTCTGCTCACTGCAACCTCCACCTCCTGTTTCAAGTGATTCTCGTGCCTCAGTCTCCTGAGTAGCCGAGATTACAGATACATGCCACCACACCGGGCTAATTTTTGTATTTTAGTAGAGACGGGGTTTCACCATGTTGGCCAGGCTGGTCTCAAACTCCTGACCTCAATCAGTCTGCCCACCTCTGCCTCCCAAAGTACTGGGATTATAGGTGCGAGCCACTGCACCCAGCCCCATTGTTACTTTTACATCTGTGTTACAGTGTTTCTAAGCATACATAGCAGTAGAGAGAAGAGTAGATGATAAACCTTGTGAGGAGACTGGTCACACAGCTTCAACAGCTGTCCACCTTTTGCAGGTATTTTAAAAATCTGTTCCTTACCCCAGTGACTTTTTTATTTGTTGGTTTGTTTGGGGTTTGAGGAGTAGACACTGGAGTATTTTAAGGCAAATTCCAGACCTGTGTCATTTCTGGCATATATGCATCAGTGTAACTAACTGATAAGTAAATGTTTTCATAACCACGCCCAACAAACTTTAACAGGCTAATCCTCTAATATAATTTTTTCTCAGTCTATGTTTAAATATTTACTCTTCTCTTAAAGCTGTCCTTTTACATTTGTTTTGTTTTGTTTTTTAATTTTTATTTTACTTATTTTTTTACATTTGGTTTTATACTTTATAATTGGTTGTTGTAGTCCTTATTTTTAATTTAATTTATTTTTTAATTTAAAACTTTTTAACATAAGTAGGAGTCATGCCTGTAATCCTTACACTTTGGGAGGCTCCAGCCTGGGCAACATGGCGAGACCTTGTCTCTATTAAAAATAAAATAGAAAATGTTTTAAAAAATAAAAAAATGTAAATAGAGACGGAGTCTCTCTATGTTAACCAGACTGGTCTTGAACTCCTGGGCTCAAGCAATCCTCCCACCTTGGCCTCCCAAAGTTCTGGGATTACAGACGTGAGCCACCACACCCAGCCTCTTAAAAAAAACTTTTAAAATGCTTAACTGTTATGAAAATTATATTTGTGGTAAAATATTTTAGCAAATCAGAGCTGCAAGTACCTTTTTTACCCTAAACCCACTCCCCAGAGCAGTATCTGGTTAACTAGCTGACCTGGGTCTGTCTCTGTGGTGGGACCATCTGCCATCTCCCTTTTGTTCCTACCTTTGGTTCTATCCTAGACTTTTGTCTCTGTTATAGTCTGGCATTTGTGTTCCTCACTGATCCCTCTTAAGAAGCTTCAGCAGTGGCCTGGGCTGTCAGCATATAAAGCCTTCCTCATTAGGGTCTCAGCACGTTTGAGGTCACATCAAATGGTGACATCTTACCTTTATTTGTGTCTTTAAGACACAGTCAGAGCTAAGTTATCCTTGTTAATAATGTTTAAGACAAACAGGTAATTAAGAACTGCTAAGCCCCCATGAGTCTGGGTGTTGGTCTCATTTTGTTTTGTAGGGACAGGTGCCCACTTATAGCCGTAGCATAATGTTAAGTTCCTTGTAATGCATCTGCCAGGTTCTGGCCCTGCTGAGGAAGAGCCAGGATTAGGTCCTGAGGGAGTGGAAGGAGCTGGGGCCTGTTCTTCTCCCAACAGTGCCTACAGCGGCTGCCTTGAGGGTGCCATCATTGGCCCTGCTTTTCTTCTAGGCCCTCTTAGCCATTTGGCTTTCCCACAGCTTGCTTTGTACCTCCGGGCTCTTCCTCTGCTCTATGCCTTCCTCTGCCCTGCCCATCTCCCTAAAGCCTGCCTCCCTGTTCTTGTTAACTGATGCCCATTTCTTTTTTCTTTTTTTTTTTTTTTTTTTTTTTTTTTTTGAGACGAGTCTCACTCAGTCTGGAGTACAGTGGCGCAATCTCGGCTCACTGCAACCTCCGCTTCCTGGGTTCAAGCAATTCTGGTACCTCAGTCTCTCAGCTAGCTGGAATTACAGACGTGCGCCATCACGCCTGGCTAATTTTTGTGTTTTCAGTAAAGATGGGGTTTTACCATGTTGTCCAGGCTGGTCTTAAACTCCCGACCTCAGGTGATCCGCCCGCCTAGGCCTCCTGAGGTGCTGGGATTATGGGTGTGAGCCACCATGCCTGATGCCCATTTCTTGATGGTTTTTTCTTCTTGTACTTTTCACATGTCAGCTCCTAAAGTGTGTACATGTGGTCGCTGCAGGAGGGAGGGGCTCTATGTGTTCAGATTACAGGTGCAGGCTGTTGGCCCGCTGCTAAGTCTGGCCTCGCTGCTCATCTGTCGACACCGTTCTGTTTCCTCCTTCCATGCTTATGAAACACAGTACTGGTATTTTCTATGAGTGAAACTAAGTGGAGGAAAAGCACAGATACACACGCTGTCCCATTATGGGGTGATATCGGCCTTTTCAACTCTGCAATGTTGAAACTGCCTTGGCCTCACTTTGAAAAATAGGACTGTGGTACCCACAGTTCTGTCCTGGCTTGGGGCTCCTCCCTTGGCAGGAGCCCTGCTCCAATTTACCCTCCTAGCTGCTGCATGTGCAGTGAAGGGGCTTCCCACAGTGGGTATGTGGAAGTATGACGTACTCATAAGGAGAGCTGATGTGTTCACGTGACAAGGAACAGCTGTGTTGAAAAATCTGCAGAACACTTTGGTGCCACTCAAGTTATTTATTTCTGGTAGTAATTCACAAGGCATTTTAGGCAATGCCAGTTGGGCGGTTGGAATACATTTTGAGTATTTTAATCTTTTATGTAATTGATTTATGAATGACTTATCAGAAATACATGTAGTCAAGGCCGGGCGCGATGGCTCAAGCCTGTAATCCCAGCACTTTGGGAGGCCGAGACGGGTGGATCACGAGGTCAGGAGATCGAGACCATCCTGGCTAACACGGTGAAACCCCGCCTCTACTAAAAAATACAAAAAACGGCCGGGCGCGGTGGCTCAAGCCTGTAATCCCAGCACTTTGGGAGGCCGAGGCGGGCGGATCACAAGGTCAGGAGATCGAGACCACAGTGAAACCCCGTCTCTACTAAAAATACAAAAAATTAGCCGGGCGCGGTGGCGGGCGCCTGTAGTCCTAGCTACTCAGGAGGCTGAGGCAGGAGAATGGCGTGAACCCAGGAGGCGGAGCTTGCAGTGAGCCGAGATCGCGCCACTGCACTCCAGCCTGGGCAACAGCGTGAGACTCCGTCTCAAAAAAAAAAAAAAAAAAAAAAAAAAAAAATAAAATAAAAAATACAAAAAACTAGCTGGGCGATGTGGCGGGCGCCTGTAGTCCCAGCTGTACTGGAGGCTGAGGCAGGAGAATGGCGAAAACCTGGGAGGCGGAGCTTGCAGTGAGCTGAGATCTGGCCACTGCACTCCAGCCCGGGTGACAGAGCAAGACTCCGTCTCAAAAAAAAAAAAAGAAATACATGTAGTCATTCCTTGGTGTCTGTAGGGGATTGGTTCCAGGGCACACTGAGGATACCAAAATCCAAGGATGCTCATGTCCCTTCTATAAAATGAAATATAAACTATGCACGTTCTCCCGTATACTTTAAATCATCTCTAGATTACTTGTAATACCTAATACAAGGTAAATGCTATGCAAATAGTTGTTATACTTCATTGTTGTGGCAGCAGTCCCCAACTCTTGGCACTAGGGACCAGTTTCGTGGAAGACAGTTTTTCCATGGACTGAGGGATCAGGAGAGGATGGCTTCGCAGTGAAACTGTTCCACCTCACATCATCAGGCATTAGTTAGATTCTCGTAAGGAGTGAACCTAGATCCCTTGCATGCGCAGCTCACAATCCTGTTGGCTCTCCTGTGAGAATCTAATGCCCCCACTGATGTGACAGGAGGCGGAGCTCAGGTGGTAATGCTCCCTTGCTGCTCACTTCCTGCTGTGCAGCCCAGTTCCAAACAGGCCACTGACTAGTACTGGTCCATGGCCCGGGGGCTGGGGATCCGTGGTTTAGAGAATAATAACAGGAAAAAAAAAGTATACATGTTCAGTACAGACGGTTTTTTTCCAACTGTTTTCAATCCACGTTTGGTTGAATCCATGGATGCAGAACCCATAGATATGGAGGGCTGACTGTATACATAAACTGCATGGTCTACGTAAATGGGGTTTCAGCGACAAGCTTTGAAGTTCCCCCTTGATGATTTTTTGTTTTTGAAGATTCAGGAGGTACATGTGTGGGTTTGTAACATGGGTAGGTTAAGTAATGGTGGGAATTGGGCTTCTAGTATACCCGTCACCCAGATAATGAACGTTGTACCCAATAAGCAATTTTTCAACCCTCATTCTTCTCCCACCCTCCCCCCGCCACTTGCTAATCTTTAACTTCACGTGTTAAGAGCAATCTCAGCACTTGTGGCTTTTTATGTTAAATCAGCTAAACTGACTGCGCCTTCTCCAACTTTAGCACAGTATTTCACTCTTAAGCAGTTTGCATTTATGGTTTATTTAGGGTGATAAAATTATAACCTCTTTGAAACAACAGGAAGCATGAAGCAGCACCCTCTCTTGTGTGGTAGTTTGCAGCTCATGACAGCTGTGTTCGAAGACTATGCTGAGTGGCGGCTGCAAGAGGAAAAGCAGTCTTGCCCTGTCATCCTAGCCGGATGATTAAATAAGTTTGAACAACAGTTAAAATTCTACCTCTCTCTTCTCTCTCTGTCCCCCCCGCCACCCCCTTCTCTCTTTCCTTTGTCTCTCCTTTCTCACTCTCCCCGCCGGCCCTTAAAAATGAAAAAAACAAAAAACAGTTAAAATTCTAATAGAACCTACTGAGCTTCTGAAGGGAAGTACATTATGCTGTGCTGTGAAGGAGCCCAACAGGGGCTCACAGTCACTCAGCAGGGTGATGGACGCAGACTTCAGGGCCAGGAGCCAGATGCAGCAAGAAAAGAGCAAAAGTTTGGGTTATGAAGTAAATGGAGAGGTTCCAAGATCAAACCAAGAGGTGTTTGTTGATTTTGTTATGTGCTGTGGGAGCGTGGACCCCTCAGCAGGTAGAAGGAGAGCAAGTTTGAGGATGTGGTGCAGGAGGAGTTGGGATCCCCAAGAGCAGGAGGGACTGAGGCCAGGACAGCAGGCATACGAGGTCACTGAGGCTGGTGGGAGGAGAGAGGCTACTCCACATGAGGATCACTGCATCTTTTGGAGCTTTTCTTTTTGAGATAGGGTCTCCTTTACCCATACTGGAGTGCAGTGGCACCATGATAGCAGCCTCAAACTTCTGGGCTCAAGTGATCCACTCCCCCACCACTCCTCCACGCCTCAGCTTCCTGAATAGCTGGGACTACAGGTGCACACCACCATGCCTGACTAATATTTTAACTTTTTTGTAGAGACAGGGTCTTGTTTTTTTGCCCAGGCTGATCTCAAACTCCTGGCTTCAAGCTGTCCCCCTGCCTCGGCCTCCCAAAGTGCTGGGATTAAAAGCGTGAGCCACTGTGCCTGGTGGATGTTTTTTTGTTTTTTTGAGACAGACTCTCTCTGTTTTGCCCAGGCTAGAGTGCAATGGCATGATCTCGGCTCACTGCAACCTCCACCTCCCAGGTTCAAGTGATTATCCTGCCTCAGCCTCCCGAGTAGCTGGGACCACAGGAGTGTGCCACCACGCCCGGCTAATTTTTTGTATTTTTAGTAGAGATGGGGTTTTGCCATGTTAGCCAGGATGGTCTCAATCTCCTGACCTCATGATCTGCCTGGTGGATGTTTTTAATGATTATCCTTTTGTACTGTACTTAAAGCAAAAAAAAAAAAAAATTTTTTAATTTAATGTCAGAAATTAAAGGAAAAGGGAGAGAGATCAAAAATACCCTAATGGGGCCAGGCACAGTGGCTCACGCCTGTAATCCCAGCATTTTGGAAGCCCAAGGCAGGCAGATCACGAGGTCAGGAGATCGAGACCATCCTGGCTAAGATGGTGAAACCCCGTCTCTACTAAAAATACAAAAAATAGCCGGGCGTGGTGACGCATGCCTATAGTCCCAGCTACTTGGGAGGCTGAGGCAGGAGAATGGCGTGAACCCGGGAGGCATAGCTTGTAGTGAGCAAAGATTGAGCATTCCAGCCTGGGTGACAGAGCGAGACTCCGTGTCAAAAAAAAAAAAAACCTTAATGGGAAAGTAGACTCCAAGAGTGAAAAGGAGCAAATTGTTCCAGTGAGTTCCATTCTGTAGCACAGGTGTCCACAGGTGCTTGCCTTTGAGGAAATGAAAGAGCCATACTTTGTAAGTCAGAGGCAGCTCAGCTTCCCCGCACAGTCTGAAGCTGGGTGGCAGTGAGAAATTACTAAAAGGTTAGTGCCAGTTTTTCAGATGAAGTCATGTTATTAAAAAATAATCTGTTTAGTCTCTGGGTTACTGTTCTCTGGCTCCCCTCCCCATCCAAGACTCCCTTGGAGGGAGGTTTGAGGGCTTTGGGATTCTCATATCTCTTCACGTCCATGAATGGATCGTGAGGTGAGGAGATAGCTTTTAGAACCCTCTCTTTGAGTGGCCACTCATGTGGTATTCGGTCTGAAACCCTGTAGCAGGTGCTTTGCATAGCTGAACGGTGGTTCCCCCAAATAGGGTTGCATAATTATTGAGGACAGATGAGGCAGGCCTCAACCAGATGACCACAGGTGACCCCAGACTGTGGGTCTTCCCCACCTCCCTTGAGAGTTGCAATTCTGAGAGTTGATAACATGTGCCATTGTGTGCAGATCTGGGTAGTTTTAAGTGTTCCCATTTCCTGAGGGATGTCAGAAAGACTGTGAGAAAGTGATCACAGTATCTTGGATATCATCTTTTCATGCAGTGAAAAGTCTGGTTTCCATGAATGTTTGTATAACAAACCATCCCAAAACTTGGCACCAGTGTAGCATGTCTCATGACTTTGTGGGTTGGCTAGGTTTCCCCACTCCTCCCACTGCCAGCTCCTGTGGAGCTGAGGCTCACACCAGGCTAGAAGTTATGAAGGCCTCTGATGTGTCTGGCAGTTTGTGCTGGCTGTTCACTGGGCCCTGCCATCCTCCAGTAGACCAGAGCAATTCCTGCACAAAAAGTCCCAGAGTAGCTCCAGACAGGGAAAGGAAAGGCTGTGGGGCCTTTGAGGCCTAGGTCCAGACCATACACTGCTACTGCCCACCCCATTACCTTGGTTAGAGCAAGTCACAGACAGCCCTTAGGGACATCCGTCTGGGGAGAGGAGAAGGCGTGGCCACTGGACAGCCCTCCACAGCCCTTTTCATAATGACCCTGATAGAGCAGCCACCTTTAATCTAGTGCAGAGTCCCAGCAAATATCATTCTGATATCAGTAGATTCCATACGGCAGAGCTGTAGGAGCTGTTCTTTGCTAATCTTGGAAGTTTATTGATGTTTTATTTACATACCTGTACAGAGAGAAGATAAGAGAGATTGTTTAGAAATATTCTGTCACCTTTAATGACTAAGCATTGCTATAATGGAGCATGTGGTTTCCTTAATTGAAGAATACCTAAATAGAAGCCCATTCTTAACTGGCTTCAGTATCAACAGTCTGTAGTGGCAGGTCAGCAGGCCTGGATGGCAGTGCCTTACCTTGTTTTTGCTTCATAGGCAGAATGGTGGTAGGTGGTACTCTGGCCTAGGCAAGGTCTGAGCAAGGCCTGCATTGATGGAAAGTGCAGAGTCCAGCTCTACCATCTGCACATTTTCTTTGGAGACTTGTGCTTAGCCCAACAGCAGAAATCATTTGCTGAGGGCTCGGAGGTGGGCATTCCATCCTCAGGTCTCCCCAATAGGGAGTACCCTGTTTGGACGTTCAGGGCAGTCACACATACGGGTTTTAAATCTTATTCAGGAAAGGCTCTGGCCCACACATTTAGGGCCATTTCCTGGGCAGCATTGGAAGGAGTGGCAGAGGTCATGCAGGCCTGCCCTGTCTTGTGTGCAGGAAAGGAATGAGTTGTTGGTCTATACACTGAGGCCGGGATGGGAGGCCTGCCCCTTACAGCAGCGCCGGGTGAACTCCAGGCAGGCTGGTCACATGGTGCCCAGCAGCTGACTTTTTATCAGTTTGGCTGGTTTAGAAATACGCCCGTGTTCCTTGGTTACGTGGTGCCCTGTAGTTCATATTTATAGCAATTAAAAAGCATAGTTAGTGTCAGAACTTAATAAGTGAGGTGGTGTGGATAGCGCTGGGCCTCATCAACTTATCAGCTAAGTGATGGCCTTTGAGCCTGAGTGTGGCTCCATGCAGCAAGGAGACCAGAGCCTGCCCCACCCGCGCCCCGCATTATTTAGACAAGGTGGCAGTAACGTGGTGACCAAGGTTAGCTGTGTGTGGGCAGGACTTGTTCTGTGGCTGAGGTGGAGTGTGGAGTAGGGAGGGCAGCTGTAGGAGTGGCATCTGTAGGGGCTATGGATAGATGACGGGAAGTGGTCTCATCAGTCCAGAGCCACCCATAGTCATAGAGCTTGGGCTAAGTTGTAACACTCTCCTCATGTTCCTCATCAGCTTCTTGAACAAATGCAAGTATATATGCAAGGACTTTATAAAATTTTTTTTTTTTTTGAGACGGAGTCTCACTGGAGTGCAGTGGCGCGATCTCGGCCCACTGCAACCTCCGACTCCCTGATTCAAGCTATTCTCCTGCCTCAGCCTCCCGAGTAACTGGGATTACAGGCACGCGCCACCACGTCCAGCTAATTTTTGTATTTCTAGTAGAGATGGGGTTTCACCATGTTGGCCAGGATGGTCTCAATCTCCTGACCTCGTGATCCTCCTGCCTTGGCCTCCCAGAGTGCTGGGATTACAGGCATGAGCCACCACACCCGGCCAGACTTTATAAATTTTAAAAAGCTGTGCAAATGCAGGGCCATCGTCTTAAATAGCCTGTGTTTGAGACTTATGGACAAGAAAACAGGCCAGAGAACTGAAGCAACTTCCCAAATCCTCATGCAGCCCATGGGAGGCAGACCTAGGGCCTGGGGACCCAGGAGGTGGCCACAGTCAGTCCTGCTGCTCTATGAGTGGGCACTGGGGCTGTAGAGCACTGTCCTGCATGACGATGGGTGTCAACTACTGCTGGGGGAAGGGATGTCAGATGGTATATTTGCCACCCTCAGAAGTAGGAAGCCCTACCTATTGGAAACCTCACAACCGAGGATTTGCCGGGAGCTTGGCCCTCGAGACTCCCAACTGCTGACTCAGGAAGGGCAGAGTCTGCTGCGTGTAGCTGCTGATGTGTGGGAACAGACAAGTGCTCCTTGGTTAGCAGAGTGGCACCTGCTGAGGTCAGCACCTCTGCACAGTGAGGGGCACCCTTGGACTCAGACACTCCCAGGGTGGAACCTTGTACTTGTCAGGCTGTTCCCCCAGAAAGGAGGCTGAATACCATTGGAATTTAATTTGGTAAAGGTTGGGTGAGCAGCTGCCACATGCAGAGAGCGTTGAGGTGTTTCCAGCCTTTCAAGAGCTTCCTTTGAAGAAAGAGCACTGGTCACTGTGAGGAAAGTACATTGTGGTTGAATAGAATTCTGAGTTTGTGGGAGCTTGGGTAGCAGTGACTTTTGACTTGGAAAACTGAGCTTCATTTATTACAGCTAAGTGCCTTTAGTTACCTAAAATTAAATAGGAGGTCTGGTTTCATTTCATCCAGAATGTAAAAATTATTTACTGCTGAAATCTATCATGTTTAAGTCATCTCAGCAACAAGTTGATGATCAAACCCGCTCATGGGAAGTTGGTGGTGGGTGGGGTCGGGGGGCACACAAGCTCCCTGCCTGCGAACCACCCCTCCCTCCGATGCCATTTGGTGGCAAAGGTCAGCCACTACCCTGGTCAGGTGCTTCCTCCTCTTGAGGGTGGTTAGTGGTTTTCTCCTTAATCTCTCGTGTTCTTTTTCACTCACCTGCAGCCTGGTTCCAGCTCACCTGCCCAGCCTGGTTTCTTTTTTTTTTTCTTTCTTTTTTTTTTTTTTTTTTTTTGAGACAGAGTCTCGCTGTGTCTCCCAGTCTGGAGTGCAGTGGCGCGATCTTGGCTCGCTGCAAGCTCCGCCTCCCGGGTTCACGCCATTCTCCTGCCTCAGCCTCCCGAGTAGCTGGGACTACAGGCGCCGCCACCACGCCTGTCTAATTTTTTGTATTTTTAGTAGAGACAGAGTTTCACCGTGTTAGCCAGCATGGTCTCGATCTCCTGACCTCGTGATCCGCCTGCCTCGGCCTCCCAAAGTGCTGGGATTACAGGCGTGAGCCACCACGCCCAGCCCAGCCTGGTTTCTTAACCATCTGTATACCCTGCATGTGGCAGTACCGTGAGTCTCAGCACGTGGTGGACGGGCACTGGCCAGGTGTTCCCGCTGTCTGTTCTCTTTGGCCAAATGTCTTCTCTCTCCTTCTCAGTCTCCTCAGGCCTTACCCTGCCTTTAGGGCTCAGACCATGGACCCCTCCTCAGAGCAGCCTTGCTTTCCTCTCCCACCCCGCTTGTCTTACTCTTCGTTTCTCAGCACTTGGATCCATTCTTTGAATTTACACGTTTACTGGTTTTTCTTATTCTTGTTGAGAGTAAGAATCTCATTTTAGTCATCTTCCTGTTCACAAATCTTATAGTATGCCACATATAGTTAATAGATATTTGTTGAATTGAATGAGAATTATTGGTTTTTTAGAAATAATGGCATTCATGGGCCCAGCATGGTGCCTCACGCCTGTATCCCAGCTACCGGGGAGGCTGAGGCAAGAGAATCACTTGAAACTGGAATGGGGGTTGGGGGGTGGTTGCAGTGAGGCGAGATCACACCACTGCACTCCAGCCTGGGCGATAGAGCCAGACTGTGTCTCAAAAAAAAAAAAAAAAAGGTATTCATTTTTTGACATGGTACATCCTTCACACATCTGACACTCTTAGGAAAATGTTTATGTGTGGTAAGAACTTCATCAGAATCCCATAGCCCCTTGTAGGGCTCAGAAGTTGGCCTTCTGGAAGTGAGTACTTTCCTTCACCGTTCCCCTGGCCCAGGACCCCTCACTCCTTCTGGCTCACCTTTTCTGGCAGCTTCCTGCCCCTTGAATGTCATTTACAGCCTTGCCCACTTACCTTAACATTTTAACATTTTTTCCCTTATCAGTGACATTGTCATTGAATGGCCAGAGAATTAACTGTCTGTGACTGTATATTTGAGGCAAGGCAAGGGGACAGATATTTTCCTTACGTTATTAGTTGTGCAACAGAAGCCAATTAAGAGATTGGAGAGGTGAATAACACTAGTGATGGGTTTCAACTTGGGTGTGGAGCTGGGCACACCCGCGTACCGTCACTGTGACTCAGAAGTCCATGTCACTGCCCTGAGCCAAGTACTAAAGTAAGACCCAAATACCACACTTACTTCATAAAGAAGCCAAAGTCTGACTGCCTCCATTTCTCATGAGTGAAAAACTATTTCTGTTATAGGAAACTTTTGTCTTCAGTGTTTTTGATGGTAGCAGGCTATTAGATTGTGTATTCTTAAGTCTGATTTTCCCCATTACTGTGCTTTCTCCTTTTCACTTCTGCTTTGTCACTTGGAATGTTTCTAGAAGTAGAAGTCACTGCCCCTGCCCACATCAGACTGCAGTTCCGGGACATCCAGGCAACAGCAAGGGATAATTAGGAATAAATTTGGCTGGAAGAAAGGGAGAATGCAGCTTAGGCAACTTAAACCAACACGCTTATTTTTCTCACTTAGTTAAGAGAGCTGAGGTTGCCTGACTCAGCTCAGGTTCTCAGTGAGCCATCAGCCACCAGGTGCCACCTTCCAGTGAGTGGGCTTCTATCCCTTCCAGGTGTCTCTTCATGCTCCATGGGAATTAGATGGGACATGCTTTGGCTCTCACTTCCAGAAGCTTTCTCTTCGTTTCTAAGGGGCTTCCCTTTGCGCTGGCTGGTCAGTGACTCAGCCTAGTCTCGATTTATGCCCCAGGATGGGGACAGACAGCAGGGGAGAGATCTCAGGTTGAGATGAGTATACAGTAAGGGCTGGGAGTATCAGAAGGGGAAACCCTCTCCCAGATAGTGACAAAGCTAAGCGACCATGTGAAGGGAGAAGACAAACATCCCATGGAAAGAAGGTTAGCTGCCAGGCCTGGGGGAAGGAAGGAGCATGGTGCCAGGGCATGGGAGCAGGTGGACAGGGAGGGCTCTGCAGGTCCCCTGGAACCTAAAGCCAGGGGTCATGGAAGTCAGATCCAGATTCAGGTGTTCAGAGGATGAGGCAGGGGTGGGTGGTTTGCGCTGGAGAAGAGGTATCTCCTTGGGGAGTGGAAGATGTTGGAGAGATGCAGGGTTGCAGGACAACAGGGAGGTGGAAAGAGAGTGGGGGATGGACTGTGGCATCTGGCCCCCTGCCAGGAAGGAAGTGGCCCCACTGGTGACTCATACAGGGAGGGGTGGGGCCATTGGGTGGCTGGGAGCTCTGGTACTTGGGCAGGTCTGGCTTCCTGCTGCCACATCTGTTGGGAGGTGAAGCCCGTAGGCCAAAAAATGACCTTCATTTTCAAAGCCTTTTTGAATAAATAAACTTTTTTGAGGTTTAACTTACATACATTAAAATCCACTTGTTTTAAGTGTTTAGTGCAGTAGGTTTTGCCAAATGTATGCAATCACTACACTCGATACAAAACATTCTATCACTCAAATTCAAAAACCTTTCAGTATACCTCCAGGTCTTGGTGCAAAGAGGGCTTGCTGTTGTTGGGTGTGCAGGCTCACCCAGTCCTGGAGACAGAATGGGCTCTTTGTCTGAAGGTGGGGCAGGGTGCTCCCCCAGTGGTGTGGGAACTGAGCCGACCAGGGAGTGAATGGGATGCATGGTGTAAGATGAATAAGGGAAAGGCTGCAGAAGTTGCATTCCCAGCATTTTCCTTCCCGGGGATTCCCAGCAGCCCAGCAGTACCGGTATGAACCAGTTTTTTTCTGCCCGCCTCCAGCATGCGCTGAATTTCCGTCTGTGCAGTTGTCCTCAGCCAATTGAAAATCACCTGGAGTTTTATTCCAAGCACAAAAGAAGGTCAGAGAGAGGAGGCCCGATGATCATGATCGCCCTCTTTCCAGGGCCTAGGCTGGAAGGAGTCCTGCAGCCTTTGTGCTCTCAGGACCAGAGAGCTGACTTTGTGGAAATTCCTTTCATTTTATTGTTGAGCCCAGAAGCTCCCAGCTCTCTTTGACAAGGTTAAGCTAGGATAAGAGGCACTATTACTAGAGTGACCAGAGTTCTTTATATAAGTGTTGCTCTGCTGTTGCTCAGTTAACCTTATTAATACCCTGCGTGGTGACTGCTGTGTATAAATTCTGCCAGTGGGAATATGATTGACATTCCAGTTGTTCCAAGTAAGTTAGAAAAGCCCAGAGAGCCCCAGTAAAAGTTAGCTATACCTATCACTGCTGCTATTATTTTTTTTTTTATTTTTTACTGTTTTAATTGTTATTCAAAGCTAATTTTATTGAAAAGAAGTAAACTTGTGATTTTGCTGTGACTTTTGGCTCTGGATTCAAAAGTGGATATTGTCTCCTAGGATAAAGGAGGCTGTTTATACAGCTGGAGAGACTCTTGATCCAAGGTCTTGCTCTTGGGTGACTTGGGTGACTTTGCCCTGTGTTTCTGGAAACTTAATGGGTTTTATGAAGTAGAAGAAAGACAGTATGTTTTAAGGGTTTAATAAAGTTCGGGTTGTGCTGCTCTCTTGTACTTACTGGGGTTGAGGATCATGCCCTATCTGTGAACCTTGTTGTGGCCCCAGGGAACTGAGTAAGTGTCCACAGCTAGACTTGGGGTGCGGGTCACATGGTGTGAGGATAGACATTCTAACGCTGGAGCAAGTTTGGGTTAAAGAAAACTTTGGACTATGTTTTTTGTAGGGTTTTTTTTTTTTTGGATGGAGTCTCACTCTCTCACCAAGCTGGAGTGCAGTGGCGTGATCTCAGCTCATTGCAACATCTGACTCCCTGGTTCAAGTGATTGTCCTGCCTCAGCCTCCCGGGTAGGTGGGATTACAGGCACGCATCACCATGCCCAGCTAATTTTTGTATTTTTAGTAGAGACAGGGTTTCATCATTTTGGCCAGGATGGTCTCGATCCATCCGCCTCGGCCTCCCAAAGTGCTCACGATTACAAGCGTGAGCCACCCCACCTGGTCTTTTTCTCTTTTTTTTCTTTTTTCTTTTTTTTGGAAACAGGGTCTCGCACTGTTGCCCAGGCTGGAATACCATGGCGCAATCTCAGCTCACTGCAACCTCTGCCTCCCGGGTTCAAGTGATTCTCATGCCCCAGCCTCCCAAGTAGCTGGGACTGCTGGCCTGTGCCACCACACCCAGCTAATTTTTGTATTTTTAATAGAGACGGAGTTTCACCATGTTGGCCAGGCTGGTCTCAAACTCCTGACCTCAGGTGACCTGCCCACCTTGGCCTCCCAAAGTGCTGGAATTACAGGATTACCCTGCGCCCGGCCTGATTAGGTTTTACGTGACAGTGGCAGCTTGCTGTTGGTTCTTGCTGTGCAGGAGTGGGATACAGCCAGACTGAACTCCTGCCCAGTTACCTGCTGTATTCGAGGGGCTTCTCCTTTTAGGTCAGATTCTCAGTTATTGGAGGCCTGGGTAGAGGCCAAGAAGTGCAGTCATTGGTCATCCCTGTTTTCACAATGAGGATAGATGTCCAATGCGTGTGGTCCCCAGTCATCTCTGCTTCTAGAATGCAGGGAGCTGTCTGCCCTGCTGGAAAAGGTCCGTGAAGTCAGAAGTACCTGAGGGTGGCCGGGCGCGGTGGCTCAAGCCTGTAATCCCAGCACTTTGGGAGGCCGAGGCGGGCGGATCACAAGGTCAGGAGATCGAGACCACAGTGAAACCCCGTCTCTACTAAAAATACAAAAAAATTAGCCGGGCGCGGTGGCGGGCGCCTGTAGTCCTAGCTACTCAGGAGGCTGAGGCAGGAGAATGGCGTGAACCCAGGAGGCGGAGCTTGCAGTGAGCCGAGATCGCGCCACTGCACTCCAGCCTGGGCAACAGTGTGAGACTCCGTCTCAAAAAAAAAAAAAAAAAAAAAAAAAAAAAAAAAGAAGTACCTGAGGGTGTCCAGTGTGTTTGTGCACAGCCACCTTTTAGATCCCTGTGTCCTTGACAGAACCAGTCATGGACTGAGTGGGAGGCAGCCTTTACTTTGCCTAGGGAGTTGATGCTGAGACATCCTCTGTTTTATGTCGTAAGAGTAAGTCAGTTTTTTTCTCTGGTGGAAATACTGCCTTTTCTCATGTTGGAGAACACTAAGTTTTTGTGAGAACCAATTTAATGGAGGAAGATTGAGAGAATCTCTTTGGAGATTCCAAACTCTGGGTTACTTTAGCAAACATTTTGATAGCATCTGTTGAAAAAGAAAGTTTAGGCCCAGCATGGTGGCTCATGCCTATAAACCTAGCACTTTGGGAGGCTAAGACGAGCAGATCACTTGAGCTCAGGAGTTCAAGAACAGCCTGGGCAACATGGTGAAACCTCATCTCCACAAAAAATATTTAATAAAAAAATTAACCGTGAGTGGTGGTGCATGCCCGTGGTCCTAGCTACTCAGGAGGCGAAGCAGGAGAATCACTTGAGTCCTGGAGGTGGGGGTTACAGTGAGCCGAGATCATGCCACTCCAGCCTGAGCAGCAGAGCCAGACCCTGTCTCAAAAAATAAAAAAGAAAGAAAAGGAAAGTTTGCAGCCTTTTTTCATGTTCCTGATTGTTGGGTTACATTTGTATAAGATGCTTCTATAATAGGTTTTGTGGGAGGTGCCAGAAGAGAACCCCACATCTCACTTCTACATCAGCCAATACAACAGAAATTCACCAGAAAGGTAAAAACAGTAAAACCTCAAATAGTTTGATTTGTAAAAACATTTTAAAGGCTGGGTGCAGTGGCTCACGCATGTAATCCCAGCACTTTGGGAGGCCGAGGCGGGTGGATCACGAGGTCAGGAGTTCGAGACCAGCCTGGCCAACACAGTGAAACCCCGTCTCTACTAAAATATAAAAATTAGCTGGGCATAGTGGCAGACGCCTGTAATCCCAGCTACTCGGGAGGCTGAGGCAGAAGAATCGCTTGAACCTGGGAGGCAGAGATTTCAGTGAGCTGAGATTACACCACTGCACTCCAGCCTGGGCAACAGAGCTGGACTCTGTCTCAAAAAAAAAAAAAAAAAAAATTAAATGTAATTCACGTAACATAAATGTCATTATTTGGCCTGATCCTGGTGACTCACAACTGGATTCCCATCACTTTGAGAGACTGAATCAGGAGGATTACTTGAGGCTGGGAGTTTGAGACCAGCCTGGGCAACAGAGCAAGAACCTGTTTCTTTAAAAAAAAAAAAAAAAAAGAGTCATTTTTACATGTACCATTCCGTGGAGTATTGTTTTGTTTTTAACAGATGGGATCTTGCTGTATTGACCAGGCCAGCCTTGAATTCCTAGGCTTAAGTGATCCTCCTGATTCTGCTTCCCAAGTGCCTGGGACTACAGGCGCATGCCACTGCACCCAGCTACAGTGGTTTTTAGTATATTCACAATACTGTGCAGTTACATCTCTGGTGGTGGTTTTCTTTAAATTATTTTTTCTGAATGCCAAAAAAAAAATGCTTATTATAGAATGTTTTAAAGATTCTACAAGAAAGAAAAAGGAAAGGAAAAAAAAAAGTATTTCACAAAACTCCCTTCAAAAACAGATTTCACTGAGAGACCAGACTCCCCTTCATGAGGCAGATGGTCCAGGCCTGCGCGTTATCATTGTGTGTTTTCTAGTTTGCGTCTAGCAGCAGTATATAGCAGTGCTCTTGGTATTAGGACCATCTGAGTGATGTACATCTATGCCCTAGCCAGCATTACAAAAGAACCTGTCTGAAAAAACCAGAAGACCTTAAGGACCAGCATACTGGATTCTGTAGCCATCTCTACCTTCTTATCTCTAGACCCAGACAGACCCATTTGATATCCACCCATATCCCAGACAAGGAGCACATCTGGGTGGCATCTTGTTAGAAGGAGAATGCAAAGATCTCATAAAGTTTTGCCTTTGCCTCTCCAAGTTTTTCAAGACAGTCTTATCAGAGTTTATTGATGGAAGAATTTTAGAGGCTAGAAAATGTATTGCAGGAAAGAAAAACAATGTTTTTATTTTTTTAAAACTGGTGTTTTGCCAGGCACGGTGGCTCACCCCTGTAATCCCAACACTTTGGGAGGCCAGGGCGAGTGGATCACTTGAGGTCGAGAGTTTGAGACCAGCCTGGTCAACAAAACCCCGTCTCTACTAAAAATACAAAAATTAGCCAAGCCTGGTGGCATGCACCTGTTATCCCAGCTACTCAGGAGGCTGAGGCAGGAGAATCACTTGAACCCGGGAGGTGGAGGTTGCAGTGAGCTGAGATCATGCCACCACACTCCAGCCTGGGCAACAGAGCGAGACTTCATCTCAAAAAAAAATTAAAATAAAATAAAAAAGCTGGTGTTTAATCGTGCTTTTCTTTTCTTTTTGCAATGAACTTTTGTGAAGTCTTAGTATGTCTGATCTCTTAAATATTTTACAAACTTGCATCTTTGTATGAGGTGAATAAACTATTACAGTTCACAGTATCTCTGCAGATTGTAAATCAAATAATTCAGACGTGAACTAGCCAAAAATAGTAGGAATATAAGTGAATTATAGTTTTTCTAAGGAAATTCAAACTGATACTAACACCTGACTTTTGTGAAGTACTTGTGAAGTATTAGACTGCATGCTAATGCCTTTAACTAGGGTAGTCTTTACAGCATACCTATGAAGAATGTATATCTTTCTCTCCTCATAGATGAGAAAACAACACAGAAAGGTAACTCACTAAGAGCTTACCTCTTGAATTTGAATTTTTGTCACCAACACAGAGATCAGATTTGAATTTCCATCTCTGACCCCACACCTTGAGCTCTGAGCTCCTGAGTGCCCCCTGAAGTAGCAATGAGATTATTTCTCTGTGCGGTCAATGCTGCCTCTTACAAAGGATCAGGTTCTGCTTTGTATCCAGGGAAGTGAAAGGACATGAGCAAGGTGACCCTGGGCTCTTCACAGGCTGTGCTGAGCCCCTAGGGTCTTGAGGGAGGCGCTTGATGGGGTGTGAGCATCTGGCACCCCACAGAAGAACCGGTAGGGTTTGCAAACCTATAGACAGAAGGTCAAGAGATCACCTCCCAAGGGCTGGAGCCTGGGGAGAAGGCTGAGACAGTAAGTGTCTCTGTTGACCTACTTCCTGAGTCTGTCCCCAGGCCCAGTGTATGGGAGCCGAGGAGAGCTGTCTGGCATTGGGCCTTTGGGGTATGTGTGTTAACGGAAGGCGGCCACAGGGCATCTGTGTTACAGCTATGGGGGTCAGAAAGTGCATCCCGAAGACCAAAGGAGTGGAAAGCAGGGGGCCTGAACGCTGAGAGAAACCCACCATTTGGGAACAGACAGAGACCCCACTGTCCAGAACACGAGGAAGCGGGCTCGGCCAGCCTGTGGTAGACTTGCCTTGCCTGCAGAGAGCAGTTGTCTGTGGCCACAGATGCATCCTGGACTTAGGGGAGCAGTGAGGTAACCCTGTACCTTCTTTGTCTTTAGTCATGGGACATTTTTTTTCGCAACACGAATGCTGGAGCCCCACCGGGCACTGCCTACCAGAGTCCCCTTCCCCTGAGCCGAGGTTCCCTGGCTGCTGTGGCCCATGCACAGTCCCTGGTGGAAGCACAGCCCAACGTGGACAAGCTCGTGGAGGACCACCTGGCGGTGCAGTCGCTCATCAGGGCATATCAGGTAAGGTGGGCGCTGACTCTCCACACGGGAAAGGGTGCAGTGTTCCTTAGGTCATGCCTCATGGGCCCTATTGACCTTTCTGAGTGTATGTTGTCGTTTTACTTATACCTCCTCAAATACTAGGTGCTTTCTCCCTGCTTTGGGAGGCTAAAAAATAAATACACGAGAGAAAAGGAACCAGGCTAGCCCTATTTGAGCAAATCTTCTGGCACCACTAATGCCTGCCCCATAAAGGGCTCCTTATTTCTTTTCCTTACTTGGCAAGAAATATTTGTGGGCAGGGAAACCAAGTCAGTACCCGGGCATCAAGGAGAAGTGCTGCCCATCCACCCGTGAGCCGTGGCTGGGAGGGGTGATGCTGTTGGGTAGTTGATGCCCCCTTCCCAGTTGCTAACAACTGAATACTATAAGAGAAGAAAATCTATAGAGTTTGAGGATATGGAAGCAGGGAGAGGCAGTTGAGGGTACAGCTGAGCCTACAGAGAGTGATGAGGGGCAGGGGAACTCTCCAAAAGCATTGCAGTTAGTGGCCAGTCTCATTAGGCAAGTGTTGAGCAAGACAAGGCTTTTCCTCCCTGTCCTTTCCCAGAGCACAATGACAAAGTTTTTCTAGGATGTCCACCTGATACATGGGGAGAGCCCAGAGTTCAGATCTTAAGACTTCATCTGTGATAGTTCTAAGGAGGACAGGTGGAGACAAGTGAGCCTGGTGCTTCCCTTCTGGAAGCTCCCATGGGCGTCCAGGACCCTGCCACCTGTTCTTATGTAACTGCTTTGGTGGCAACAAGGGGACTCATGTGCCTGGGCTGTCTTTTCTCTCTCATGCTTTGGTTTCTGGTGGCGTGGGCCATTTCCTGTGCCAGCAGGGCGGCAGTGCAGGTGTTGTAATAGGGCAACATGGGGGAGGTCCTGGGTCTCTGGCCCTTCATGCCGTGGCCTGGCAAGTAAGGCTGTCTTCCCTGGGGCAAGTGTATTCTGCCTTAGAATGGAGATGCATGGAGTTTTGTAAATGCCATAATGCTTTAAAGTGCTGTCCACGTGGATATTTGCATAAGGAGGAGGCCCAGTGGTGTTTCTTTATCACTGCCTGCACACAGTTGGCCTCAGCAACAACTTCAGCCTGATCTTGCAGTGACTTACCAGCAGCTGTTCCCTTCTCAAATTGCTAGCAAGAAATAGTGAAAGAATCTTAAATTGGAAGGGATTTTCTTTCTCCTTTTGGTTTTTAAATAGTTCAAATCAGATGCTTTAAGTCTGTGGTGTAGCAGGGTTTTTTTGTTCTGACTACTATGTGCTGACCTACTCGGCAGCAGCCGGACCGGAACCCTCACTCCTCACGGGGATATATGGTAAAGACAAACCTTCTCTTAGTAAGATGACCTCTTAACTGCACTCCTTCCCAATAAAGGCCAACACTTAAACCTTCATTTTCCTCCTTAGGAAAATTTTTCTTTAAATTTGATTTATTTATTTTAAATTGAGATAGGGTCTCACTGCATTGCCCAGGTTGGCCTCAAACTCCTAGGCTCAAGAGATCCTCCTACCTCAGCCTCCCAAGTAGCTGGAACTACAGGCATGTGCCACTGTACCCAGCACCTTAGGGAAATGTTTATATTCTGAGCTGAGGCAGGCTTTACATTGGAGTAAGAATTGTTCAGCACATCTCATTTCTGTTTATCCATGGAAACTGTATATGATCCCAAGAAAGGATTGTTTCAGACTCCTAAGTTTGTCATAACCTGAGTTTATCTCTTTTTTATAAAAGTACGTTTGTACACAGTAGTGCTTTTAAAATAAGTTATTCCAAGACTTTTAAAAACTAATTTTGTCGTATGGGTTTATTGGTGCCGTGTTCCTCTTTGCAAAAGGTTTGCATAATGTATGACTCTTTTAACCCTCCCCACAGCTTGCTGGATCTGCTTAATGACTTACTTGTGTTATTGCTTCCAGGTCAGGGGTCACCACATTGCAAAACTTGATCCTCTCGGAATTAGTTGTGTAAATTTTGATGATGCTCCAGTAACTGTTTCTTCAAACGTGGGTGAGAATTAAGCTGTAAATGCTAATTTTAATGTAATTTTACTTTTTTTTTTTTTTTTACCCCTTCCCTCTTTTTTTTCTTCTGTCCTTTTGTGTGTGTCCTTCCCTCTCATCGTTGCCCACTCATAGATACGAGGGCACCATGTAGCACAGCTGGACCCCCTGGGGATTTTGGATGCTGATCTGGACTCCTCCGTGCCCGCTGACATTATCTCATCCACAGACAAACTTGGTGAGGGTCTGAGAGCAGTCAGCTGCGTTGCTTGAGCTCCTCTCGCTGTGCCACGACCTGTGGTAGCCAGGATGTCCAGGCAGGAGGGAAAGGCTCTTAAGTTTCCTTTCGTTCTGATCACTTAAAATTTATCAGTATTGCAGCCTTAGTGTGTTTTGGGCAAGTTATTTTTATCTTTTTCAGCCAGATTGTCTAAGTCTCAAAATTTGAAAATAAAATTTTGGACAGAAAGGTTTGTGGCACAGGGAAAAATCTTGTCCACCTGGGGCAGGTGGATCAGAAGCACTTCAGAGTATAGCTCTTTTGGCTTCAGGTTTTCAAATGTCAGTGCAGCACTGCCTTCAGTGAGGCATATCCATGAGTCCTTGCTCAGGAACTGCTGACACAGCCATCCTTTTCTGAAGCCCGGTGTGGCCTGCCCTTGACCAGAGGCTGTGTCCCTTAGGGGACGAATTCCAGAGCAACTTGTGCGGTTTGGGTCTCCTGATTTGTAATTGCTGGTGATCACACTGAGGAAACTTTGGAAGGCATTCCCACAGCGTCAGGAGGTCAGGGCCTTTGGGAGGTGCATGTATGGAGCACATTGGGGTTTTGTCACGGTTGCCAGAAGATAGTCCCACCTACATCCCCTCCTCCTCATGAAGTGAGGTGTTGTGGCTGGGCTCTCACCTGCAGTTGCTTTGCAGAGTTAGTCTGCTTTACGTCACTGTGCTGCTAACCTGTACTAAAGAAATTATGATGTGACTAATTTTTAAATGGCCAGGTTGTTCACAGTAGACACTGTGCATGCTGATGAAATTGATGATCACTTACCTGCCTAATACTGCTCTTGGGATGGGTACGAAATTAGCCTCCTCACAGGCACTTTCGGGGAATAGTGCAGACAGTCTCTAAGGTTCTGCAGTGCCTGAATGTCTTTATAGGCATTACCAAGTTATGTCTAGGGGATGAGGCATTAGTCATGAAACATCACTGACTTTGGAATTGGCATTGATGGTTTGTAATTGTTTTTTTTTTTTATACCAACCCTTTAGCAGATTTAGGAAAGGAGTTTAGAGAAATCCTCTTGAATTTTATTAAGGTCAGTTCAGATTGTAGACTAGGCACGAGTTGAACCCTGTTTTTTCATTCCGTGGTGACAACTTTGTGCTCCCAAGAAGAGGGCCTCTCTTTGCAGTGTCCCAGGAGGTCTTGGAGCCTCTTCTCTACTGCTCACCCCTTAGTATAGAGATTCTCCCCGCTGGCACTCCCAGTCCCATCACATCCTGTCTGCCCTGAGCCTCTCCAGCCCCCTGTGTTCACTGCCCCCAGAGACTTCTAGACCTGTGGGGTCCCCTTCAGGTGCTCAGAGCAAGCCAAACTCCCCAGCTGGTAGACCTGCTGCTCCCTGATGAAGAGCACAGGCACTTGCACCTGGAAGCCACCTCTTAAGAGGAAAACATCCCTCTGCATTTAGGCAGGGTAGGGGAGCTGTGGAACGCACGTTTTCTTTTTTCTTTTTCTTTTCTTTTCTTTTCTTTTTTTTTTTTTTTTTTTGAAACAGAGTCTTGCTCTGTCATCCAGGCTGGAGTACAGTGGAACAATCTCAGCTCACTGCAACCTCCGCCTCCCGGGTTCAAGCAATTCTCCTGCCTCAGCCTCCTGAGTAGCTGGGACTACAGGTGTGCACCACCAGGCCGAGCTGATTTTTGCATTTTTAGTAGAAATGGGGTTTCGCCATGTTGGCCAGGCTGGTCTTGAACTCCTAACCTCACGATCCGCCCACCTTGGCCTCCCAAAGTGCTGAGATTATAGGCGTGAGCCACCGCGCCCAGCTGGATTGCTCATTTTTTTACAAGCAGCAAAACATTCGAACAGGAGAGGAGCAGATGAAGTGACCAACTCTCCCTCTCCTGCCAGAACCTGCATTGTCCCAGCTCCTGTCCCAACTCTGCCCGTTAGTATAACTAGGGGAGCTCTAAAGCTCTCCTCTCTCCCGCTTCAGACTAATATCAAGAGGGGCCACACCTAGGTGAGCCCAATCCAGCATAGTCTTTTAAGGGTGAGAAACCCTAAGCACTGTCAACATATGCACTAATTTCCCATCTCATTAGTGGCCAAGGCAGGGCCAGAATGTAAGAATCTCTTCCCAGGCCATCACAAGGTCTCACCATATATTTCACTCTGGAATAGTGTCCTCAGGTATTTCTGTGAGGTTTGTGGTTCCAGATTCAGCAACAACATCATGGTGAGGGTGAGAGAACAAGAGGACTTTATAAACCAAGAAACTAAAACATACAGAAGTGGCCCTAAAGCTTCCTGAAATCCTTTGAGGAAGGAAGACTTCTGACCTCTCTGGCCAGGAACCCTTTGGAACCACTGAGAGAGAGAGTCAGGGAGTAGTTTCTACATTTCAAGAGGAAGGTGCATTTTAATCCTGTGGATTTGAAATAGTGTGACCTAAAAATCGCAATAAAGTCTTCAGGTACAAAAAATGGAAACCGTGTAAACTTGTTAAAACATTTGGATCTGTAGAAAAATTGGTCTCGAACTCTCACCCTTGATGTATGCAGGTTTTCAAGAAAACAGCAGGTCAAATGTGACCGCTAGACAGTTTGTAGAACACTTCAAGACTCGTTAGACAGTTTGTAGAACACTTCAAGACTCGTCATCTCATTCGAACCTCAGGGAGCCTGGACTCTGGAACCACACTCCCTGGATTGGAATCCCAGCCCACTATTACTAGCTGTGTGACCTTGGGCTAATTGCTTAACCTCTCTGTGCCTCAGTCACCTCATCTGTAAGGCAGGGGTGATGGTATCAACCTCCTCAGGTGGTTTCAAAATTGAATAAACTCCTTAAAGTAGTGCCTGGACTTTACTATGCTCCAAGTGGGCTTACTAGCAATCTTTTGAGATGAGTAGCTGCCAAACTCTCTGGTAATAAGATAAATTCAGAAACTGAGAGGTCAAGCAGGAAGACCAGGAACACACAGGAGTTAGTGGTGAAGACTGCCCTGTAGCCAAATGATAAGGAAGCAGCGTAGCATCTAGTGCAGGAATTCGCAAACTAAGAAGTGAGGACTCTACATGGGGGATGTTTGGGACCCAGAAGAACTGTTTGCCAGCTTAGGAATGGGACAGTAGAAGGGGATAGGCTGAGTGGCCACCTGGTGACCTGACCAGTGTGTAGACTGCGGGTCAGGGACCATTGTGCGGTAGTGTCCAGTGTCACATGACTATTTCCCCAGAGCTAGGATTCTTCCCATGTCTCCACTTAGCCGCCGTTCCCCCCTCCCTGTGGATGCAGGCACAGTTTCTGCCTCTCCTTGGGGAAACAGGCTCAGAGCAGTGATCATATCCATGTTTGAACATAGCCTTTGGTGCTTCCGTCAGAGCTTTTTCCGTCTTTTGTTGGAAAAGCTCCACGTAGGGGGCAGCGATGGAGGGCAGGAGCCGTTGGCAAAGCCATTCATTCTCAGAGGGCACTGATGATGCTGCCCTGAAAACACTCTGCCAACTGAGCACCTGGGTGGTTGGCCAATTTGGTCTGCAGTGCAAGCAGGGAATTCTGTCCACTCTGAGTTTTTTAATAAAGTGGAATATATGCTATAGTTTCCACTGAGTTGACCTTTTATGACCATTTTTGAAAAGTTTGGGAAATTCTGGCTTAGGGCACCTGTCTTCACTTCTCAGAAATTCTCCTGGTCCCTGAAGTGATAAGGAAAGATAATTAACAAGTAGACTCTTGCCAGTTAGGAGAGACTCTACAGACACAGAACTCCTCAATAGCGCCAGAGTGTCAGGATTTACCATCAGATGTTATGGACACACTCTTGCCCTCAGTTTTATCTTTTAAGTGTAGCACGACAGAACTTGTTATGAATACAGTAAAAAATATTGTTGAGATGGTAGGGCTAGTGTTTTATTACTGTTACTATTAATTTTATTTATTTAATTTTTTGAGATGGAATTTCGCTCTTTTGCCCAGGCTGGAGTGCAGTGGCGCCATCTCTGCTCACTGCAACCTCCGCCTCCCAGGTTCAAGTGATTCTTCTGCCTCAGCCTCCCGAGTAGCTGGGATTACAGGCACCCATCACCATGTCCAGCTAATTTTTGTATTTTTAATAGGGACCGTGTTTCACCGTGTTGGCCAGGCTGGTCTCAAACTCCTGACCTCAGGTGAGCCACCATGCCCAGCCTAATTAAATTTTTAAAATTTAAACAGAGACAGTTTCACCACATTTCCCAGGCTGTTCTCAAACTCCTCTGAGCTCAAGCAATCCCCCTGCCTCCACCTCCCAAAGTGCTGGGATTACAGGAGTGAGTCACCATGCCCAGCCTAGTGATTATTTTCATTAACAATTTTTAAAATTAATTTTAGAACAGTTTCTCAATGTGTGGATTATGTTCCATAATTGTGCAGGTGATGGCCTGAACGGAGGTAACTTTTTTTTTGAGACGGAATTTCGCTCTTGTTGCCCAGGCTGGAGTGCAATGGCATGACCTCAGTTCACTGCAACCTCCACCTCCTGGGTTCAGGTGATTCTCCTGCCTCAGCCTCCTGAGTAGCTAGGATTACAGGTGCCTGCCACCATGCCCAGCTAATTTTTTGTATTGTTAGTAGAGATGGGTTTCACCATATTGGCCAGGCTGGTCTCGAACTCCTAACCTAGGTGGTCCACCCGCCTTGGACTTCCAGAGTGCTGGAATTACAGGTGTGAGCCACCACGCCCGGCCAGAGATACCTTTTTAATGAAGTGTCAAAGTTAGGGGTCAGTTTCCAGGTAAATCCCCAGATGCCCATCTTAATTTGTGCCAGGCTCTACTATAGACCTCATTTCCCTTGGGAAAGAAGGTTGAGCGTTCCAACATGAGATGCTTTATTTTTTTATTTTATTTTATTTTAAAAATAGAGACAGGGTCTTATTATGTTGCCCAGGCTCATCTCGGACTCCTGGGCTCAAGCAACCCTCCTGCCTTGGCCTTTCAGAGTGCTAGAATTACAACAGTGAGCCTCCGCACCCAGTTGAGACGTACTGAATACACATTTCTCTTCACTCACATTCCATAGTGAGATTCCTTGACAGCAAATTTGCAGACCTGGAGAATGAGGCACCAATCTCATGTTATAATATCCCTGAATGAATCCAGTCAGGTCGGGAGGTAGTGGCAACCCAACATCTTGTGGTAGGAGGGCTCATAGGGAGGCTTTCTCCACTGGCTCTTGAAGAAGGGTCATCAGTTGAGGTGCCACGGTAGATATGGGGGTATATTGCAAAACACTAGAACCAGGGTATTATCAATGGAAAGGTCTAGACAGTGAGGCCCAACAGTGAGGCCCACTCATTTGCCTAATTAGAAACAGTTAGAGACTTGCTTAATTAGAAACTCTTGCCGGGCGCGGTGGCTCAAGCCTGTAATCCCAGCACTTTGGGAGGCTGAGACGGGCGGATCACGAGGTCAGGAGATCGAAACCATCCTGGCTAACACGGTGAAACCCCGTCTCTACTAAAAAAATACAAAAAAACTAGCCGGGCGAGGTGGCGGGCGCCTGTAGTCCCAGCTACTCGAGAGGCTGAGGCAGGAGAATGGCGTAAACCCAGGAGGCGGAGCTTGCAGTGAGCTGAGATCCGGCCACTGCACTCCAGCCTGGGTGACAGAGCAAGACTCCGTCTCAAAAAAAAAAAACTCTTGCCCTCAGTTTTTTCATGCTGTTGTTTGGTTTTTTTTATTATTATTTTTGTTTTTTGAGACAGAGTCTCACTCTGTCGCCCAGACTGGAGTGCAGTGGTGCAATCTCAGCTCACCGCAACCTCCACCTTCCACATTCAAGTGATTCTCGTGCCTCAGCCTCTATCAAGTAGCCAGGATTACAGATGTGCACCACCATGCCCGGCTAATTTTTGTATTTTTAGTAGAGAAAGGGTTTCACTGTGTTGGTCAGGCCGGCCTTGAACTCATTTTGAATCGCCTGCCTTGGCCTCCCAAAGTGTTGGGATTATAGAGGCGAGCCACCGCGCCTGGCCCAATTTTACCTTTCAAGTGTAGCATTTGAATTAGTTTCCCACTTAAAAATGCCACTGTCTGTGGTTTCGATATAAATTCTATAGTATTACTTTTCACAGTGACAAAAATGATTGAGATGTACTTTACTGGGTTTGTTGTTGTTGTTGTTTCTTGAGATAAAGACTCGTTCTGTTGCCCAGGCTGGAATGCAGTGGCATGATCTTTACTCACCACAACCTCTCCTCCTGGATTCAACCAGTTCTCCTGCCTCAGCCTCCTGAGTAGCTGGGACTACAGGCGTGCGCCACCACACCAGGCTAATTTTTGTATTTTTAGTAGAGACAGGGTTTCACCATGTTGGCCAGGCTGGTCTCGAACTCCTGACCTCATGTAATCCACCTGCCTCGGCCTCACAAAGTGCTGGGATTACAGGCGTGAGCCACTGTGCCTGGCCTAAGTAATTTTTTTTTTTTTTTTTTTTTTTTTTTTCTTTGAGATGGAGTCTCGCTTTGTTGCCCAGGCTGGAGTGCAGTGGCAGGATCTCAGCTCACTGCAACCTGTGCCTCCCGGGTTCAAGTGATCCTCCCACTTCAGCCTCCCACATAGCTGGGATTACAAGCATGTGCCACTATGCCCGGCTGTTTTTTGTATTTTTAGTAGAGACGGAGTTTCACCATGTTGTCCAGCCTGGTCTCAAACTGCTGAGCTCAAGTGATCCACCTGCCTTCGTCTCCCAAAGTGCTGGGATTATAGGCATGAGCCACTGCACTCAGTGAGATGTACTTTAATGTGAGATTTAAACATAATTAAAGGAGAATTAAAAACCAATTGTATAAATAAATGGAAAGAAAGTGTGAAACTTCTCTCCCATTTACCATTGATGTTTACAAATTGCTAATGCCATTTTAGGGAATGAACTTGAGTTAAATAGTTAAAAAATCAATTTAAAAGTTCAAAAATGTGGCAGAATGTCAACCACTTAGCTCTTGCCTTTCCCTGACAACCTGCTGTCATTAACAGCACAGCGAGTGATGACAAAGTTTCCACACATCCTGCTGACCTTCCAGGGCTCTCCGGTTTGTTCCTTTGGTGGCTGAGAAAAATAAGCTAAAAATAGAGTTGATGTTTAATTAGCTTTTGTAAATTTCAGAGTGATACAGAGCAGTTCATTTAGTAAACATTGATTGCCGTGTGCAGCGTGCTGTGCCACAGATAACTGAGGAGCTGGAGATGAGGTTTCCTAAGTGACTTGGGAGGGCGGGGCCAAGCTAAGAACATACCCAGGGTGGTTGAAGCCGTGGGCGATATGGTCACCCTCAAGGAGAATGAAGCGTGGCCAAGCAGACATCTGACATTTGAGAAGATTCTTTGACTGGAGATACCCAGAAACTGGTAAACCAAGTCCCCTAGGTCCTGGCGTCACATTCCTGCCTCTGTGCTTCACTTGGAAGTACTGTGGCCAACTCTCCATCCACTCCCTCTCCCCTCCCTCACACACCTGCACTCTTCAAGAAGTAATTTACAGTGCTTCAAAGCACTCAGGTGTTGGAAAATCTGTGTGCTTTCTGTAAATTGTGACAACCAGAATATCTTCTATTGTTCTCTTCACTCTCCTCTTCTTTGGTTTGTATCTTTTGTTTGCCTTTTATTTTAAAAATACAAAAAAGTACAGATAAAAGTAAGAGCATTCACATACTCAGTACTGAGAATTACCACATTACCTTTAGATTTTTAAAAATGGGAATGAGTATTTAAGGTTCCTTTTGAGGCCCTCCCCTGTGTGAATCCTTACCTGGAGTCTGCAGGGTGACTAACATACACCTCGGAGCTCCACAGGAGCACTCACGGCATCTTGACATGGTCTCATGTCTTGGTTTTGAAGATTGAAGGAAAAATTTAAGATTCTTCATCCTTGCCTTAAGCAAAATATCGACACTTAGATATTCTGTTGTCTTAAGAGCCACTTGGCTCTGAGTTCTTCAGAGGTTGTTGTTCCTTAGGGGAAGGAGACAGTGTGGCTTGCCCAGGACTGGAGACCTGCAGCCCCTGCCACAGCCCTAGGAAGCAGGCCTGTTTCTTGGGGATCTGAGTCTGACTTCAAAGGAAGCGCTCGCTGGCCTTTCTCTGCACTCCCAGCACGGAGAGCATCCCCAGTGACAACACTCTGAGTCCTCAACCATCAGCCTCTCTGTGTGCCTGTTACTGCCTTCCTTCCTGACCCTGCCCCCAGGCCCACACGCCCAGACAGCAAGGGTCAGGAGCATGTTTTGTGTATCCAAATAAATGTCTTGATTTCACCAGTGGCTCAGAAGGCTGTTTATGTAGAGTAGAAATCTGATGAAAAGCGTACAGGTAGAAGGAAATGTACAGCTGTGCAGATGTGGCTGTTGCTCTTGGGTTGTTTTCAGCTCTTCTTTTCTAGTTGCCTTCTTGAGATGGGAGATCAAGGACTCCTTCCATTCTTGAGAATTCTTCAAAGTCTTACAGTTTAGAGTAGTCTGCCCCCTGATCTAGTGCTGAGAAATGGCTACTCTAAAAGTTAGGCTTTTTCATTTTCTTTTCCTTGATTTTCATCTCAAAGTAGTGACTTCCCAGGAAAGTGCTGTTATCCGCCACTTCTTGAAGCTAAGGAGATGAGGAGCTCTCAAACGACACTGCCTGATGGCTTTCCATGGTCAGGGTGCTAACCTCCCCTCCTTCTGATTCACCTTATTCCAGCTGTTCTATGAATCATTTCCATGTTTAACAAAATTGATCCCCTGATCATGTAACCCACCCATTTCTCCCTTGATGTGTGTGTGTCCCTGTGATGGTGTCTGTGCTACCTGTTACTGCGGTAATGGTGTAGGGTTTTGGTGTTTGGGTCTTTTTAAAACTAACTCTCACCTGTCTTTTTCCTTCTGCGCTCACCCATGATACCCCACTCTGCCTCTCAGATCTTGCAGTTTTCAAGGAACGACTTCGAATGCTAACAGTAGGAGGTATGAAAATAATGAGCCTTTCACCTTTTCAGAGTTGAGGACTTCATTTGAATAGGATGTGCAACTTTTCCTAGCATGCAATATGGGGAAAGTTGACACAACTTCTGTCGCGTGTTTTTAAGTTTGCTAATTGTTCTGAAATATGTTTTTCCCTTCATTTGGTTATTAACCAATAAGTAGAATTACTTATATGGTATTGTTTTGTTTCTGTTCATTTTGTGTTTCGAAGAGCATTTTTCATCTTCATGTGTGCTTCATCGCTTCACTGTGAGCTTCCATCTTCAGCATCGTTCACCTTTAGCTGCTGCCATAGCCAGCTGGGCATATGAAGCCATGTTCAGCTCTGCATGGTGGCTTGTCCTGTCCTCCACATTCTGTGCTGAGGCTTTGACTGGACTCTGGATTCTTCCAGATTCTGCTTCCTGGGCATTTTGGGCAAGATTTCCTAAATGTTTTATGTTTGAAGGCCAACTGAAGTATTAATAAAAACTTACCGAGAACTCTTAGTGACCCCCGGTTGGGCAAAACACATTTGAGGAATCCAGAGTTGAAATGCTGGGGGATCATCTGCCTGTTGTCATCCTCCCTGGTGACCAGTCTCTTCTTTGCCCTCTGGCTTCTCTAAGCAGTTGTATTTTTTCTCCTTCTAATATCTGTGAGACTCTACGTTTTAATTACACTTTTTATTTTGAGATCATTGTAGAGTCATATGCACTTGTGAGAAATAACAGTTCTGTGCCCTTTGGCCAGCTTCCCCAATGGTAACATCTTGCAAAGCTATAGTACAACATCACACCACTACACTAAATTGATAAAGTAAGACTCTAGACATCCATCACCACAAGAATTCCTCCTGTTGCCCTTTTATCACCATATCTACTTCCCTCCCATCCCAGCCACTACTTGTATTCCCTGGCAACCACTATTGTGTTCTCCATTTCTATAATTTTGTCATTTCAGGAATGTTGTACATGTGGGATCACAGTATGTAACCTTTGGGGATTGGCATTTTTCAATCAGAATAATTTTTTTAGAGATTCACGCAGGTTGTTGGTGTAAATCAATAGTTTGTTCCTTTTCATTGCTGAGTAGTGTTCCATGGTGTGGATGATTGTTTTTAACCATTTACCTGTTGAAGGACCTCTTCATTGGAAGGGATTGTTTCCATTTTTTGGCTAATAGGATCTTTTGCAGAGCAGAAGTTTTTAATCTTTTTTCCCCCTCATTTCCCAGCTCAGCTTCTATGCCCAAAGTTTTTAGCTTGATGACATCCAGTTTGTTAATTTTTCTTTTATGGATTGTGCTTTTGGTATGAAGTCTAAGAACTTTTTCCTTAGCCCTCGATCCCCAAAATGTTCTCCTATGTATTTTCCTAAAGGTTTCATAGTTTTGTGTTTTACATTTAAATGATCCATTTTGAGTAAATTTCTGTATAAGGTATTTAGATCAAGATTCTTTTATTGTTCATTTTATATTTTTGTGTGTAGATGTCCAGTTGTTCTGGCGCCATTAGCTGAAAACTATGTCCTTCCTTCATTGAATTGCTTTTGTACTTTTGCCAAAAATCAGTTGGACTTACTGGTGTGGGTCTATATCTGGATTTTCAGTTATTTTCCTTTGTGTGTCTGTTTTTCCTTCGATACCACAGTGTCTTGATTACTGTAGCTACTAAACTTTATTTTTCATTTACAAAATTATTTTGACTATTCAAGGACCTTTTCCTTCTCCATGTAAATTTGAGGATAAGCGTATCTATGTCTACATATACCTCGCTGCCATTTTGATAGGAATTGGCTTAAACGTATAGATCCATTTAGGGATAAATTACATTTTTACCATGTTGTCTTCCAATCCATGAACATAGTGTGTCTCCTCATTTATTTGGATCACTGATTTTTTTAATCAGCTTTTTGTAGTTTTCAGCATATACATTGTGTATACGTTTTGTTGTATTTACACTTAACTATTATTTTCTTTTTAACATTGATGTCCACATATTCATTGGTAGTATATAGAAATATAATTGATTTCAGTGTTTATGTTGCATTCTGAGATCTTGATGAACTATTCTAGGGCTTTTTTTTTTTTTTTTTTTTTTTTTTTTTGGTAGATTCCTTAGGATTTTCTATATGGACAGTCGTGTCATCTGAAAATAGGAAGTTATTTCATCCTTTCCAATCTGTGTGCCTTTTATTTTATTTTCTTGCCTCATTACAGTAGCTACAACTTTTAGCACTGTATTGAATAAGAGAGGTAAGAGTGGATAGCCTTATATGCCCTGTTCCTGATCTTAGGGTGAAGGCATTTAGCCTTTCATCATTAAGTATAATGTTAACTGTAGATTTTTTGTAAATGCTCTTTATCAAGCTGAGGAAGTTTCTCTGTTTTCATATTTTTTTCTGATAGTTTTAATTATGAATGTATATTGAATTTTGTCAGATGTTTTTCCTGCATTGATATGATCTTGTGATTTATTATTATAATTATTTTTTGAGACTGATTCTTGCTCTGTCGCCCAGTCTGGAGTGCAGTGGTGCAATCTCAGCTCACTGCAACCTCTGCCTTCCAGGTTCAAGCAACTCTCCCACCTCAGCCTCCCAAGTAGTGGGGGCTACCAGTGTGCACCACCACTCCTGGCTAATTTTTGTGCTTTTAGTAGAGGTGGGGTTTCACCATGTTGGCCAGGCTGGTCTAGAACTCCTGACCTCAAGTGATCTGCCCACCTCACCCTCCCAAAGTTCTAGGATTACAGGCATGAGCCACCACACCCGGCCAATTTTTATTCTTTAATGTAGACAATTTAATGCTAATGTAGTGGATTGTATTGATTGATTTTTGATTATTCAACCAGCCTTGGATTAGTGGAATAAACACCATTTGATCATGGTATATAATTTTTTTAATATGTCTTTGTCTCTTTATATATTTTGCATCCATATTGATGAGGGATATTGGTCATTTTCTTTTTTTGTACTCTCTTTGTTTTTGGTATCAGGGTAATTCTGGCTTCATAAAATGAATGGAGAAGTGTTTCTCCTATTTTCTGAAAGACATTGAATAGAGTTGGTGTTAACTCTTCTTCGTTTGGGCTTAGAGGTTAATTTTTCACAAGGTTTTTATTTATTAATTAGATTTCCTTATTAGCCATAGGGCTTTTCTAATTATCTGTTTCATACTGGGTGAGTAGTGGTAGTTTGTGTTCTAGAAGTGGTTTATTTCATCTAAGTTGTCAAATGTATGTAGTGTTATTTATAGTATTCCCTTATTATCTTTTTGATAGTCATTCTTTTTTTTTATTTCTTTTTCAACTAAAAGAAAAGGAACAGAATCTTCTTGATATTTGAAGGGTCTGTATTGATATCCCGTTTCATTCCTGATATTGGTAATTTGTGTCCTCTTTTTGTCAGTCTTATAAGAGATTTGTCAATGTTACTAATCTTTTCAAAGAACCAGTTGTTTGTTTCATTGGTTTTTCTCCGTTGTTTTGCTGTTTTCAATTTCATTGATTTCTGCTCTTTATTATTTCCTTACTTCTATTTATTGGCTTTTGGCTTGTTTGTTGTTTTACCCTCTTTTCTAGGAATGGAAACTTAGATTATTGATTAGAGACTGTCCCTCTTTTCTGATGTATTTACTACTATAAATGTTTCTCTCAGTACTGGTTTAGCTGTCCTACAAAGTTTGATATGTTATATTTTTATTTTCTTTCAGTTGTTTTTGAGACAAGGTCTTGCGCTGTCATCCAGGCTATAGTGCAGTGGTATGATCACAGCTCACTGCAGCCTCTAATTCCTGGGCTTAAGTTATCCTCCCACCTCAGCCTCCCAAGTAGCCGAGACTACAGGTGTAGGCCACCATGCCTGGCTATTTTTAAAATTTTTTTATAGAGATGGAATCTCACTGTATTGCCCAGGCTAGTTGTTATTGTATTCTTCATATGCTCCTTGATATTTTATCTTTAGCTTTTGGATTATTTAGAAGGGTGTTGTTTAGTTTCCAAGTGTTTGGAGATTTTCTTGTTACTTTTCTTATTATTGCTTTCTAGTTTGATTTTATTGTGGTTGGAGAATGCACCCTATATGATTTCAATTGTGCTAAATTTGTTGAATTTTTAATAAATGGCCCACCATATTGTCTGTCTTGGCATATGTTTCACGGCTGCTTGAAAAGAATGCTACTGTTGAAATGCTATTGTTGGGTGGAGTATTCTCTAAATGTCTGCTAGAGCCAGGCATGGTGGTTCATGCCTATAAATCCAGGACTTTTGAGAGACTGAGATGGGAAGATCACTTGAAGGCCAGGAGTTTGTTGCCTGGCAACATAGCGAGACCCCTGTCTCCACCACCACCAACAACAAAATTAGCCAAGCATGATGCCACATGCCTGTAGTCCTAGCTACTCAGGAGGCTAAGGTGGTGGGATCATTTGAGCCCAGAAGTTTAAGCCTGCAGTGATCTATGATTTCACCACTGTACTCTGGCCTGGGTGACCCTATCTCTAAACTACACATACATGCATGTGCACACACACACGTCTGTTAGATCCTGTTAGTTAATGACTGTTGAGTTCTTCTATATTTTTGCTGAATTTCTGTCTAGTTTTTTAGTCAGTTATTGAGAGAGGAGTATTAAAGTCTTCAGCTATAAATGTGGGTTTGTCTCTTTCTCCTTTTAGTCCTATCAGATTTTGGGTCACATATTTTGCAGCTCTGTTCTTTGGTGTTTACACATTTCAGATTGCTGTATCTTCTCAGTAAATTGACCCTCTTACCATGATGGAATGTCCCTCTTTGTCTCCGGTAATTTTCTTTGCTGCGAAGTCATTTCATCTCATATTAATATAAGCCACTCGTACTTACATTTGATTAATGTTTACATGATACATTTTTTCCTCCTTTTACTTCAACCTGTCTGTATCACATATGAAGTGAATTTCTTGTGGATAAGCATATAGGTGGGTTTTGTTTTATATTTATCCACTCTTCATAATCTCTGTCTTCTATTTAATATATTTAGGTCATTTATGTTTGATGTAATTATTGTATGTTAGGGCTCAAGTCTGCCATTTTATTATTTATTTTTTGTTCTGCTTTTCATTGCTTTGCTTTCATTTTCCTGTGCTGTGGAGTTTCAAACCCACATTTAAAAAATTTTTTAAATTATGTATAGTTTTTTTTTGTTGTGTGTTTGTTTGTTTGAGACAGAGTTTTGCTCTTTTACCCAGGCTGGAGTGCAGTGGCACGATCTCGGCTCACTGCAACCTCTGCCTTCCTGTTTCAAGCGATTCCCCTGCCTCAGCCTCCCGAGTAGCTGGGATTACAGGCACCCGCCACCACGCCCAGATAATTTTTTTGTATTTTTAGAAGAAGAGGGGTTTCACCATGTTGGCCAGGCTGGTCTCGAACTGACCTTGTAGTCTACCCACCTTGGCCTCCCAAAGTGCTGGGATTACAGGTGTGAGCCACTGCGCCCGGCATGTTTTTGAGTGTATCCTTTTATGTAGCATTTTTAGTAGTTGTTTTAGGTATTACTACTTTATGTAGACATAACTTATAGTCTACAGAGTCATAACTTTTCAGTACATATTAAGTGTGGAAACTTTACCTCCTTTTGTATCTCTTTACCGTCCTGCATTTATAATTATCTTAGATATTTTCTCTACATACATTTAGAACTTCATCAGACAGAGTTATAAGTTTGTTTCAACCATCAGATATAATTTAGAAGACCCAAGAGGAGGACAGTCTGATGTATTTACCCAGATTTTTGCTTTTTGTGTTCTTTCTTCCTTCTTGATGTTCCAAGATTCCTTCTTTATTTATTTTCTGTTTAAAATGCTTCCTCTGGCCAGTTTTTTAGAGCAGGTCTTCTGGTGACAAACTTAATTTTCCTTTACCTGGGAATCTCTATTTCTTTCCCCTTCATTCCTACAGGATATTTTTGGTGGATATAAGATTCTAGTTGGACATAATCCTTTTCTTTTAGCTCTTGAAAGGTGTTGTGCCCTTTCTTCCTTTCTCTCTTTCTCTCTCTCTCTTTCTCTCTTTATCTCTCTCTTTCTTATTTTTCTTTCTTTCTTTCTGACAGAGTCTCGCTCTGTCACCCAGGCTGGAGTGCAGTGGTGCGATCTCTGCTCACTGCAACCTCCGCCTCCTGGGTTCAAGTGATTCTCCTGCCTCAGCCTCCTGAGTAGCTGGGATTACAGGCGCGCACTACCACGCCTGGCTAATTTTTGTATTTTTAGTAGAGACAGGATTTCACCATGTTGGTCAGGCTAGGCTTGAATTCCTGACCTTGTGATCTGCCCCACCTCGGCCTCTCAAAGTGTTAGGATTACTGGCGTGATCCACTGTGCCCGGCCTGTGCCACTTCTTTCTAGCCTCCATGGTTTCTGATGAGAAATCCTGTCATTTGAATTGTTTTCCCTATAGGTAAAGTGTCACTTTACAACCATTGCTTTTAATTTTCTTTGATTTTGTTTTTCAGAAGTTTAATTATCATATGTTTTGGCATGGATTTCTTTGAGGATATCCTCTGGATTCACTCAGCTTCTTGAATTTTTGGGTTTGGTCTTTTACCATATTTGGGAAGTTTTTAGCTAAGTACTTTTTCAACTACCCTCTTTATTCTCTGCTTCTTTTATTTTATCCATTTATATGTTTGTGAAATCTTTGATTATACTGTCACATGTCCCCTGAGGCTCTGTTCATTTTTTATTTTCTTTCTGTTCTTCAGATTGGTTAATTTCTGTTGTTCTGTCTTCAAATATACTGATTCTCTGCCCCTCCATTCTGCCATTGAGCCTATCCATTGAACGTTTTTTGATTTTTTTAACAAATTTCTATTTGGTACTTGTTTACATCTTCAGTTTTTGGCTGAAACATTGTATTTTGTGACTCACTTTTAAA
This sequence comes from Macaca thibetana thibetana, assembly GCF_024542745.1. Taxonomy (NCBI): domain Eukaryota; kingdom Metazoa; phylum Chordata; class Mammalia; order Primates; family Cercopithecidae; genus Macaca; species Macaca thibetana. The sequence continues at coordinate 114,924,806 of NC_065580.1, forward strand.
AATTTGTCTCTATCGGCCGGGCGCGGTGGCTCAAGCCTGTAATCCCAGCACTTTGGGAGGCCGAGACGGGTGGATCACGAGGTCAGGAGTTCGAGACCATCCTGGCTAACACGGTGAAACCCCGTCTCTACTAAAAAATACAAAAAACTAGCCGGGCGAGGTGGCGGGCGCCTGTAGTCCCGGCTACTCGGGACGCTGAGGCAGGAGAATGGCGTAAAAACCCGGGAGGCAGAGCTTGCAGTGAGCTGAGATCCGGCCACTGCACTCCAGCCTGGGCGACACAGCGAGACTCCGTCTCAAAAAAAAAAAAAAAAAAAAAATTTGTCTCTATCATGTTCTTAATTGCTCATTGAAATTGTTTGGGCCAGGTGCGGTGGCTTACGCCTGTAAGCACTTTGGGAGACCAAGGCAGGCAGATTGCTTGTACTCAGGAGTTCAAGACCAGCCCAGCCAACATGGCGAAACCCCATCTCTATTAAAAATACAAAAACTAGGCTGGGTGCTGTGGCTCACGCCTTTAATCCCAGCACTTTGGGAGGCTGAGGCGGGCACATCATTTGAGGTCAGGAGTTCTAGACCAGCTTGGCCAACATGGTGAAACCCCGTCGCTACTAAAAACACAAAAATTAGCCAGGTGTGGTGGCACACGCCTGCAGTCCTAGCTACTCTACTCAGGAGGCTGAGGCAGGAGAATTGCTTAAACCCAGGTGGTGGAGATTTCAGTGAACTGAGATCATGCCACTGCACTCCAGCCTGGGCAACAGAGCGAGAGGCTGTCTCAAAAAAATTATAAAAACTAGCTGGGCGTGGTGGCGTGCGCCTGTAGTCCCAGCTACTCAGGAGGCTGAGATTGGAGGATCACCTGAGCCCTGGAGGTTAAGGCTGCAGTGAGCAGTGATCGAACCACTGCACTCCAGGCTATGCGACAGAGTGAGACCCTGTCTCAAAAAAAAAAAATGAAATTGTTTGATGATGACTCCGTTCACATCTTAGGTGATTCTAACATCTTGGTCATCATGGTATTGATGTCTGTCGATTGTCTTTTCTCATTCACTATGAGATATTTTTGGGTCTTGTTATGAATTATAGTTTATTGAAACCAGGACATTTTGGGTATCATGAGAGTCAGGATCTTATTTAAATCTTCTGTTATAGCAGACCTTTTGTAGACACTGTTCCCCACTGTGGTGGGGGAAGGGGAGGGCCCAACCTTGTTATTGCTGGCAGAGGTGGAATCCTTCTCCCACTCAAGTATCCACTGTTACTGGGGTTAGGGGAAGGGGCTGATGCATTACCTCCCAGAGAGGAGGACATTTTGGATTCCCTCTTGGGCCTTCCCTGAAACCTCTGGGATGGGGTTGGGTGCTAGGGCCCATTACAGCCTGGTGAGGGCGGGGTCACAGTGTTTTATCTGGTATTTGGCTGTAGTAGAGCAGTTTTTGTCTAAAAGTTTTTTGTCTTGATAGGCTACCTCTTTCCTGGTCTTTTGATAGAGAGCAGCTTTTGTCGGGCTTTTGTTATCAAATACACCTCTTAAAGTTTTGGGGTTGCTGGTTCTTCTGCTCCAAGTCTGCGGTATTTGAAGCAAAAAAGAAACTCCAGGGAACTCCTTGGTGTATTTTGCCTTGAGACGTCCCTAGCTGGTGTGCCTTATTCTCTCCACCTTTCGGAGTTGTCTTATGATCGTTTTGCATATAACGTCTAGGATTTTTAGTTGTACTTATTGGGGGAGTAGGGAAGAATATGTCTACTCCACTTTCACAAAGCACTCATCTATAGATTTAGTTTCTCAGATAGCTAAAGAACTAAAAGTGTACCAGCAGTTCTGAGGCTCTAGAACTATGAACTCAGGATGATAGAAGTGAAAAACCATCACATGGTGAGGTCAGGGGATATCTGTAGGCCCCTACTTCACAGGGTCTTCATGCTGAAAGATTGCAACCAGTATACAGTCCTTATCTGGGGGCATACACTGGACTGATTAGTTTCACAATCAAAATATTTCCCAACAAAATGTGCATTGTTATTCTGGTCCCCAATCAGCTGCACCTGGCCTGAGTTTTTTAGTCAGGAAAAATTTCTCAAAGATGATTCTGTTTTTCCTCCATAAATACTATAGGGCAACTGCCTGAAAGCCAGGCCATAAATGGCAAGAGCCTTGTACTTCACCTAGGCCCAAGTGGTTGCTGTGCTTTCAGTGTTGACAGACTAACAGGAGGGAATGGGTAGGCAGGCTTAACTAAGCCACTACTAACATCACCACCCTCCAGGTTAAAAAAAAAAAAGCCAGATTTGCTTTGTTTTAATAAAACAAACAGGGCTTGGAAAATATAGAGTTTGCTTGTAAGACTTAAAACAAGGGCGGGCGCTGTGGTTCACGCCTGTAATCCCAGCGCTTTGGGAGGCCAAGGCAGGCGGATCACGAGGTCAGGAGATCGAGATCATCCTGGCTTACACAGTGAAACCCCGTCTCTACTAAAAATACAAAAAATTAGCCGGGCGTGGTGGTGGGTGCCTGTAGTCCCAGCTACTCGGGAGGCTGAGTCGGGAGAATGGCATGAACCTGAGAGGCAGAGCTTGCAGTGAGCCGAGATCGCACCACTGCACTCCAGCCTAGGCGACAGAGCGAGACTCCGGCTCAAAACAAAAAAAAAAAAACCTCTCCTAAAGCATTAGATAAATAAAGGCTGTAGTTCCCAAACCATGCTTGAATCAGAATCTCCTTGGGAGAATCGTGGACCCACCCTGAGACTCACTGAGTCGGTACCAGGGTTGGAGCCTCGAAACAAGCCTTTTTATATATCTCCAAGGAGATCAAAATACACAATTGTGTTTGCAAACTACCATCTTTAATCCTGTGCTGGACCCTTACGTCTCACAGTGGCTCCTTTTAGTCTCAATTTGGCCAGGAAACAATGAGAACATTTCATCAGGTCCAGTCAGATGTTGGAGACTTTGCAGAATACCGGTTCATTGTGCATTCCTGGAGCCTGAGAAAATGCTGATGTAAGGTATTCAAGTGCTAGTGACTCTTGAACTGTGCTTTTTGCTGTACTGTAGCTGATATATTATGTCAGGAGAGATGCCAAACTGGATAAAAGAATGTATGGTGTCATTTGATAGTCTTCCTCTTTGATACAACAAGATGAAACAAGCATATAATGCCAGGGAAAGAGCTCTTCCAGCATTATTCTTTCTCAAACTGAGATGCACTTTCAGGTGAGGTGGCGTCTTCCCCCACAGTGCTGCAGCGAATATTAGTGCTTACTTAGTTGGTTCCCACTGAGTGATTGGAGTCGGGAGAAGGGAGGGTTACACCTGTGACTGCTGAGTATTGCCTGCAGAATGGGCTCAGAACGCACAGTTCAGGAATTTCAGAAGAGGACGTCCTTAATCCAAGGCCGGTGGCTGTTTGCACGCTGCTGTACTGCCCAGTGGTGCACCCCTGCCTGGAGCTCCAACAGACCACTTGACTTCTGGTGACGGTTTCTCCCTCACTTCTTAGTCCCCCTCTCCCAGCTCTTTGACATTCACCACATACATATATTATTGTCATATGATCTGTTCTTCTATATCAGTTCTTCATTTTCTGCTTTAATTCCTCCTTAACTATTGTATTGATTTTTGATTGACTTACCCAGTGCCTTTTCATGGACCTCTCTTCCCACCCCCAAAATTGGTTATCTTTGGGACCTTGAAATAAATTTGTCTCTAAATTATGAAAAATTGGCGTACGTAACTAACATATGCATAATATGAATTTTATTGTGACTTACCTGTCATACTCTAACATCTTCAGCTTCTATTTATTGCTAAAGTTTGTGTTTCTGGCTGTAAAATATTACTTATTTCACATATATCAGGGGCTTTTTATATGATTTTTTTCTTCTCTTTTTGCTCCCTTGGGGAGTTCCTTCCCCTTTCCATAAACTATGGTCCCTGCGTGGCCCTGCCCCGTCCCTCCTCATCGGGCTTGTCCTGCCCACATCGCCCTGCAGGATTCTATGGCCTGGACGAGTCTGACCTCGACAAGGTTTTCCACTTGCCCACCACCACTTTCATCGGGGGACAGGAATCAGCACTTCCTCTGCGGGAGATCATCCGTCGGCTGGAGGTAAGAACAGTTTCTGGAAAAATCTAGTGGACTTTTTAAGAACTTGTATTAGCAGGATGACTTTGAGGCTAGTTTTATTTTTTTTCTTTGTCCTTTTTATTTTATTTTTTCTCTGAGACAGAGTTACTGTCACCCAGGCTAGAATGCAGTGACACAGTTGGGCTCAATGCAGCCTCAACCTCCCAGTCTCAAACCATCCTCCCACCCCAACCTCTCGTAGCTGGGACTGCTGGTACACACCACCATGCCCAGCTAATTTAGTTTTTCATTTTTTATTGTAGAGATGAGGTCTTACTGTGTTCCTCAGGCTGGTCTCAAATGCCTGGGCTCAAGTCATCCTCCTACCTCAGCCTCTCGAAGTGCTGGGATTACAGGCGTGAACCGGTCCTGTCTTTCTCAAAATTGTAAGGAAGGAGGACATTTGTTGTTGTTGTTGTTGTTGTTGTTGTTGCCATTTTATAGATAGAAACCAATGGTTTTGCGATCAGCCAGATAGGGGAAGTAAAGTCTGCTTTCAGATCCCACTAGGAGTTTATTACAGATGGTAGGAGAGTCACCTCAACCCTGAGGGACAGGCCTCAAGTCAAGGGTGGCTTCCTGCACAGCTCACTGCCAGGGCTGCTGAGTGGTGGCCACTCTTCTTCTTCCCTCTCTCCCTCTGTTCCTCTCATCCTTCTGTTTCGTTTCATTTTTTTCCTTCTCTCTGGACTCTGTTAGTACTAAGCCTGCCAGGGATTTCTTTCATGCACACACATTATAGACAGTGGCTAAGAGTTGTGGCTGTGCTGTTAGGCCACCTGTGTCTAGTTCTTCCATCCTGGGCAAATCATAGCCTCCCTCAGTATAAGGGTGACTTCCATGCCCATTGCAGAGGGGAGAATGGATTTGATGAGAGGTCCATGCCAAGAGTTGGCTATTACTGTTACTTAATGCTGTTCCTGGTATTCAGAGCTAAAGGATCCAGGTTAAAATAAACTGAGAAAATACTCTGGAATGGAACCCTCAGAATTGAGCATATAAATCACCTGGGGTCCGCCTGTCATGCACAGTCTGAATCCTGACGTCCCTAACTTACCCAAGTTGAACCACACTGGCCATCAGGGCTCTCTGAGGCTGTTCCTCTCATGGCTGGATGCAGTAGAACCACCTGGAGAGCTTACAGAACTGATACCCAGGCCACAGCCCAGGTCCCCTAAATCAGAATCCCCCTAGCACCCCAGGGATTAACCCTTGTTGCAGCAAGTGAATTTTAATTTAAAATTCTCTTGTCAGTGTTTCCACAATTGGCTGCACGTGGCTTAAAAAGATCTGAGTGTCCAGGCCAGGCACGGTGTCTCACACCTGTAGTCCCAGCACTTTGGGAGGCCAAGACAGGTGGATCACAAGGTTGGGAGTTCAAGACCAGCCTGGCCAAGATCATGAAATGCTGTCTTTATTAAAAATACAAAAGTTAGCCAGGTGTGATGGCGGGTTCCTGTAATCCCAGCTATGTGGGAGGCTGAGGCAGAGAATTGCTAGAACCCAGGAGGGGGAGGTTGCAGTGAGCAAAGATCACACCACTGCACTCCAGCCTAAGCAACAGAGCAAGACTCCATCTCTTTTTTTTTTTTTTTTTTTTGAGACAGAGTCTCGCTCTGCCGCCCAGGCTGGAGTGCAGTGGCCGGATCTCAGCTCACTGCAAGCTCCGCCCCCCGGGTTCCCGCCATTCTCCTGCCTCAGCCTCCTGAGTAGCTGGGACTACAGGCGCCCGCCACCTCTCCCGGCTAGTTTTTTTTTTTGTATTTTTTAGTAGAGACTGGGTTTCACCATGTTAGCCAGGATGGTCTCGATCTCCCGACCTCGTGATCCGCCCGTCTCGGCCTCCCAAAGTGCTGGGATTACAGGCTTGAGCCACCGCGCCCGGCCCAAGACTCCATCTCAAAAAAAAAACCTGAGTGTCCAATGCTGGCACTTTCTGTAGTTTATGATGAGCATCCTGAAGTATTGTCAGCATCTCGGAGCTGCTTCACCGCCTGCCTTCCTCACGTTGGGGAGAAAGGGGTGGAAACTAGAACTATGTGCCAGCATCAGAAGCTTGTGGCTAATGGGATGTATTGGGCACCAGGAGGGAGTGATAAGGCTTAATCCAAGAAGAATGAACCTTTGGGTCCTTCCTGTCACCTTTATCTGCACCCGCATGACCACACTGACGATAGTTTCTAGTTCTGCCTACTAAGCCACATGTTACTATTGAGCACTTGAAATGTACAGAATATTTGAATGACTTTTTTTTTTTTTTTTTTTTTTTGAGACGGAGTCTCGCTCTGCCGCCCAGGCTGAAGTGCAGTGGCCGGATCTCAGCCCACTGCAAGCTCTGCCTCCCGGGTTTACGCCATTCTCCTGCCTCAGCCTCCCGAGCAGCTGGGACTATAGGCGCCCGCCACCTCGCCCAGCTAGTTTTTTGTATTTTTTAGTAGAGACGGGGTTTCACCGTGTTAGCCAGGATGGTCTCGATCTCCTGACCTTGTGATCCACCCCATCTCGGCCTCCCAAAGTGCTGGGATTACAGGCTTGAGCCACTGCCCCCGGCCTAATGACTTTTTAAGTGTTGAAAAGACAATGTTTGATATATTGGGTCAAATAAAATAGGAAAATTTCATGTGGGTCTACTAGAAAAATAAATTACATATGTGGCTCACGTAATGTTTCTATTGAATGTTGCTGATCTATAGAAGTTCTTGTGTTGCCTGGACCCCCACAAATGGCACCCCATATAGCTTCTCCAAGTGGCCCTACCCCCAAATTATTTCACTGCTCACGTGTTCCACCCAGTTCCCTCAGTGTATTTTCTGTTACAGCAGCCGTCTGGTGAGACCAGTCTGCACTGAGAGTAGACTCAGCACTAATACCTTTTACCTCAGAGGAGTCCCCTGTGGGGAGCCTGGCAGCTCATCTTTTTTTTCTTTTTTTTTTTTTTTTTTTCTTTTTTTTTTTTTTTGAAACAGGGTCTCACTCTGTCGCCCAGGCTGGAGGGCAGTGGCACAATCATGGCCCACTGCAGCCTCAACCTCTGGGATTAAGCGATCCCCCTACCTCAGCTACCTCAGCCTCCCGAGTAGCTGGGACTATAGGAGAGCACTACCATGCCTGGCTAATTTTTTTTATTTTTTATGGAGATGAGATCTCACCATGTTGCCCAGGCTGATCTTGAATTCCTCGACTCAAGTGATCCTCTTGCCTTGGTCTCTCAAAATGCTGGGATTACAGGCATGAGCCACTGCGCCTGGCCCCAGCAGCTCATCCTTAACATGCTCTCACATTGGAAAGCTCCCATAGAGTCACCATCTCCATAGCACATCACAGTGTCACCTCTCGGGGGCCTCTTCAGCACCTTCCTTCCCAGACAGCAAAATGAGGGGCAGAGGCATTGATGTCCCTATGGCTAACTTCCTCTCTGAATCTTGCATCCCAAGTAGTTCCAATTTCATCATACGAAGGGGGTGTAGGGAGCTGAAGCATGTTGAAGGGCTGCCTCCCTTTCAGTCCAGTTGATGCCAGAGCCCTGGAGTTGGCTCTTGTTGTCGGAGACAGTTGGACCTGTACCCAGGAGTCTAAGGCTGTACGCCCTCCTGGCCCCAGAGTGGCCTCAACTTAGAAGACTCCATTTTCACAACAGTTTACAGACATTTGCATAAACTTCTCAGCACCCTGCCTGATGGTGATGCTTTACTTACATTTAATGTATGTGTATGTTAGATTGGTGGTATAATCAGACAGATCTTAAGCTATTGATCGTGTGACGTGGTGGTCAATTTGTACCTTTTTCAAAAATTAGAGGGGATTGGCTGGGCGCAGTGGCTCATGCCTGTAATCCCAGCACTTTGGGAGGCCGAGGCGGGCGGATCACAAGGTCAGGAGATCGAGACCATCCTGGCTAACACGGTGAAACCCCGTCTCTACTAAAAATACAAAAAATTAGTCGGGCGTGGTGGCGGGCGCCTGTAGTCCCAGCTACTCAGGAGGCTGAGGCAGGAGAATGGCGTGAACCCGGGAGGCAGAGTTTGCAGTGAGCTGAGATCACACCACTGCACTCCAGCCTGGGGGACAGAGCAAGACTCAGTCTCCCCCAAAAAAAAGAAAGAAAATATGGTTTGGGGTTGTCTCAGTCCTTTTTGCATTGCTATAAAGGGATACCTGGGGTTGGATAATTTATAAAGAAAAAGGATTTATTTGGCTCACAATCTAATTGGGCATCTATCTGCATTTGGTGAGGGCCTCAGGCTGCTTCCACTCATGGCTGGAAGGCAGAGGAGAGCCTGCTTGTGCAGAGATCACATGGTGGGAGGGGAAGCAAGAGAGAGAGCGGAGAGGTGCCAGACTCTTTTTAGCAGCCAGCTCTCTCAGGAACTGATAGAGCAAGAACCCACTCACCTCTGAGTGAGGGCGTTAATCTACTCATGAGGGATCTGCCCTCACAACCAAAACATCTCCCATGTGGCCCCACTTCCAACATTGGGGATCAAATTTCAGCATGAAGTTTGTGGGGGAACAAACGGGTTAATGAAAATACCTTAAATAGCCAGGCACGGTGGCTCGCGCCTGTAATCCCGGCACTTTGGGAGGCCAAGGCGGGCAGATCACAAGGTCAGGAGATCGAGACCATCCTGGCTAACACGGTGAAACCTGTCTCTACTAAAAATACAAAAAGAAATTTGCCGGGCGTGGTGGCATGCGCCTGTATACCCAGCTACTCAGGAGGCTGAGCAGGAGAATCGCTTGAACCCGAGAGGTGGAGGTTGCAGTGAGCCAGGATCGCACCACTGCACTCCAGTCTGGGCGACAGAGGGAAACTCCGTCTCAAAAAAAAAAAAAAAAAAAAAAAAAAAAGCTGGCTGCAGTGGCTCATGCTTAATCCCAGCACTTTGGGAGGCCAAGGCGGGCGGATCACAAGGTCAGGAGATCGAGACCGTCCTGGCTAAGACGGGGAAACCCCATCTCTACTGAAAATACAAAAAATTAGCTGGGCGTGGTGGTGGGCGCTTGTAGTCCCAGCTACTCAGGAGGCTGAGGCAGGAGAATGGTGTGAACCTGGGAGGCAGAGCTTGCAGTGAGCCGAGATTGCGCCACTGCACTCCAGCCTGGGTGACAGAGCGAGACTCCGTCTCAAAAATTAATTAATTAATTAATTAATTTTTAAAAAAAACCTTAAATACTAGGGTCTTTCCCAGCAGGACTTTCTCTTTTAGTTTCTAGGCAAGATTTTGCTTCTTTTGACTTGGATAATAACTAGAGTATTGTGGTTGGCCATAATTTTGAGTTCAGGCAAAGTTTGCTTTGTTTCATGGTCATGAAGCATGTGTGCAGGGATAGCTCACCCTCCTCTGCAAAGAACAGGACTGGTCTCAGATTCAGCACATCCTTTAACTGCTCATGCCAGCTGGTCTCATTGTCTGTTGTGAAAACCAAGTGGGCTCATGGATGAGAGCTGCTGAGCAGGACCAAACACAAAGTACTCTGGCAGCAGTGGCTGCTGTAAAGGCAGTTAGAGGAGGCTTTGGGGGTCTGTAAAGTGTCTGTTGGCCCACATCAGGGCCTGTCTTCTTTTTATTCCATGCTGACTTGCAGTTTGCTCTCAGACTCTCATTCTGGTCCTCCAGGGCAGCTGTGCAGATCGAGCTTTGGGCCTCTGCAGGAGTACCAGGATGAGGGCAGTCCCAGAGGGATTTCTTTTTCTTTTTTTTTTTTGAGAGGGAATCTCACTCTGTCGCCCAGGCTGGAGTGCAGTGGCACAATCTCAGCTCACTGCAACCTCTGCCTCCCGGGTTCAAGCGATTCTCCTGCCTCAGCCTCCTGAGTAGCTGGGACTACAGGCACGCGCCACCACACCTGGCTAATTTTTGTATTTTTAGTAGAGACGGGGTTTCACCATATTGGTCAGGCTGATCTCAAACTCCTCACCTCGTGATCCGCCTGCCTCAGCCCCCCAAAGTGCTGGGATTACAGCGTGAGCCACCGCGCCTAGCCCCGAGATGAATTTCTAAGAGCCTGGTGCCTCCTCTCGCTCCTGGCACCTCTCCTCTTCCTGACTTCCTCCCTGCTGAGCTCTGCAGATCTGGATGCTGCTTCCTCACCTAGCTGTGGGTGTGAATGTGGTGCAGGACGTCTTGACCTGCTCAGGATCCTGACTTTTGTCTTACGGGCAATCTTGCTCCTGAGGCAGAAGGATCATTTGAGCCCAGGAGTTTAAGACCAGCTTGGGCAACATATTGAGACCTCATCTCTCCAAAAAATTCAAAACATGAGGCAGGAAGATCACATGAGCCCAAGAGGTTGAGGCTGCAGTGGGCCCTGATAGCACTACTGCACTCCTGCCTCGATGACAGAGAGAGACCCTGCCTCAAAAAATAAATAAATAAAATTTTTAAAAAACCTGCAAATCTTAAACAGTCACTGAGCCTGTGACACCCTCTGGGTATTTCCTGTCATGGGTGCTGGTACAGGTCTGACCTTGATGATAGCCTGTCTTCCCTGGGGAAGGACCCAGTTCTACAACTGTTGCGGTCTGTGCTTCTTGCCACAAAGGTAACAGAGTAGAACTGGGGTTGTTCCTTGGCCTGGCCCTTGGAAGGCTAGGAGGTTCTCTGTGTACAAGTGACCCAGGTCCCCGAAGGAAGTACTTCATGACCCTATGAAGAGGGCTTCTGCCTGGCAGCCACTCCATGCCATCCTCAGTCACACTTGACTGAGGTACATTTTAGAACAAGCCTCCTGCTCATCCCCTCCTTCTGCCTGAATGGGCAGTCAGCACTCTTCATTCAGCCAGGCCTGGTTAGAAAACCCCTTGACTGTGTGTTTCTGTATGGAATAGATGGCCTACTGCCAGCATATTGGGGTGGAGTTCATGTTCATCAATGACCTGGAGCAGTGCCAGTGGATCCGGCAGAAGTTTGAGACCCCTGGAATCATGCAGTTCACAAATGAGGAGAAGCGGACCCTGCTGGCCAGGCTTGTACGGTCCACCAGGTATGGGTCTGGCCCTGGGCAATGGGGCAGACATTCCTAGGGAAGCAGCGACCCTCTGTTGTTCGGGCCTGTGTGCAGCCTGTTGGCCGAGGTGAGAGGGGGTTTGGGGTGGTGCAGGCAAAGCTCCAGCTGCAAGTGTGTGAAGAGACACCAGGCAAGTAGAGTCAGTCTTCAGAGCAACCTCTGCCTCCTGAATTCAAGCGATTCTCTTGCCTCAGCCTCCTGAGTAGCAGGGATTACAGGCACATACCACCACAGCCGGCTAATTTTTACATTTTTAGTAGAGGTGAGGTTTCACCATGTTGGCCAGACTAGTCTCGAACTCCTGACCTCAGGTGATCCACCCACCTCGGCCTCTCAAAGTGCTGGGATTACAAGCATGAGCCCAGAACCCCCTCTTTTTGGTCAGGAAGAGTGACATTGCCCTTCAAGGTGTCTTGGTTCCCTGTCCAGGTTTGAGGAGTTCCTACAGCGGAAGTGGTCCTCTGAGAAGCGCTTTGGTCTAGAAGGCTGTGAGGTACTGATCCCTGCCCTCAAGACCATCATCGACAAGTCGAGTGAGAACGGCGTGGACTACGTGATTATGGGCATGCCACACAGGTATGGCCAAGGGCGCGCCCCACCTGGTTTCTCACCATCCCTGTGGGCTGTGTAGGAGGCACCAGGTAAAGGCACTGAGAGAGCAGCTGTTTCCTCCTTGAGTGCCAGTTGTGAGTCTGGGCTCATCTGGTTCCTGAGGGTGTGTCGTTTTGCAGGCAATTCTCACATTCCCTGCCTCTGGAAGACTGCAAAGTCATGATCACAGCCAAAGCCACATGTAGTTTCAGACTGGCATTTGGCCTTACATTGCATTTTTATGAAAGTTAAACCCAGGTTCCGTGGTTGGGGTCTAACCCGGAGAGAAGGCTGCTTCCTGACATTGGAGGGGAGGCCAAGACTGTGAAAATAGGGAAGGTGTAGGGAGGGAGGAGGGTAAGGAAGCCTCAGGCCCATGGTGTTGCTGCACCTTCTGCCTTTCTGCTGCCTACCATGGCCTTGATTGCCCAGCAGGCTCGGTTCCCACATTAGCTCCAGTTCACAGCTATCCTTGGGCTGTAAACCGAGGAGGTGCCGTGCCCTAGGGGAGGGAGAGGGGATTGTAACACCCTCGTCTGCCATCTGGAAGCCGTGACCTCAGGCTCTGCTCACCCTACTCTCCGGTATGTTCCAGAGGGCGGCTGAACGTGCTTGCAAATGTCATCAGGAAGGAGCTGGAACAGATCTTCTGTCAATTCGATTCAAAGCTGGAGGCAGCTGATGAGGTGACGCACCTGCATAGAGACACATCCAGCGTAGCCCCAACTTACACAAGACCCCTGGCTCTACTTCTTTCTTAGAATGACTTATGGGGGTTGGTTCTTCTGTACCATTTGTGATTTGCCTTCCTTGTTGGAAGAATTTTAGTGTTGGAACAAAGGTGGCCAGTGGCCCACCTCCTGGTCAGAGGTCCGGCAGCCCCACTCTGAGTGCAGGGGTGTGTCCCCTCTGGCTGAGGGACATTCTCCCTATGCCCTGGATGAGAATGATCCTGGGAAAAGGCCTCCATGTCCTTCTACGTTGGGTTCCTGGGAGTAGAAATCCCATATAAGGCTGGGTGTGGTGGCTCCTGCCCCGTAACCTCAACATTTTGGGAGGCTGAGGCAGGTGGATCGCAGGAGTTCAAGACCAGCCTGACCAACATGGAGTAACCCTATCTCTACTAAAAATATAAAATTAGCCAGGCATGGTGGCGCATGCCTGTAATCCCAGCTACTTGGGAGGCTGAGGCAGGAGAATCGCTTGAACCCAGAAAGTGGAGGTTGCAGCAAGCTGAGATCGCGCCGTTGCACTCCAGCCTGGGCAACAAGAGCAAAACTCCATCTCAAAAAAAAAAAAAAAAAAAAATTCCCGTTTAAAAGGGCTCTTTTAGGCCAGGCGCGGTGGCTCACGCCTGTAATCCCAGCACTTTGGGAGGCCAAGGCGGGCAGATCACGAGATCAGAAGATGGAGACCATCCTGGCTAACACGGTGAAAACCCATCTCTACTAAAAAATACAAAAAATTAGCCGGGCATGATGGTGGGCGCCTGTAGTCCCAGCTGCTCGGGAGGCTGAGGCAGGAGAATGGCGTGAACCCGGGAGGCGGAGCTTGCAGTGAGCTGAGATCCGGCCACTGCACTCCAGTCTGGGCCACAGAGCCAGGCTCCGTCTCAAAAAAAAAAAAAAAAAAGGGCTCTTTTGGAGACTGAGCATCTCCTTGGCCAGGGTGCAAATTCACTGTTTACCCCATCAGGGCTCTGGAGATGTGAAGTACCACCTGGGCATGTATCACCGCAGGATCAATCGTGTTACCGACAGGAACATTACCCTGTCCCTGGTGGCCAACCCTTCCCACCTTGAGGCTGCTGACCCCGTGGTGATGGGCAAGACCAAAGCTGAGCAGTTTTACTGTGGCGACACTGAAGGGAAAAAGGTAAGGCCCAGAGAGAGGTGTGCAAGGCAGATCGTCAAGGCCCCATGTTCCAGCATGGAATTCTGCTCACCAACATAACCCAGAGCCCTGGGTGCATATGGACTTTAAAAAAATATTTAAAGTTGGCCAGTCGCAGTGGCTCACGTCTGTAATCCCAGCACTTTGGGAGGCTGAGGCAGGCAGATCACCTGAGGTCGAGAGTTGGAGACCAGCCTGACCAACATGGAGAAACCCCATCTCTACCAAAAATACAAAATTAGCCGGGCGTGGTGGTGCATGCCTGTAATTCCAGGTACTTGGGAGGCTGAGGCAGGAAAATAGCTTGAACCTGGGAGGCGGAGGTTGTGGTGAGCCGAGATCACGCCCTTGCACTCCAGCCTGGCAACAAGAGTGAAACTCTGTCTCAAAAAAAAAAAAAATATATATATATATATATATACACACACACACACACACACACATATATATAAAATCAATATACATGTGTGTGTATATATATATAAAATCAACTTTTCAAGAATAGCAATAGTAAAACAGTCCTGCTTATAGTGTTCCTTCTCCTGAAGTTGTAATTGTCAGAACTATGTGGGAAGTTTGCTTTTGTCCTCACCAAATCTCTGAAGGAGCCAGGTTTGCAGTTATTCTAAATGGACAGAGATGTTTTCACTGAAAAGGAGGAGAGTCTGAGAGGCTCTGTAAGGAAAAAGTGTAGGTGAGCCTGAAGGAGAAATTGTAGAACTGAGACTTGTCAGGAGAGTAGTGCCTGCTGTGATCAGAGGCGGGAGCTCATGGGCTGGTTGAAGACCGAGGAGGGCTCAGGCTGCAGGCAGGTGGGGTCCTGCTTCACCATTTCTGGTCATGTGACTGAGTGTTGGGGGTTGGCTCGCCAGCCTGCTTTTGTAGAAATAGTCTTAACAGATTGTTAACAGTTTGCCCTTATTTAACTTTAAGATAGAATCTTGTCTGACAAATTTTATATTTCCTATTAATGATGACCTAAAAACCAAATAATCAGAAAAAAAATCAAATATTTATAATGTTTTATGTGTGGGTTCTAGGAAACATACAAAGCAGGCATCACCACTTTTCTCTCCAGAGCCTCCTGTTCTTTTTAGATAAAAGGTCGTGTGTAAAGAAGCAAATAGCACGCATACAGCGTGATAGGAAACTGTGGAGTTAGCTGCAAAGAGCTTTGGAAGAGGTGTGCGGGGGTGTGGGCTAGAGTTGGACCAAGGATAGAAGGGAGACCCCTTATCAGCAGAGCAGGTAGTTGTCATTTTATTCGAGAAGTGGCAGGATTTAGGGAGGTGGGAAGGGAAGAATGTTTTCTGGAGATGTAGGAGCAAAGATGTAAGGTAAATTGGGGACACAGAGCAGGGATGGGCCAGCCTCCTAGTTGTGCCCTGGAAAGAGGTCAGGTCTATGTTAGAAGTGGAACCAATTGGCCCAGCACGGTGGCCCACACCTGTAATCCCAACACTTTGGGAGGCCGAGGTGGGTGGATCAGCTGAGGTCAGGAGTTCGAGACCATCCTGGCTAACACAGTGAAACCCCATCTCTACTAAAAATACAAACAAAATTAGCTGGGCGTGGTGGCACATGCCTGTAGTCTCAGCTACTCAGAAGGCTGAGTGGGGAGAATGTTTGAACCCAGGAGGTGGAGGTTGCAGTGAGCTGAGATCGCACCACTGCACTCTAACCTGGGTGACAGAGGGAGACTCCTTCTCAAAGAAAAAAGAAAAAAGAAGTAGAACCAATTATTAGTTTACCAGGTTCTGTAATTTTAAATACTGTAAATCTACTACTGTCATGCTCACAGGGTTAGAGGAAGGGAAACTGCCATCATAGGTAATGGAGCCTGGGCTGGAGAAGTGATTCTCGCATCTATCAATACTTGCTATAAAGAACGAGTATGACCCACAGGGACACAGAGGTCATTCCATGGCTTCAAGCTCATGGGCCAGGACAGTGTCACAGAAACTTCAACTAGATGCAAAGAGGCCTCAACTCTGTTTGGGGAAACTGCAGCCTCCGCAGGCAGTAACAACACTGGGTGTCTGGGATGGGCTGGTCTGAGGCGAGATCGGCATGGGGAGACCAGCATTGTGATGACTAGTGCCTCTGGTATTTCCACCCTCCTGGGCACTTGCCCAGGCATTTGGGCTGAGTAGTGGAATGAGATTACCGAAAACTTTGGGTAACTCCTACATTCATAGATTGTGGACAAAAATCCACTCTAGCAGTACTCCTCAGAATGTTGGAAATTTCCCAAAAAGGAATGAAATCATTGGAATAAAAGTGATAGAGTATATTTTAAACTGCTACAGATGGTCACACTGATTGGTCCCTTCATGAGACGCCAGGACAGGAGAGGCTGGTTAGTCCCTGATTTGCTCATAAGCCTGCATGTAGCTGAGTCCAAACTGTCAGTCCCTTTGTTTCCAGTCTGCACAGACCATGTTGTCACAAGTTTGCCCTTGCCCCAATATGGATAGCTGCCAAGCCCTCTTTCTGAGCCTCCTCGTCACCTTGCCTCAAGCCCTCCCATGTCCCCAGCAGGGTCAGTGTGGGGTCATTGCAGGCTCAGTCGTCTGCCTGTTCTTACTCCTCTTGACACCCATAGGACGTGATTTGATTTCTGTTAAATCCAGAACTCAGAGAGCTGAAGTGTGTGTTATGTAACTCTCAGCACTTGTGCAGAATTACATACTCTGTATAAGTGCAGCTGAGGTCATCCCATAATCTCATGCATGATTGTGAAACAGACCTGATTTGGCTCAGTGCTAATATGGCCTTTGGGATCTTTGTTCATGAAAGCATTTCCTCAGTGCAGCAATGCAACCTGCCACAAAGGGAGCACCCACTCCTGCCAGAGGTACGGCCCAGGCTGCCAGACACAAGGAGATTCCCCATGTGTCCTGGCTGTGATTTCAGCAGCCGGTTACCACAATGCAGTATGGCATGGCGGTCGCAGTACAACATCACCAAGATGATCAAGAACAAATACTATGACAAGAGGAAGACTGACTACAGGTGCCAGCAGAAGACAGACTGGACAGAAAAGTATCTGCAGGAAAAAACAACACACTATGGGGACCAGGAAAGCATGAAATGTCAGTGACTCAAAACCAATGGCTTTTACACTCAGGGAGCCTGGGCATCGTGGCAAAGCTGCACACCTCCAAGGGGGCCTGTAAGCAAACCAGATCCTTACATCCACATGCTGCTACCCTAGTGAGCACCTGCCACATCCACCCAAAGGCAGGACAGCTGTAGTTCTATTTTTAAAAATTCTAGGTTTTGTCCCTGACACACAAATCATGGGTCTTACCGTCCTACCAAGGATGACGCAGCACAGTGTTGAGGACCAGGGTAGTCACAAGAACTCAGGGAGGTGCAGGTCAGTAGGCCCATAGGCTGAGGCCACAGCAGGAGAAGGTCTGTTACATAACACCTTGGCTAGCCACAGCGTCTAGTTTTTTTGCTACACACCCATCTAGATGGCATTTTGTAAAGATAAGATTAACATTTAAACCAGTAGATTTTGAGTAAAGCAGATGACCTTGCACAACGTGAGTGGGCTTCATCCAGTCAATTCAAGGCCTTCGAGAAAAGACTGAGGTTCCCAGAAAAGAAGGAATTCTGCCTCCAGACAGCCTTCACACTTGAGCTGCAACATCAGCTCTGCCGTGGGTCTCCAGCCTGCCAGCCCGCCCTGCAGACTTTGCACTTGCCAGCCTGATTCCTTAAAAATCTGTCTTTCTCGGCCAGGCACGATGACTCATGCCTGTCATCCCAGCACTTTGGGAGACTGAAGCAAGAAGATTGCTTGAACCCAGGAGTTCGAGACCAGCATGAGCAACATGGTGAAACCCCGTCCCTACAAAAAAATGCCAAAATTAGCCAGGCGTAGTGGCATGTACTTGTAATCCCTGCTACTTGGGGGACTAAGGTGGGAAAATCACTTGAGCTTAGGAGGCAGAGGTTGCAGTGAGCTGAGATGGTGCCACTGCATTCCAGCCTGGGTGAGAGTGAGACCCTGCCTCAAAAAAAAAAAAAAAGAAAAAAAAATCATTCTCTCTCTCCCCCTCTTCCTCTTCCCCCTAACAGTTCTGTCTCTATGGAGAGCCCTTCTAATACAAGGGTTTTGAAGAGGTATAGGCTATGTATCCAAGGAGTAGAGGTGGTGGGCTTACATGATTGTGGCATTGGGGACACTGAGTAAATCAGTAAACATATCTAAGGCAGTGGGGATGGAGTGTCTTGCAGTTGTAGGAGATATTTATAGGTATGGAAAGAGGTGGCCTGGAAAGTGTTGGATTAAAATTTGGAGGTACCAGTACAAACTCACAGTTTTATTACGTACACATACACGGAGAAATAGCTGTGTATATATGCGCATGCATATGCACACATATATTTTTTAGATCTATGCTGAATGGGCCTAGAAATGATGATATCCTGGCAGCGATGAGCATACAAATACTGGTCTTAAATCCTGTCCTCTCCTGCAGGAAGCTGCCTTCTTAGAGAAACAGCTGATATTGTACAGGGCTGGACAGGGACAGTACAACATGAAGCTACAATGTTCTGTTGGTCAGGAAGCAAGGAAGTACTCATGAATGAAAGAGACCTGTCCCTGTTCACAGGAAAGGGAGGCAGCTGGAAGGAGTTGCTCTCCATATCAACCTGGAACAGTCTGAGCATTAAAATAACTAACAATATTAATGCAACCTGTCGAATAAAATAGGAACCATGAGTACACATTAACACGAGTAAATAAACAAGGGAGAAGGGAAAGCTCTTCCTTGCAGAGAATGCCAACTAATAAATGTAGGAGTAACAGAAACTGGTGTTTGCCATCAACCCAAGGGGCTGGTTCAGACACAGTTGTCCATACTGCTGAGGCTGGGGTGGAGGTTTGAGGAGGAACAGGATATAAAGTTTCTTCTCACAGAATACTACCACTATACTCATTGCCAAGGAAAACAATGGTGAGTGAAGGGGAGGATAGCAGACAGCGGCCTCCCAGGTGAGCAGAGTTAACCTGATCTGATGCAGCGTGTCCTTCCCACGTGGGGACCCAAGATCTGTCAAGGGTGCAGAGACAGGAAGGATGAGGAGCTGCTCCAGGTTGGAGGAGCTGAAGAGACCTGGCAAGCGATGCTGCCCCCCCATGTGGGGTCTGGGGCGGATGGCTAAGCTAGTGCTGCCCTCCCAGATGATGGCAGGGTGTGTTGGTGTTGAACAGACGTACCAAGGTGCTAGCATGTTGGGGACTTGGGGCCCTGTGGACTTCCCTGCTACTTTCTATGTTTGAAATTATCTCAAAACGTTATTTTTGGAAAAACAAATGATGCATTTCCTCTGTTTGCCTTGTGGACTTGGCAATCAGAACATTTTGGATTTGGGGTCTCCTTTGGTGTCTACAGGTCATGTCCATCCTGTTGCATGGGGACGCTGCATTTGCTGGCCAGGGCATTGTGTACGAGACCTTCCACCTCAGCGACCTGCCATCCTACACAACTCATGGCACCGTGCACGTGGTCGTCAACAACCAGGTACCTCACACCAGCCTGAGGCTTTGCTGCTCACATCAGTCTTACTTAGAATGACAGCTCTGAGTTATTTAGGATGTTCGCTGTTTTCTGATTATAAAAATACATCTGTTATTAAAAACCAAGTAATCCTAGCATTTTGGGAAGCCAAGGCAGAAGGACTGCTTCAGCCCACGAGTCTGAGACCAGCCTGAGCAATATAGTGAGACCCCCTTTCTCTACAAAAAATTGAAAAATTAGCACTGGGTGACCAGGCACGGTGGCTCAGGCCTGTAATCCCAGCACTTTGGGAGGCTGAGGCAGGTGGATCACCTGAGGTCAGGAGTTCGAGCCTGGCCAACATGGTGAAACCCCGTCTCTGCTGAAAGTACAAAATTAGCCGTGTGTGGTGGCACATGCCTGTGATCCCAGCTACTTGGGAGGCTGAGGCAGGAGAATTGCTTGGACCTGGGAGGTGGAGGTTGCAGTGAGCCAAGATTGTGCCATTGCATTCCAGCCTAGGTGACAAGAGCAAAACTCCATCTCAAAAAAAAAAAGAGTCTTACTCCATCTTGAACTCCTGACCCCAAGTTATCCACCCGCTTCAGCCTCCTAGAATGCTGGGATTACACGCATGAGCCACCACACTCCCAGCTAGGATTCCAGTTTTTTCATGTCCTCATCAACTCTTGTTATTGTCTGTTTTATTCTAGTCATCCTAGAAGGTGTGAAGTGATATCTCATTGTGGTTTTAATTTGCATTTCCCTAATGACTGGTGATGTGTGTGTCTTTTCATTTGCTTACTGGCTATTTGTATATCTTTGGGGAAATTTCTATTCAGATCCTTTGCCTATTTTTTGACTGGATTGTCTTTTTATTTTTGAGTTGTAAGAGTTCTTTATATATTCTGGATATGAGCCATGTATCTGATGATTTGCAAATATAGGACAATTTTGGTGTCCTTGGAAGCACAAAAGTTTTATTTTTTATCAAGCATAATTTATCTGTTTTTTCTTTTGTTCCTTGTGATTTTTGGTGCCATATCTTAAGAAGGCTTTGCCTAACCCAGGGTCACAAAGTTTTACCTCCTATGCTTTCTTCTGAGTCTTAGAGTTTTAACGCTTAAATCTATGATCTGTTTTGAGTTAATTTTTGTGCATGGTGCAAAGAAGGAGTCCCGCTTCATTCTTTTGCACTTGGATACTGTTTTCAAATATAAATGATTCTGTCGCAAAGCATCTAATGGACAGAGCTAGCTCCAGTGGGTGGCTCCAGTTACCAAGAAGCAGATTTTAGTTGAATGAAAGGAAGAACTCTCAACAGTGAGACCTGTTCCAACAGAGGAACTGGCTCCACCAGAAGTTTTGGATTCCTCCTCCTTGGAAGTATTGGCACAGCTAGTGAGCGAGTTGTCAGGGTTGAAGTAGATGGGAGGGGTGAGAAGGGCCAGGGGTGAGAGGAGAAACCATTTGGCCCTAGAGTTCCTTTGGCTCCCAGACCAGCTTTGATGCTATGAACATGTATGTCCATATATCTCTTTAACACTCTGCTTTTTTTTTCCCCCTTTGAGACAGGGTCTTGCTCTGTCGCCCAGACTGAGGTGCAGTGGCATGATCATAGCTCACTGCAGCCTCCATCTCCTGGGCTCATGCAGTCCCTCCACCTCAGCCTCCCAAATAGCTGGAATTACAGGTGCGCACCACCATGCCCAGCTAATTTTTTCTTAAATTTTTCTTGTAGAGATAGGGTCTCTCTTTGTTGCCCAGGCTGCTCTTGAACTCCTGGGCTCAAGCAGTCCTCCCTCTTGGACCTCTCAAAGTGCTGGGATTATAGGCATGAGCCACTGTGCCTGACTGAAATCCTGCTTTCAGTTCTTTGGAGTATATATCCAGAAGTGGAGTAGAATTGCTACATCATATGATAGCTCTATTTTTAACTTTTTGAGTAACTGCTTATTAGTTCTAATTTTATTTCTTTTTTTACATGTTCATAGCATCATAAATCAGCTTTTCCTCTTACCAAGATTTTCCTACTAACGCACTACCTCCCAAAAGTATACTAAGAGAGTGCATTGGTGGTATAGTGGTAAGTATAGCTGCCTCCAATAATATACTAGGAGGTATTATTAATACACCCATAATGGAAAAAAGTACAGAGTATATTTGGAGTATACCTCTGTCACATGTGTGTATGCACACCCACTAGTATAGATAACCCTGCCGGTAGATTGCACCTCCATTACACGTATGCACATCCACCCACGTAGATACTCCTGCTGGTAGAGTGCACCTCCATCATGTGTGCTCCCACCCAGATGTTCATGAAGGCACAGAAACTCGTAACAGTGGTGAACATTATGGAGAGGGCAGCTGAGACCTCAGCCTTGCAAAATGGGTTTCTTTCTGTGAAGTTCTAGCAGTAAGACATGTTATGATCACTGACTTCCTGCTGCAGGACCTTCTTTACATGCTGAAGCCCCAGATGGGCGATGCTGGCTTCAATACCAGCTGAGATTGTTCAGGGCTCTCTTTTGTGTCAGGCTCTAGTACATCTTTTTTTTTTTTTTTTTTTTTTTGAGACAGAGTCTTGCTCTCTCGCCCAGGCTGGAGTGCAGTGGCGCGATCTCAGCTCACTGCAAGCTCCGCCTCCTGGGTTCACACCATTCTCCTGCCTCAGCCTCCTGAGTAACTGGGACTACAGGCGCCCACCACCACGCCCAGCTAATTTTTTGTATTTTTGATAGAGACGGGGTTTCACCGTGTTAGCCAGGATGGTCTCAATCTCCTGACCTCGTGATCCACCCGCCTCGGCCTCCCAAAGTGCTGGGATTACAGGTGTGAGCCACCGCGCCCGGCCCATAATTTTTTTTTTAGTGTTCTTGTCAGTGTCTGACTATTTCTGATCATTTCTTTAGTCAGTGTGAGAAGGGAGATTATTTAAAAGCCATTAAACATAAATATAGAATTAGATTTTGCTAATATTTTCTTTATCTCCTTACTGCTTTGACTTATTGCTCATGAGGTAGTGTGGTGTCAGGAAGATCTGTAGAAGGAGAGGAAATAACTTCTTAGCTGAGTCTCTTATTTCTTTTAGAACATACTTAGAAATTCCCCTTCCAGAAATTTCACCTAAGGAAACCATCCAATGGTAAATATTTTTTCATAAGACTCTTTTCTGCCAGATGCAATGGCTCAAACCTGTTCCCAATACTTTGGGAGGCCAAGGCAAGAGGATTGCTTGAGCTCAGGAGTTCAAGACTAGCCTGGGCAACAAAGTGAGACCCTGTCTCTACACAAAACAAAACAAAAATTAGCCCGGCATGGTGGTACACATCCGTAGTCCTAGCTACTGAGGAGGCTGAGGCAGGAGGATTGCTTGAGCCCAGGAGGTCAAGGCTGCAGTGAGCCGTGATCACACCACTACATTCCAGCCTGGGCAACAGAGTGAGACCTTGTCTCAAAAAATATATATATATTTTTGTCAAAACCATATTTGTGCTACCACAAAGTTAGGAAACAAGCTTATGTCCAGCAGCAAAAGCGTCTTTGCATAAAATTTGGCAAAGCCATAGGAAGGGATATTAAACAACCATTAAAAAGTTTAATATCCTGGGGAAATGGTTACAGTATGGTAAATGGAAATTGCAGGACATTAATATGCTGCTAGTAGGAGTGTAAGTAGAACAGCTACTCGGGAGAGCAGTCTGATAGCATTTAGAAAAATTTTAAATGCTCATGCTTATGGCTCAGTTTTCCCTTCCTAGGATTAGACTGCAAATAAACTCAGCATTTGCAGGAGAAAATTTGTATAAGCATGTGTACAGCAACATTGTGTTTACCACAAATTGGAAACAAACGAAATGTCCACCAACAGGAGGATGGATAAATACTCTGTGGGGTATACTGTGTCTAGTTAAGTTTCACTGGAAAGTAGAGACTAAAGGAAGTATAGTTACATGTTTCAACCTGGGTGTATCATAAAAGCAAATGTTAAAGGGCAAACTGCAAAGGAATTGTACAGTATTTAGAGTATGATGCCATATATAAGGTACATAGAGTGTATATCAGTATAGTTTGAAAACATGGAAATACTCTCAAAAATCTCAATGCCATGAGAAACAAAGGAAAGCCTTCCAGAATAGCAGGGACTAGAGACACATGACAAGTAAGTCCAGTGGGTGTCCTGGCCTGGATACTGGGCTAAGGAAAAAGAAGATTCTATAAACATTGTTAGGACAGCCGATGGAGTGAGTGTGGAGTGGATTATACAGTGCTGTTGCATGATATCTGTGGACTATGGATTAGATGAAGACATAGTGTAAATTGCGTGAGGCTGAGTACTGTACTGCGAGGTAGGGGAATGTCTAGACTTTTCCCTCAGAAATAGGGATGGTCCACAACTGTCTGCTAAATGGTTCAGGGAAAAGGTGTATGTGTGTAATGGTAGGGCATGAATAATTAAAGCAGAGGGGGCAAAATGTGAACATTTGGTGACTTTAAGTAAAGACTGTATGGGAGTTCTTTGTAGTACTCTTTCAGCTTTCTCATGAATTTGAAATTACATCAAAGTTTACAAGTCAGCCAGGCACGGTGGCTCACGCTTGTAATCCCAACACTTTGGGAGGCCAAGGCAGTCAGACTTGAGGTCAGGAGTTCAACACCAGCCTGGTCAACATGGTGAAACCCCATCTCTACCAAAAATATTTTTTAACATTAGCAGGGCATGGTGGCACGTGCGTGTAATCCCAGCTACTTGGGAGGCTGAGGCAGGAGAATGGCTTAAACTGAGGCGGGAGACAGAGACTGAGATCGCAGCACTGCACTCCAGCCTGGGTGACAAAGCGAGACTCTGTCTCAATAAATAAATAAATAAATAAATAAAAGTTACCAACAAGCCTCAGAAGATAGATACTATATGCTGTTTACGGACATATGAAATACAAATAACTTGTGGCAGTGTTCTCCTCTGATTTAAGGTTAGAGAGGCCTGTGGGCTTGAGCCTCTGTGACAGAAACATTCTGGTCCACTAACAAATATGGCAAAACTGTTGAGATTTGTTCACGTTAGGTGATGGACTCACAGAGCAATGTAGTATTATCATACTTTATGTTTGAAATATATGATAAGAGGCCGGGCGCGGTGGCTCAAGCCTGTAATCCCAGCACTTTGGGAGGCCGAGACGGGCGGATCACGAGTTCGGGAGATCGAGACCATCCTGGCTAACATGGTGAAACCCCGTCTCTACTAAAAAATACAAAAAAACTAGCCAGGCGAGGTGGCGGGCGCCTGTAGTCCCAGCTACTGGGGAGGCTGAGGCAGGAGAATGGTGTAAACCCGGGAGGCGGAGCTTGCAGTGAGCTGAGATCCGGCCACTGCACTCCAGCCTGGGCGGCAGAGCGAGACTCCGTCTCAAAAAAAAAAAAAAAAGAAATATATGATAAGATAAAAATTTAAATGCCGATCATAAAATTATGAATATATCATTAAATTTTGGTACATCTAACTGGTAGGGAATGTTACGAAGTCTTTAAATTTTCTTTTCTGGCTGGGTACTGTGGCTCACACCTGTAATCCCAGCATTTTAGGAGGCCAAGGCAGAAGGATCACTTGAGCCCCAAAGTTCAAGACCAGCCCAGGCAACATGGCAAGACCCCGTCTCTACAAAAAAATTTAAAAATTAGCTGAACGTGGTGGTACACACCTGTAACACCAGCTACACAGAAGGCTGGGATGAGAGGTGAGCCACGATCGCACCACTGCACTCCAGTCTGGGTGACAGAGCATGACTCTGTCTCTTTTAAAAAAAAAAAAAAAAAAAAAAAAAATTCTTGCTGGGCATGGTGGCTCACGCCTGTAATCCCAGCACTTTGGGAGGCTGAGGCAGGCGGATCACAAGGTCAGGAGTTCAAGACCAGCCTGGCCAACATAGTGAAACCCTGTCTCTACTGAAAATACAAAAATTAGCCAGGCATGATGGCACGTGCCTGTATTCCCAGCTACTCGGGAGGCTGAGGCAGGAGAATCACTTGAACCCGGGAGGTGGAAGTTGCAGTGAGCTGAGATCACGCCATTGCACTCCAGCTTGGGCGCAACAGAGTGAGACTTCGTCTCAAAAAAAAAAAAAAAAAAAAAAGAAAATTTCTTAGGCTAGGCACAGTGGGTCACTCCTATAACAACACTTTGGGAAGCCGAGACAGGAGGATTACTTAGGCCCAGGAGTTTGAGGCCAGCCTGGGCAACATGGTGAGACCCTATCTCTACAAAAAATAAAAATAATTAATCAAAATAATAGAAATAATAAGATCCCAAATTTAAATATTTATTTACATATATATGCATACAAAGAAAATAATCTGGAAAGGAAAACATCAGAATATTGACCCCGTAGCCTATGGAGTTATAGGAAGCTATTTAATTTTTTAAACTATGTCTTCTAAATTCTCTATGTTAAATATGTATGGATTTTGTTATCAGAATAAGAAAAAATAAAGGAAGTGTAAACAACCATTTTGGGGCACATACTCAGAGTAGCCAGGCGGCAAGTGCACGCCATGCCGGGCCTCGGCCCCACCTTCTGGTCCCTGTGCCGGCTGTGCCAGGTGCCCTCTTGCTAGGCTACATGTTCCTTGCAGATCGGCTTCACCACCGACCCTCGGATGGCCCGCTCCTCCCCCTACCCCACCGATGTGGCCCGAGTGGTGAATGCTCCCATTTTCCACGTGAACTCAGATGACCCCGAGGCTGTCATGTACGTGTGCAAAGTGGCGGCCGAGTGGAGGAGCACCTTCCACAAGGACGTGGTCGTCGATTTGGTGAGTGACTCCAGGGACAGCACGTCCTGGGCAGAGCATCTGACCCACCCCTGTTGCCCTCGGCACCCTTGTGTCCCAAGGAGAGGAGCTTGTTTAGATGAGTCACCTCAGGGCTCTCTACTGCCAGGCCTCATGCAGGTTCCTTTGAGCTCCAAATTGTTCAGGCCTGTGAGCACCAAGGAATGCTTCCCAGGCAGGAGCTGTGGTGGTGAGGAGGACCACTCCTCACTGATAGAGCAGCTGTACTGTGTAGGAGAGATACACAGAATCCTAATTCTAGAGAAGGTAAATTCCAGGGCAGGTGTGAGGCATGAAGAACATGACCATCACCTAGGAGAGATGGGGTAGGTTCCCCAACCGCACTTCTTCCCAAGGGGCCACCCCTTGTCTCTGACATCCTCTCACTGCTCTGAGCAGGTGTGTTACCGGCGCAACGGCCACAACGAGATGGATGAGCCCATGTTCACGCAGCCGCTCATGTACAAGCAGATCCGCAAGCAGAAGCCCGTGTTACAGAAGTACGCCGAGCTGCTGGTGTCGCAGGGTGTGGTCAACCAGCCCGAGTATGAGGTATGTCCCTGCGGCTCTGTCCCAGTGCGCCTTTCCAGAGCCGGGGATGACTAGAAAAGGTGGGCCACAGGGCCAGTTCTCACTGTTGCAAGTTATGAGGATACACGTGAGAGGATGTGAAATATTTACAACTACAGCATTTCAATGCATAACTTTTTGGAGAATCTGGGCCACTGAGATGCTTTGTAAAGGAAGTGGGCCTTAAACAGTGTTTTGGGGAAGAGAAGGGGATGTTTTCAGGTTGAGGTAGTAGTGGCCCAGTAGGTTTTCTCAGATTTCACAGATCGTGCAGGGGTGGGAGGTAGGTGGTGGATCCAGCTTAGTAAGGGGCCTCTTGTAATCTGGATAGTAAGTGCTGGTTTGTTGTGAGTGGGAAGGCCAAGCAGCTGCCCTAGAGAGGGAGAGGATGGGTGTGAGAAGCTATGTCTGAGCATGGGAACAGGACAGATCCCAGGTCAGAACAACCTGATAACCTGTAGCCTATCCTGGAGACAGAGCTTTGTGGCCCAGACCTCCTTGGGACTGTGCTGGGAACCATGAGAGCTCAACCAGTTCTTTTTTTTTTTTTTTTTTTTGAGACAGAGTCTAGCCTTGTCACCCATGCTGGAGTGCAGTGGTGTGATCTCAGCTCACTGCAACCTCCACCTCCTTGGTTCAAGCAATTTTCATGCCTCAGCATCCCAAGTAGCTGGGATTACAGGTGCAAACCACCTCACCCAGCTAGTTTGTGTATTTTTAGTAGAAACAGGGTTTCCCCACGTTGGCCAGGCTGGTCTCGAACTCCTGACCTCAAGTGATCCACCTGTCTTGGCCTCCCAAAGTGCTGGGATTATAGGTATGAGCCACTGCGCCTGACCTGGACCAGTTCTTAAGAAAAAATGTGGTGGGCTGGGCGTGGTGGCTCACGCCTGTAATTGCAGCACTTTGGGAGGCTGAGGCAGGTGGATCACGAGGTCAAGAGATCAAGACCATCCTGGCCAACATGGTGAAACCCCATCTTTACTAAAAATGCAAAAATGAGCTGGGCATGGTGGCATGCACTTGTAGTCCCAGCTACTTGGGAGGCTGAGGCAGGAGAATCGCTTGAACCCGGGAGGTGGAGGTTGCAGTGAAGCAAGATCGTGCCACTGCGCTCCAGCCTGGTGACAGAGCAAGACTCCGTCGCCAAAAAAAAGACAAAAAAAATGTGAAGGGTTAGGGGTTCAAACTCTGAGCAGAATCTCTACCCAGCAAATGTGAGGAAGAAACTTCTGGGATGAAAAGAATAAAATCTTAGACAGGTGTTATGCCTATTGAGAAGGAGCAGGCCCAGAGGCTGAGATGTTTCGTACCCACGAAGTGTGGGGGTATGGGTGGGCATGCATGGGAGTTGTGCCAGGGTATGGTTGGGCTTGCATGGTGGCTGTCAGAAAGTGTGGGGGTACGGGTGGGCGTGTGCAGTAGTCATGCCCTGTGCCAGTCACTGCTGTGTTGTGTCCAACCCTGCAGGAGGAAATTTCCAAGTATGATAAGATCTGTGAGGAAGCTTTTGCCAGATCTAAAGATGAGAAGATCTTGCACATTAAGCACTGGCTGGACTCTCCTTGGCCTGGTGAGTGAAGAACCAGTGCCACAAATAAGCTCCTTTGAGGATCTGATGTAACGAGGCATCCTCCTCCCGGAAAACATTCATGCTTTCCACTTTGTACCCACAGTGCACAGTTGTGTGCACCATTTCAGCCAAACCCCTGCAGACCCTGGACCCAGACCCCTGCACTCATGTTTTCTGGGGAACACAGTGTGAGCTACATTGTCTCTCACCCTGCTTCTCCCCCACATCATGTGTCTGCCATGGTGTGGTCCCTGGAAAAGTAGAGCAGATGTCATGCCTCAGTTGTTCTTCCTCTCCTAGGCTTCTTCACCCTGGACGGGCAGCCCAGGAGCATGTCCTGCCCCTCCACGGGTCTGACGGAGGATATTCTGACACACATCGGGAACGTGGCTAGCTCTGTGCCTGTGGAAAACTTTACTATTCATGGAGGTAACAAGCTCTGTGCTGACCTGTGGAAATGTTGGGCCCAGACTGTCTAGTACTGTGACCTTGACCCCCATCATGTGTCCTACAGAGACTCCCTTCCTGCCCTGCTCCAAGCCTCTGGGGTGGTTGGATGGAGCCACCTCTCTCACTCCCTGCCCTTAGTACCATCCTACACTTCCTCAGTGGTAAAAGAGACTGAGGTCACAGCTTTTCCAGCATGTCAGGAACCCAGAAACTATGAGTGAAGAAGGCTCCACTCTTGCCGTGGGCACACTGAGAAGCAAGGCAGACATGTGCAGGCAGGGCCTGCAGCAGCTGGTGAGAGCTGTCTCTCTGCAGGGCTGAGCCGGATCTTGAAGACTCGTGGGGAAATGGTGAAGAACCGGACTGTGGACTGGGCTCTGGCAGAGTACATGGCGTTTGGCTCGCTCCTGAAGGAGGGTATCCACATCCGACTGAGCGGCCAGGACGTGGAGCGGGGCACATTCAGGTAACGTTCTGGGCAGTTTTGTTTGCCCTCCAAAGAGTAGGAAATGCAAAGGGAGGGGTTCTGGTGTTTCTTTTTCAGAAGACAGTTACTGAGTCCCATTGCTGTCAGGCTGAAAACCTCTCCCTCATTTGCTGTGGGTGCTTCTGTTAAGACCTGGGTGGGGCTGACTCTGCAGCTGCCTGGCTGGAAGTCCAGGTCACAGAGCGTGGCATCTGCTGGTGCTTCGTGTGGGTCCCAGCATATTTGCTTGTCAAGTCAGAGCTCCTGATTATTACCTCTGTTGTCCTGTCTCAGCCACCGCCACCATGTGCTCCATGACCAGAACGTGGACAAGAGAACCTGCATCCCCATGAACCACCTCTGGCCCAATCAGGCCCCCTACACCGTGTGCAACAGCTCACTGTCTGAGTACGGCGTGCTGGGTGAGTGCCTGGAGCCACACCACCGGGGTCTCTCACCCACCCACCCCCTCTGGGCCTACTGGCTGGTGTCCTGGACATGGTTTTCTCCTTCCTGTGTCTCTTATAGGCTTTGAGCTGGGCTTCGCCATGGCCAGTCCTAATGCCCTGGTCCTCTGGGAAGCCCAGTTTGGTGACTTCCACAACACGGCCCAGTGCATCATCGACCAGTTCATCTGCCCGGGACAAGCCAAGTGGGTGCGGCAGAATGGCATCGTGTTGCTGCTGCCCCATGGCATGGAGGGCATGGTGAGCCTCTGGCCCTTCCCTGCCAGACCTAGGACCTGGGAAGGGCCTGTGTAGGACCCTGACCCCAAAGACTGGCACGAGAGCCAGCAGATCACACCAGCCTCCTAAGGGCTCTGCTGGTGCTTCCCGTCCATCTCAGATGGGATGT
Organism: Macaca thibetana thibetana; assembly: GCF_024542745.1. NCBI lineage: Eukaryota > Metazoa > Chordata > Mammalia > Primates > Cercopithecidae > Macaca > Macaca thibetana. The sequence continues at coordinate 114,954,694 of NC_065580.1, forward strand.
CACTTCGGAAAGCCAGAGTAGCCCATCTGGATGTGGCTAGCATGCCCTGTCCCTGCTGGTGCAGACTCCCTAGATGTGCAGGCGTCCAAGTGTGGAAATGATGAGGAGCCAAGTGCTTTGCCGGTGGAAGGGGGAAGGAACTGAACCCTGCCATCAAGAAAAAGATAACCAGAAATGAGCTAGTTGGTTAAGGAGGAGGAACAGCAGATGCGGCAAATGTCAGTACGCAAGAGCTCCTAAACTGTAACTTGCATGTCTGGTTCCAGGGTCCAGAACATTCCTCCGCCCGCCCAGAGCGGTTCCTGCAGATGTGCAACGATGACCCAGACGTCCTGCCAGTGAGTAATACAGGCCCTGTCAGCCCCGCCATTCTCGGGGTGTCTGGTGGGAAACCTGGGGAGGAACATTCTACCTGGACATCCTGAAGTGGCAGACCGTGCCTCTGTTCCTTTCTCCATCCTGGGGAGCTCGCGTGGGTGGACAGGTGTGGCCCCATGCCTCTGGGCGCTCTGGGATGAGAGACTTCTTGGAGGACAGAGGAAAGTGCAAGGACTGCCTCCATTGGCTTCCTGCTGTTGTTGCAAGCACAGAAATGCCGTGTGAGCCCCTCAGCATGGGCTCCTGCAGGATCCTCCCAGACCCTGATTCAGGTTCACACTTGAGAGAACTTTGGGGTGATTCCAGTGAAACGTTAAAAGCTCAAAAGAACCAGCCTGGGCAACATGATGAGACCCCATCTCTACAAAAAATGTAAACATTAGCTGGGCATGATGTTGCACGTCTGCAGTCCCAGCTACTTGGGAGTCTGAGATGGGAGGATTGCTTGAGCTTGGGAGGTCAAGGCTGCAATGAGCCAAGATCGTGCCACTGCACTCCAGCCTGGGTGACAAAACAATACCCTGTCTTAAAAAAAAAAAAGAATGGTGCCAGGCATGGTGGCTCACACCTGAAATCCCAGCACTTTGGGAGGCCGAGGCAGGGAGATCATGAGGTCAGGAGTTTGAGACCAGCCTGTCCAACATAGTGAAACCCCATCTTTACTAAAAATACAAAAATTAGCCGGGCATGGTGGCGCCCCCCTGTAATCCCAGCTACTCTGAGGCTGAGTCAGGAGAATCACTTGAACCCGGGAGGCGGAGGTTGAGGAGGTTGCAGTGAGCCAAGATCGTGCCACTGCACTCCAGCCTGAGTGACTCCGTCTCAGAAAAAAAAAAAAAAGAACTGGCCAGGTGCGGTGGCTCACACCTGTAAGCCCAGCACTCTGGGAGGCCGAGGCAGATGGATCACGAGGCCAGGAGTTCGAGACCAGCCAGGCCAATATAGTGAAACCCCATCTCTACTAAAAAGACAAAAATTATTCAGGCATAGTGGCGGGCACCTGTAGTCCCAACTACTCAGGAGGCTGAGGCAGTCGCTTGAACCCGGGAGGCAGAGGTTGCAGTGAGCCAAGACTGTGCCACTGCACTCCAGCCTAGGCAACAGAGGAAGACTCCATCTCAAAAAAAAAGAACTCAAAGAAAATGATTAGGAGTCAGTGTCTAAGGAAAATTGGTTTTAGGTAGAACTTGTGTCTCTTAAAGTAGTATCTGTTTCATGCTGGGCAGTAGCTTTCAGAGAAATAGGATGGATTGAATGGGACTGAGGCTGTCCTCCAGGGTATGAGCCTGACCGAAGGAACTTCCTGGACTCACTTGTTAGTGCCGGCTTATGTCTCCTGGTGAGTCAGTGGGTTAGGCCGTTCTTGTGTTGCTATAAAGAAAAACCTGAGACTGGGTAATTTATAAAGAAAAAATGTTTAATTGGCTCACAGTTCCAAGTAGGCTGTACAGGAAGCATGATGCTGTCATCTGCTCAGCTTCTGGGGAGGCCTCAGGAAGCTTACAATCATGGCAGAAGATGAAGTCAGGGAGCAGGCATGTCACATGACCAGAGCAGGAGCAAGAGAGAGTCAGGGAGAGGTGCCACACACTTTCAACAACCAGATCTCATGTGAACTCAGAGTGAGAGCTCACTCATCACCAAGGGGATGGCCCAAGCTCTCATCCGAACACCTCCCACCAGGCCCCACCTCCAGCAGTGGGGGATTACAATTCAACATGAGATATGGGCAGGGACAGATATCCAAACTAGATCACCCAAGGGCCCCCAGATGCCCCAGAAAACTCAGTGCTGCGTCCTGGCCTCTGGCCATTTCCTTCCTTGCTGCAGGACCTTAAAGAAGCCAACTTTGACATCAATCAGCTGTATGACTGCAATTGGGTTGTTGTCAACTGCTCCACCCCTGGCAACTTCTTCCACGTGCTACGACGCCAGATCCTGCTGCCCTTCCGGAAGCCGGTCAGTGGCAGGGCCTCCCTTGCTCAAACGAGGCCTGGCCCTGCCCTGTTGGTGCAGGGAAGGGCTCCTCAGAGAGCCTCTTGCTTGGGGTTGGCTAGGTGGGCACCTGCATGGGTAGCGTCGACAGGACATGGCATCAGGACATAGCAGGGACAGCCTGGCCCCTCCTCACTGCTGTCATGAGGGAACTGCGTGTTCCGTGTGTCCTCTTCCCCGACTGGGCCCTGGGTACTGCTGAGCACCACATGCAGACCAGCCACATAGGCTGCCGGCCCCAGCCCGGTGGGGAGGATGGATGTTTGAACAGGTGATCACAGAGGGTGTGCCGAGCTCTGAAAGAGAGGTGAGCCCTGGCAAAGGCCAAGGGAGTGCAGGGTTCCCGGGGAGCGGCTCCTGAGCTGGGTGTTGAAGAGTGAGTAGAAGTTGAGTGGAGGGATACATGGGAGAAGTGATTCATAAGAAGGAAGGAGGCCGGGCGTGGTGGCTCACGCCTATAATCCCAGCACTTTGGGAGGCTGAGGCAGGCATATCACGAGGTCAGGAGATCGAAACCATCCTGGTTAACACGGCGAAAACCTGTCTCTACTAAAAAAATACAAAAAATTAGCTGGGCGTGACGGTGGGCGCCTTAGCCCCAGCTACTCAGGAGGCTGAGGCAGGAGAATGGCGTGAACCTGGAAGGCAGAGCTTGCAGTGAGCCGAGATCGCGCCACTGCACTCCAGCCTGGGCGACAGAGCGAGACTCTGTCTCAAAAAAAAAAAAGAAGAAGGAATGTGGGACACAGCGAGAGAGAGTGCCCTGCTGCCCTGGGATACCTCAGGGGTGGAGGTATGGGGCAGAGGCTTGCAGCTTGGAGTGTCCCCAGCAGCCCAAGGGCCCACAGGGCAGGACAGCCCTGGTGCTTCTTGGTGCTGGGCCATGTCACAGCCTTACATGGGCTTTGGGTGCATTTGCTCTGCGACTGCCAAGGAGAGGGTCAGAGCTCTTTCCTAGGTACAGAGAAGCAAGGAGGGGAGTATTGGGAATCTGAGCAGGCTGGGATGGGCCCTGCCAGGAGTGGATACTCAGCTAGGGGAGGTGAACAGCAGGGAAATTGGTCATCTTTCCTTTTCCCTCCTTCTCTACCTCTTCTGACCTGAGGCTCCTGTTGAGTGGGAGTGCAGGTGTGTTTCATGGCCTGAAGGTCAAGGCTGGGGTAGCCTTGGGTAGCCTTGCTTTTGACCTTCCTTCTGGAATCTTCAGAATCTGATCCTTCACAAGCCTATTGTTCTGTATTTCAGTTAATTATCTTCACCCCCAAATCCCTGTTGCGCCACCCAGAGGCCAGATCCAGCTTTGATGAGATGCTTCCAGGTGGGTGTGAGGGAGACGGGCATTTCCTGGGGAAACTATGTTTGGGGCTTCTTTGCTGCTGCTCTTTTGCAGCTCCTGGGGCTGACGTTTGTGATTCTCACTGGCTCTTGCCAGCTTTTTGGTTTTAAAGACCCATGATACCTGGCTGGGCACAGTGGCTCACACCTGTAATCCCAGCACTTTGGGAGGCTGAGGCGGGCAGATCATCTGAGGTCGGGAGTTCGAGACCAGCCTGACCAACATGGAGAAACCCCATCTCTAACTAAAAATACAAAATTAGATGGGCGTGGTGCCACATGTCTATAATCCCAGCTACTCGGGAGGCTGAGGCAGGAGAATCGCTTGAACCCAGGAGATGGAGGTTGCGGTGAGCTGAGATCGCGCTGTTGCCCTCCAGCCTGGGCAATAAAAGCAAAACTCTGGCACATACATTCAAAAAAAGACCCGTGATACCAGATGAGGAAGGTCACAGCTTACATTCAAGTTGGTCAAATGACATGTCTTAACATGCAGCCCAGGAGCTGTTTCCTCTCACCTGCAAATGCCCCCAAGGACTCCACTAGAGGCAATTAAGTATGTCCAAGATTGAGGGTTAGTGCCGCTGCCTGCGGCCTCCTTCAGCGGGTGAGTGGCAGCTCACCTCTGGCTTGGACGGAGGCCCAGCCCCAAAGCAAGCCCTTCAGAACAGAGGAAAAAAACACTGGATGGCAGGGCCTGCCAAGTCACATGCCAGCTGCACTTGTGTGAAGGGAGACCCATAACACTGAGATTTCTGTAGGACAGTGCAGTGCAGGTGGCTGACACAGCCTTTACCACCCACCAGGGGTTACCAGGCCAGGAAGCCTGCATCCCACCAGTCACCAATCCCTCTTTAGTCTTCAATCAAGGCAAGCCCCTTCTTTTTGGAGGGGGAGGGGGGGTTCCCAGTCTTTTTTTATTTTTTATTTTTATCGATTTATTTATTTTTGAGACGGAGTCTCGCTGTGTCACTCAGGCTGGAGTGCGTTGGCTCGATCTTGACTCACTGCAAGCTCCGCCTCCTGGGTTCACGCCATTCTCCTGCCTCAGCCTCCCGAGTAGCTGGGACTACAGGCGCCCGCCACCACACCCGGCTAATTTTGTATTTGTATTTTTAGTAGAGATGGGGTTTCACCATATTAGCCAGGATGGTCTCAATCTCCTGACCTCGTGATCCACCCGTCCTGGCCTCCCAAAGTGTTGGGATTACAGGCGTGAGCCACCGCACCCAGTCCCCAATCTTTTTTTATTATGATAAAATACACAACATAAAATTTACCATTTTGGCCGGGCGCAGTGGCTCAAGCCTGTAATCCCAGCACTTTGGGAGGCCGAGACGGGCAGATCACGAGGTCAGGAGATCGAAACCATCCTGGCTAACACGGTGAAACCCCGTCTCTATTAAGAAATACAAAAAACTAGCCGGGCGAGGTGGCGGGCGCCTGTAGTCCCAGCTACTCGGGAGGCTGAGGCAGGAGAATGGCGTGAACCCGGGAGGCGGAGCTTGCAGTGAGCTGAGATCCGGCCACTGCACTCCAGCCTGGGCGACAGAGCGAGACTCCGTCTCAAAAAAAAAAAAAAAAAAAAAAAAAAAAATTTACCATTTTGACCATTTTTAAGTATCCAGTTCAGTGTGTTACTGCCTCTATACATTTGACTACTCTATGGAACTCATAAGTGAAATCATAGTCTTTGTCCCTTGTGACTGGCTTGTTTCATTTAGCATGTCTGCAAGGTCCATCCATGTTGTGTAGCATGTGTCAGAATTTCTTTTTTTTTTTTAAGACTGAATAGCTAGGTGTGGTGGCTCGTGCCTATAATCCCAGCACTTTGGGAGGTGGAGGCAGGTGGATCACTTGAGATCACAAGTTTGAGACCAGCCTGGCCAACAGGGTGAAACCCCATCTCTATTAAAAATACAAAAATTAACAGGGTGTGGTGGTGCACGCCCAGCTACTCGGGAGGCTGAGGCAGGAGAATTGCTTGAACCCGGGAGGCGGAGGTTGCAGTGAGCCGAGATTGCACCACTGCACTCCAGCCTGGGCAACAGAGAAAGACTCCATCTCAAAACAAAACAAAACAGAAGACTGAATAGGCTGGGCCTAGTGGCTCACACCTGTAATCTCAGCACTTTGGGAGGTTGAGGCAGGTGGATCACTTGAGGTCAGGAGTTTGAGACCAGCCTGACCAATATGATGAAACCCTGTCTTTACTAAAAATACAAAAATTAGCCGGGCATGGTGGCACACACCTGTAATCCCAGCTACTCAGGAGACTGAGACAGGAGAATTGCTTGAACCTGGGAGGCAGAGGTTGCAGTGAGACAAGATCGCACCACTGCACTCCAGCCTGGGCAACAGAGAGAGACTCCATCTTAAAAAAAAAAAAAAACTAGCTGGGAGTGGTGGTGCATGCCTGGAATCCCAGCTGCTTGGGAGGCTGAGGCAGGAGAATCACTTGAATATGGGAGGCAGAGGTTGTGGTGAGCCGAGATCGCGCCATTGCACTCCAGCCTGGGCAACAAGAACGAAACTCCATCTCAAAAAAAAAAAAAAAAAAAAAAAAACTGAAAATATTCCATTATCTGTGTATGCCACATTTCCACATTTCACTCATCCATTCATCTGTCGATGGATGCTTGGGTTGCTTCCATGTTTCAGATATTGTGATTAGAGGAGCTGCTATGAACATCAGTGTACAAATATTTCTTTGAGTCCCTGCTTTCAGTTATTTTGAATATGTACTCAAGTGGAATTGCTGGACCATATGGTAATTCTATTTTTAGTTTTTTGAGGAACTGCCAAACTTTCCACAGTGGCTGCATTTTACATCCCACCAACAGTATATGAGGATCCCACCATCTCTGCATCCTCATCAGCACCTACTACTTTCTGGTTTTTTTCATAGTAGCCATCTTAATGGGTGTGAGATGATATTTCATCATTGGGTTTTGATTTACATTTGTCTAATGATTAAGTGATGTTGAGCATCTTTTCATATGCGTATTGGCCATTTGTATGTCTTCCTTGGAGAACTGTCTATTAAAATCCTTTTTTTTTTTTTTAAGAGACAGGGTCTCACTGTGTTGCCCAAGCTAGTCTTGAACTCCTGGGCTCAAGGAATCCTACTTTGGCCTCAAAGTATTCAGATTACGGGCATGAGCCACGGCACCCAGCCTATTCAAATCATTTGCCCATTTTTTAATCTGGTTGCTTGTTTTTGACTCTTAAGAGTTCTCTGTATATTCTAGATATTAATTCCTTATCAGAAATATAATTTGCAAATATTTTCTCCCATTCTATGGTTGCTCTTTTATTATGTTGTTAGTATCTGTGGATTTGGGTTTGTTTTTTTTTTCATCGAGGTGGAGTCTTACTGTTACCCAGGCTGGAGTGCATTGGCGCAATCTCAGCTCACTGCAACCTCTGCCTCCTGGGTTCAAGTGATTCTCCTGCCTCAGCCTCATGAGTAGCTGGGATTACAGGCGCACACCAGCATGCCTAGCTAATTTTTGTATTTTTAGTATAGACAGGGTTCCACCATGTTGGCCAGGCTGGTCTTAAACTCCTGACCTCAGGTGATCTGCCCTCCTCGGCCTCCCAAAGTGCTGGGATTACGGCATCAGCCACCACACCTGGCCTGTTGTTAGTATCTTCTGATGTACAAAAGTTTTTAATTTTCATGGAGTCAGATTTGTCTATTTTTTCTTCAGGTGCCTGTGACTTTGGTGTCATATCTAAGAAATCATTACCAATTCAGTGTTGCGAAACTTTTGCCCTATGTTTTCTTCTGAGTTTTATAGTTTTTGCTCTTATGTTTAGATCTTTGACCCACTTTGAGCTAATTTTTTTGTTGTGATTTTTATTTTTTGTGTTTTTTTGAGACAGAGTCTCACTCTGTCACCCAGGCTGGAGTGCAGTGATGCATTCATAGCTCACTGCAGCCTCAATTCCTGGGCTCAAGTGATCCTCCTACTTCAGCCTCCCAGAGTACTGGGATTACCTGTTTGAGCCACTGTGCCCAGCCTTTGATTTTTTTGTATCATAAATGGAATTGTTGGCCTAATTTCCTTTTCTTATTGTTCATTGTTCATGTATAGAAACACAACTGGTTTTGGTTACGTGTATATGATGTGCAGTGCTTAGGTCAGGGTATTAGGGTGTCCATCACTCGAGTACAATACATGTTTGTTAACCTTACTCCTTTATCAGACGTTGAATTTATTCCTTCTGTGTATTTGTACCATTCAACCCACTTTTTTTTTTTTTTTTTTTTTTTTGAGATGGATTCTCACCCTGTCACCCAGGTTGGAGTGCAGAGGAGTGATCACGGATCACTGTAACCTCTGCCTCCCAGGCTAGAGTGATTCTCCCACCAAAGCCTCCCAAGTAGCTGGGAACACAAGGTGTGCACCACCGTGCCTGGCTAATTTTTGTACTTTTGTAGGGACAGAATATCACCATGTTGCCCAGGCTGGTCCCAAACTCCTGAGCTCAAGGGATCCTCCTGCCTCAGCCTCCCAAAGTGCTGTGGTGGCCTGAGCCACCACACCTGGCCAACATACTGTTCTCTATCTGAATATTTTCTCTGATTGTGTTGAAAGTTTTTTATATTTGTAAAATCCTGAGCAGCAGAAATGGAATAAACATGGGATTTTTTTTTTTCTTTTTTTTGGAGATGGAGTCTTGCTCTGTTGCCCAAGCTGTAGTGCATAATCTTGGCTCACTGCAACCTCTGCCTCCTGGACCCAACCGATTCTTCCACCTCAGCCTCCCCAGTAGCTGGGACCACAGGCACACGCTGCCACGCCAGGCTAATTTTTTGTATTTTTTTAGTAGAGGCGGGGTTTCACCATGTTGCCCAGGCTGGTCTCGAACTTCTAAACTCAGGCAATCTGCCAGCCTCAGCTTCCCAAAGTGTAGGATTGTAGACATGAGCCACTGCACCCAGCTGGGATGTTTTAATATACTCTTTTTTTTTTTTTTTTTTTTTTTTTTTTTTTGAGACGGAGTCCGGCTCTGTTGCCCAGGCTGGAGTGCAGTGGCCGGATCTCAGCTCACTGCAAGCTCCGCCTCCCGGGTCCACGCCGTTCTCCTGCCTCAGCCTCCCGAGTAGCTGGGACTACAGGCGCCCGCCACCTCGCCCGGCTAATTTTTTTTTTGTATTTTAGTAGAGCCGGGGTTTCATCGTGTTAGCCAGGATGGTCTCGATCTCCTGACCTCATGATCCGCCCGTCTCGGCCTCCCAAAGTGCTGGGATTACAGGCTTGAGCCACCGCGCCAGGCCTGTTTTAATATACTCTTGTCCCTGAAGTCTGAGCGAAGCTGTTTTGAAGGCTAGCCTGGTGTTACTTGATAGCCAGAGCTGGCCATGTCTGCTGTGTATTTGTTACATATCATGTGCTTTTCAAAGTGCGCCTGGTCTGAGCAAATATAGGGCATCAGAGGCTGGTGAAGGGGAAGCATCTCTAACCCTTGAAAGCTGTGTGTCCTGGCAGCAGTCCATGGAGCCCTGGCTCCAGGAGCCCTCTGCTCACACAGCAGAAGTGAGATCAGGCCCAGGAGAGCTCTCAGCCACATCCCTGAGAGAACCAGCCCAGCCATGGGAACTCTCTTGTAGGAACCCACTTCCAGCGGGTGATCCCAGAAGATGGCCCTGCAGCTCAGAACCCAGAGAGTGTCAAAAGGCTTCTTTTCTGCACCGGCAAAGTGTACTATGACCTCACCCGAGAGCGCAAAGCACGCGACATGGTGGGGCAGGTGGCCATCACAAGGATCGAGCAGGTGAGGGCGGGTGGTGCCATCAGGGTGTCCCCCATGTAGGGGTCAGGGCTCTGGTGCCTTCACAGAACAGCCTTGCCTGGGGTGTGGCCCTCAGGTTCCTGACCTTCCCTGCTCGGAACACCAGTTTCCCTTTGCTGGATCATGCCTGCCCTCTGAGTTTCCCCTTTTTGATCTGACCCCTGCTGTCTCCTAGCTGTCGCCATTCCCCTTTGACCTCCTGCTGAAGGAGGTGCAGAAGTACCCCAATGCTGAGCTGGCCTGGTGCCAGGAGGAGCACAAGAACCAAGGCTACTATGACTACGTGAAGCCAAGACTTCGGACCACCATCAGCCGTGCCAAGCCCGTCTGGTAAGGCTCAGTCCCCGCCAGGAAAGCTGTGGGACCCTCCTCTCAGGCCAGTAGGCGGTTAGCCAGGCACATGCAGCAGAGGGATGGGCTGGGCCCACTCAGTGGCCGCTGCCCTCACTGCCCCATCCCTCCATCTCTCAGGTATGCCGGCCGGGACCCAGCAGCTGCTCCAGCCACTGGCAACAAGAAGACCCACCTGACGGAGCTGCAGCGCCTCCTGGACACGGCCTTCGACCTGGACGTCTTTAAGAACTTCTCATAGATGCTGCCTAGGGTTGCTTGGGCCACTGCCCTCTCCACACCCATGACTGCCCCTTGCTTCTCAACTAAAGAATAGTGCCTCAGCGCTGCCCACACCACCGCCTTCCTCGCTGTGCCGCCACCCCTCCCTCTGCTCTCATAGGAGTTAGGCTGTCGTCCCCCTCCAGTGCTTGGCTGCCCCACAGGCCACACACTGCCCAGGCTCTGCTGACTTCCAGGAGACCAGGGGGAGCAGGAGGAGGAAAGGTAGCCCCCGAGGGATGTCCTTGGGGAGGGGTCAGCTCTGGCCACAACCCTCCCCACCAGTGTCACCTACTAGAGTAGGGACTGGGCCTTGTGTGGCTTCCTAGTGTGCTGGCAACCCCGTCACCCAGCAAGGCACAGGCTCCTGTATTTGAGACTAGGATAGCTTCACTTGAGCCTGAGCCTTAGAATCTATAGAGGATCCTGGAGTCGGATCTAGCCATGGCTGGCAGAGGTTTCTAGGGTGGTCCCCAGCTGTGGCGTGAACTGAGGACGACCCGGGGCAGCTGGCAGGAGAGAGCCTTGGCCTGACCTGGCACAGAAAGGGCAGCTTCAGTCTCTGCAGTGTCCATTGTCTGCTGTTCCTTCGAGGGTTCCAGGCTGTGTGTGGGGCCCAAGCATGTCCCACCCACCCCGCCTGGGCCCAGGCAGCACCTGGAGCCCACAGAGTCTGTGCATAGCTAGGAAACCCGGCTCAGGTCGCCACCACCGGGGCACTGGCTGGTCTGTCTTGGTCCTGTTAACCCTCCACCTCCACCCACCTCTTCCCTTGGCCTCTTTCCCCACCCCAACCATTCTTTCTTTCTCCTTTAACCCAATGGAGACTTTCTGATGCATCATTTTCTTTGCTGTGCCAAAGCAGGTCAGAAGAGGGAGAGGAGGGGCTGGGGATGAGGGGCAGACCATGGTCAAGGGGCCAGCTGCCCCCTCATTCATCACTCTGACCTTCACAGGGACAGATCTGATTTATTTATTTTGGTTAAAAAAAAAAAAAAAAAGGAACAGAAACAACTTTGCATTGCATTGGCTTGACCCATAAACTAAGTTATATCCGTGGGCACGTCTGCTGTGTCTGTCTTGTCTGTTCTGCCTTCTCCCCTGAGGGGAAGGGGCTGGGCCAGGCCCCTCCTAACCCGCCTGGGAAGCAGCCCCCTCCTCGTCGGACAGGGGGAGCGATGACCACCACCTGCAGGCCCTCGCAGGCAAAGCCGTCATTGTGAACGCGGCAGAGGCGGCCCGGGCCACCAGGCTGTTTGGGTGCAGTCCTGTTTCTGAGCTTTCCCTGGTCTGGGTCCTTCCCCCAGCTCCACCTTGAAAAAGTACTCTGCACTCTGTGCCTCTCCCTTTGAGCCAGGGTGCCTGCAGGCTCACCCCAACCACACGTTTGTTCATTAGTGCTCCCCAGCGCCCAAGCAACGCTTTCAGCCTGGAGATGGGCCCTCTCACCAGCTCACACTTGGGTCCCCTCTGGCTGAGAGCTTCATCCCATAACAAGCCAGGTATTGGCTTCCTCAGCACTCAACCAATCTCATCCCTGAGGAAGAGCTTAAGTGGGGTCAAGCCTCTGATCCACCACCCTGTTCTCTAGGGAGCACCTGCCTGGGTCCCTTGATTTATCCTGTTGTCCCTTTGCAGCATGGCCCAAGGTTCTTCTAATGGAAGCATGACCACCAGCCAGTGCCAAGGGGAGTGGGTCTTGGGGTGGGCGTGAAGAGCTGCTGCCACCACCCCAGAGCTGTAGACAGGTGCTCCTACATGCGTCTGCTGGTGGCTAGTGCCACCTCCCTGTGCCTCGCCACTTACCCAAAATCCTGGCCGGGCTGGGTGGCTCACACCTGTAATCCCAGTACTATGGGAGGCCAAGGCAGGAGGATAGCTTCAGGCCAGGAGTTCAAGATCAGCCTGGGCAACATAGACCCTATCTCTACAAAAAAGTTTAAACATCAGCAGGGTGTGATGGCGTATACCTGTAGTCTCAGCCTCAGGAGGCTGAGGTGGGAGGATCACTCAAGCCTGGGAGGTCAGGGCTGCGGGGAGCTGTGGTTGCACTCCCAGCTAGGTGACAAAGCAAGACCCTGTCTCAACAACAACAACAAAAGATTTTGGATAAATGGCCTCGGTGTGCTGCAGCAGGGGAAGCCGAAACTCGTCTCTATGAGGGAAGCGGAACATCCGGATGAACAGAGCCCAGCGTGATTCTGCGGGTCTGGGAACACCTCCCAGAGAGTGGGGCTTGAGTTGGTTCCTGAAGCGGCTCAGCACAGTGACCCCTAGGTCATCCTGGCAGTAGTTCTGACCACGGGAACAGGCAAAGCGGCTCTGGAAACTCGAAGTATGTGGCGGGTCTTCGTAAGTTCTCACTGCAGGTCCGTGGCCCTCAGCACCCTGCAAGGAGAACAGGGCTTTGTAAGGGCTCTGGAAAGATCAGGAACGGTCAGAACATGCTGGACCAGGTACTCACACATGACGTCTTGCAGATGGTTCCCTGGTTTTGTTCTGTTTCCGTTTTTTATCGTCCCATTTTCTAAAATTAGAAGAGAATTGTTAGAAGGAAGACGCTCCACGCAGTCAAGGCAGCATCTTGTGTGTTTAGATGAGACTTCGTGGGCCAGGACCAGGTGTGCGCGTGTGTGTGTGTGTGTGTGTGTGTGTGTGTGTGTGTATACCAAGCAGCAGAGTGACATCAGGTGACAGCCTTGGGTTAGCGTCACAGATGTAGCAGGCATGGTGTGGTGTGCGTGAGCTGAAGGGAAATGCAAACCGTTTTTAGGACAAAGAGGCCTTGTCCTGGTCACTGGCGAGCAGCCTGGCCCTGACTCACCCCTGAAGCTCCTGAATTGTCACCGGTAGGGCAGAGCAGGCAGGGACATAACCTACCCAACATCACTGTCAGCGTCCTTTTGCTTTTCTGGATATAAAAAAGGTACTTCTGCATCCGAAATACCTAAGCTAGATGTGAGAGTGTCAGCTTGCTCCACTGGGGAGGGAATTTCAGAGCTGGCCCCCCTCACCCAAGTGCCACTGCTGGTGATGGGTGGGGTGGGTGAGGGTGAAAGGGGATCACCAGCCCCATGAACTCAGTGTGGTCTGAGAGCTAGTGCTTTCTGGAGGGGGTGGGGGATGGGGGAATGATAGGCTGAGGCTTCACTCCATCACCATGTTTGTGCAAAGGTGTCCACACCTGAGAAGGGAGAAGAGGCTGCCAGCCCCACTGGAGTAAGTAGGAACGCTACACCCGGATTCCCTCCCTTTCCTCCAGGAGAAACAGAATTGGAATCAATGTCCGGTGATACTTCAGGCCTAACTTTGGTGGGGTAGTGAGCTCCCTGTCGGGATAGTATTCAATTGGGATTTCACTGTACAGAGATGGTAGAAATGTCCCTGTGTAGGGTTCCGGGATCTTATGACCAGCAGGTCTCTGCTAAGGGACCCCTGCTCTGCCCACTCCAGTGTATGCTAGCACACCTGGCTCTCTCAGTCCCCAAAATAGACCAAAGACTTCCCTGAATGACGGCCAGAGCAGCGGGTTTTCTCCAGGATACCCAAAGGGGCCACGTTACCCACTTCCTAAGGCCTCATTCCCCAACCCAGCCTCACCTATCTTCCCAGACCTCTACTCCCTAGGGCCTCACTGGCCCCCAACCTGGCTCATAGGCTCAGGGCCCCAGATTGCCATGGAAACTTCTGTTAACTCCCAAGTGCCCAAGTCCACCCAGGCCCCTGGCCAGAGGGTCTTGCCCCTCCAGCGTTCTATCCATTGGTGTGTCGGGTGTGGTTTGTCAGTCTTGAGACCTACCTGTCTCCAGCTCTCCCCAGCGCAGAACTGGGTTCTAGTCTGCCTCTGGAACTCTTGACCTGGGCACCCTGAATCCCTTCCCTGCCCAGACCTCTACCCTGTGTAAGGAAACGGCCCTAGTGGGAAAAGTCACTACTGAACAAGCCCCAAGGATAGGGGCTGTTCCCTTTGTGCCAGGTCTTCTCTCTCGTTTCCTCTGCTCACTCTGGTCCTTAAGGTCAGGCTTAACAGAGTTTAGCACCTAAGTTCAGTGAAGGGTCTGGGCTGTGGATCAAGGAACAGTTTTGCTTAGTTCTGGAGTTATAAAGCTGCATTGCCTCATTTGTCACAGCCAGAGACCAGGAAAGGAAGATAAAACAGATTGGTGACCAGGTTGGTATGTCCAGAGGCCCTAGTAGTCTGTGGGAGCAGATGTTACCTGCACTCAGAGGTATCGGAGGGAAATGGGCGGAGCTTAGAGATCCAGGTGAGACAAAAACTTGGGCAGAAGGCAGACAGATGTCAGCAAGGCTTGCCTGGCCAACGGCAATGTAGAACTGGGAGAGAGTAGGTCAGAGGGGTGTGTGGGGGGTGGGGGAGGCCGAATTTGAAAGCTTCATGACCTCCAGATGGAAATGTCAGGGAGGCCATTGGCTTTATGGATCAGAGCAGGGAGATGCACTGGGTCCTATTAGTCATCTGTGGGTGGGGGTCCTGGCCCCTGGGGCACTGGATAAGACAGTGGGAAGAAAGGCGGTGGGGGAGCAGGCCCCGACAGCTAACCATGTGCCTCTGCAGAGCAGAGGTTGAGTCTCGATGTCCAAGGGAAGTATTCTTTTTCTCCACTCAGCCCCAGATCTTGTCCCTTCCTAGGTTTTTTTAATCAGTCATGCCAATAACCTGGCAGTGCCACTGGGCATCCTGTACCCCTATTCCCTCCCCCTGCTGGGGCTGTGCCAGGATCCACCTGCTCGTCTCTTCAGGGCTGTATGGACTGCCTTGTTACTGCAAAATGATTTTCAAACTCAGATTGGATCCTGTCTGTCCCCTGTAGGAAACCAATAGCTCACCTTCCCCAGCAGTCTGGTTGCTTAGGGGGCTGTCCTCCCTCCCCACCGGTGCTCCAGGCTGCCCAAAGAGGATCTGGAGATGAACTAGGTGCCCCCTTCTCCTCTCCTTGCTCCCTCTCCCTGGAATCCCTTTCCCTGCCTTGTCTGCAGAGCCCACCCCCTCCCAGCCCACCCCGTCACTCAGGAGCTGTGTGTGTCACCATCCTGACACTGCTATCCCCCATGTTGGCTGCAGTGCCTGGCGCATGGCAGGGATTCCTTTGGGCTTCCAGGATGAAGGGATGCTTGCTTGTCTATTACATTTTCTCTCCATTGGAGAGGTGGTAACTAAAGACTGCGCAGAAAGACTGGTAATAGGAAAATGGAACAGGACTTTGGCCATCACGTCAGGAAGCTATCATAGCTCTTTCCTTCCGAGACTCAATACCAGAGCCCCTTATACCACGGTGGGCCAGGTCCTGCCTAGATTTCCAAAGTTGGGATGGGACTCCCTCAACCCCCTCCCCACCCTTCATCCGGGGCTTATTTACTGAGTGGCCAGCACTTGCTCTTTGGGGTTCAAGGCACCACAAACGTGTGTTAATTCTGTGTTGTAAGAACCTTCTAACTCCCGCCCAATGCTGGTCATTTCTACTTCCCCAAAGGGGCCTCCTGAAACTGTCATTGCAGAATTGTAACTGAGAGAGTGACAGAGGTCTGACCTGGCCAGCTCCATCCTGTTTCTGACCTCCAAGCTGTCTTTGTCCATTCCCGGGCATAGGCTGAACTAACTTTGGGAGGAACGTAGTTTATAGTTTGAGACAAATATAACAGGCTTTTCCCAAAACGAACCCCCTTCTTGCCTGGGATGAGACTGCCTTTATAGGACTAATAAATTAGTCAACAGGTTAGAAATTTTGGTTTAAGGAGTCATGTCCCTGGAGGCTACAAGATTCTGATGCTCCCCAAGTTGCTTCTGGCGATAACATCACTATTGTAAGACCTGAGATCAGACCCTGCACTGGATGGATCAGCTGGCACCACCCAGATGGATAAACTGGCTCATGTGATCTTGTGGCCCCCACCAGGGAACTGACCCAGCACAAGAGGACAGCTTCAGCTCCCTATGAGTTCACCTCCAACCCAACCAATCAGCACTCCTGACTCACTGGCTGCCTCCCCCCGCCCACCAAACTATCCTTAAAAACTCTGGTCCCCAAATGCTCGAATGCTCAGGGAGACTGACTTGAGTAATAACAAAACTTCAGGCCGGGAGCAGTGGCTCACGCCTGTTATCCCAGCACTTTGGGAGGCCAAGGTAGGTGGATCACCTGAGGTCAGGAATTCAGACCAGCCTAGCCAGGGTGGGCTGCAGCCCCTCGGAAGCTCACTGCAACCTCTGCCTCCTGGGTTCAAGGGATTCTCCTGCCTCAGCCTCCCTAGTAGCTGGGATTACAGGTGCCCACCACCACACCCGGCTAATTTTTGTATTTTTGGTAAAGATGGGGTTTCACCTTGTTGGTCAGGCTGTTCTCAAACTTCTGACCTCAGGTTATCCACCTGCCTCGGCCCCCCAAAGTGCTGGGATTATAGGAGTGAGCCACCATGCCGGGCAATTTTTTTCTTTTAAAATACATGGGTTTTGCCATGTTGCCCAGGTTGGTCTCAAACTCCTGGGTTCAAGCGATCCACCCTCAGTCTCCCAAAGTGCTGGGATTACAGGTGTGAGCCATCGCTCCAGGCCCAACTAGTTTTTGTAATTTTTTTGTGGAGATGGGGTTTTGCCATGTTGCTCAGGCTGGTCTTGAACTCCTGGGCTCAAGCAACTCATCCTCCTCAGCCTCCCAAAGTGCCAGGATTACAGGCATGAACCACGACACCCGACCCACTCAATTCTCACTCTGCACTGCTCGTTGCTTTGTCTGTAGATACCCTTAAGATTGCCAGCTAAGATTTAGAACTGAGATGTGCTTCCATTATGGAATGAGGCCGGGCACGGTGGCTTGCGCCTGTAATCCCAGCACTTTGGGAGGCCAAGGCGGGCGGATCACCGGAGGTCAAGTGTTCAACACCAGCCTGGCCAACATGGTGAAACCTTGTCTCTACTAACAATACAGAAATTAGCCAGGTGTGGTGGTATGTGCCTGTAATCCCAGCTACTCAGGAAGCTGAAGCAGGAGAATCATTTGAACCCAGGAGGTAGAGGTTGCGGTGAGCCAAGATCACGCCACTGCTCTCCAGCCTGGGAGACAGGGCAAAACTCTGTCACACACACAAAAAAGGAAAATATTATGGAATGAGCCTTAGTTTATTGACTTTCTGAGAGTGCTGGCAAATGTTAGGCAATGGGGGAATGGTACTATGTAAAGAGAAGGTAACATCCTTGCCTTTGGAAACATCACAGAGAGGCCAAACAAGGCCACACGTATACAACACACACACACACACGGTACACTGCAGATACACTGCACATGCTGGACTGGCATGGAGCGTGGTTCACCACTAAAGCCCGCATGGCTCCAGCACATTCAGGCCGGTTAGGAAAAGGAAGTGGTGAGTAGACCAGGCCAGGGCATCAGGGTAACCTGAGAAGATTCCCAGGGAGGAGAGTTTTCGGTCGATTTTTCCATGAGGCAGGTAAGTTTTGTTGTGGGTACTGCAGGCAGGAGGCCATGCCAGGGCTGTTAGCAGACTCTTGGCCCGCTGGGAGAGCACAAGCCGCACGTCACTAGACATGAAGGCAATTAGACAAAGGGGTGCAGGTTGAGAAAAGTCCTAGAACATGTGGGAAGGAGCTTGCATCTGAACAAGTAACTGTTGGCAGTGATTGTGCACAGCTAGGGAAATGGAGAAGAAAAAACAAGGTTTAGAGGCAGCCTGTGATGGGTCAGACTGAGAGGAAGGGCAGGAGGGGCAGCCAGGATGGCCTCCAGGGAACTTAGACTTGGAAGCAGTGGCTGGTGCTGCCTTGGGAGGAGTGAGGGCTCCACACTGGTCATAGCCGTGCCAGGCACTCTTCACTGGGCCAAGATGAATGGAGGCCCAGGGCTGCAGACCCCACTAGGCATTGCACAGGCCCTGCTGAAACCGGCTTGCATGGAGGAATGGAGTCACTTAATTGGCAGGCATTGAGGGGCAGAGAGTGGACCAACAGGGTCCGGGGGAGATGGGGAAGCTGATCCAAAGACCAAGGCCATCCTAGGCTGGACAGTAGCCCTGAAGACAGCCACGTGACCTATTTCGCTGCCCATCAACACACTTTTTTTGGGTGGCCAGAGCATTGCCACCAGCCTACACCTGTCCCCACAGCCCTTCAATATGGCAACAGTGAAGCAAAGATTCAGAGTAGGTCATTGTTCCCAAAGGGTGGGCTACAGCCCCTGGGAGGCCCCTGAGGCCCTGTCAGCGGTTGGTGAGATCAAAACTATTTTCAAAACAATTGGCCTTTTTGTCTATATGGACATTTGCCCTGATACTGAACAGACAACGGTGCCTGCCAAATCTGCTGGCACAGAGCACCAAACTGAAATAGCTGTCACCATACTCTTCCCTGTCCCCATGCTCTCACAGAAGCATTGTTTTTTTTTTTGTTGTTGTTTTTGTTTTTTTTTTGAGATAGAGTCTCACTCTATCACCAGGCTGGAGTGCAGTGGTGGCATCTCCACTCACTGCAACCTCCGCCTCCCGGGTTCAAGTGATTCTCCTGCCTCAGCCTCCCAAGTAGCTGGGACTACAGGCACCTGACACCATGCCCGGCTAATCTTTGTGTTTTCAATAGAGATGGGGTTTCACCATGTTGGCTAGGCTGGTCTCAAACTCCTGACCTCAAGTGATCCACCCGCCTCAGCATCCCAAACTGCTGGGATTACAGGCGTGAGCCACCACACCTGGCCCACAGAGCATTCTTTACATCAGCAAACCAAATTCACCAACTGTTAATATTACATCAATTAACCACATCAAGGTTAGTGAAATCATGTGAATTTAAGAATGTCCTTGGTGAAGCAATGCAATTATTAATTGTATTAAATCTCTACCCTTAAGTACATGTCCTTTTAATAGTCCATGTGACAAAAGGGGAAGAGGAAATGCCAGGTAGTGACACCTGAGTGTCACCTCCGGGAAAGCACTCTGGGCTCCTCTCTCCTCATGCCACACCACTTCTGCTTGAAACCAACATACATACTATGGCTATTCATTCACACCTGACATTTGGCCAACATTTAACCTAAAATAAAGGCGAGGCTGCCACTACAAGGAAAACAATCGACAGTATTTTTTTCTTTTTCTTTTTTTCTTTTTTGAGACAGAGTGTTGCTCTGTTGCCCAAGCTGGAGTGCAGTGAGTGGTGTGATCTCGGTTCACTGCAACCTGTGCCTCCAGGGTTCAAGGGATCCCCATGCCTCAGCCTGGGACTACAGGCACGTGCCACCATGTGTGGCTAATTTCTTTGTATTTTTAGTAGAGACGGCAGTTTCACCATGTTGGCCAGGCTGGTCTCAAACGCCTGACCTCAAGTGATCTGCCCGTCTCAGCCTCCCAAGTTCTGGGTTCACAGGCATGAGCCATCACACTCAGGAGTTTGAGAACAACCTGGCCAACATGGTGACCAAACTGTGTCTCTACTAAAAATACAAAAAAATTAGCTGGGTATGGTGATGCATAATACCTGTCACTAGTTGGGTATTATTTGTTTGGGTCTGTTTCTGGGTTTGCTACTCTATGCATTGATATTTGTCTTTATTCTTCACCAATACCACACTGTCTTTTTTTTATGTATTTAGTTATGTGATCAATTTTTTTTTTTTTTTTTTTTTTTTTTTTTTTTTTTTTTTTTTTGAGACAGTCTCGCTCTGTCAACCAGGCTGGAATGCAATGGCGCAATCTTAGCTCACTGCAACCTCCACTTACTGGGTTCAAGTGATTTTCCTGCCTCAGCCTCCTGAGTAGCTGGGATTACAAGTGTGCACCACCATGCCTGGCTAATTTTTGTATTCTTGGTAGAGACAGGGTTTCACCATATTGGTCAGGCTGGTCTCAAACTCTTGACCTCAAGTGATCCACCTGCTTGGCTTCCCAAAGTGCTGGGATTGCAGCCATGAGCCACCACACCCAACCATCTACATGTTTTTTTGGTTTTTGTTTGGTTAGTTGGTTGGGTTTTTTTGTTGTTGTTGTTTGGGTTTTTTTTTTTTTGAGATGGAGTTTCACTCTTGTTACATAGGCTAGAGTGCAGTGTTGCGATAGCTCACTGCAACCTCTGCCTCCCAGTTTCAAGCAATTCTCCTGCCTCAGCCTCCCAAGTAGCTGGGATTACAGGCATGCACCACCAAGCCCAGCTAATTTTTATATTTTTAGTAGAGACGGGATTTCTCCATGTTGATCAGGTTGGTCTCGAACTCCCGACCTCAGGTGATCCACCGACCTCAGCCTCCCAACGTGCTGGGATTATAGGCGTAAGCCACAGTGCCCGGCCAGTTGGTTGTTTTTTAAGACAGTATCTGGCTCTATCGCCCAGGATGGAGTGCAGTGGTATGATCACGGCTCATTGCAGCCTTGACCTCCTAGGCCCAAGCAATCTTCCCACCTCAGTCTCCTGAGTAGCTGGGACTACAGGTACATGCCAACATGCCCGGCTACTTTTTGTATTTTCTGTAGAAATGCATTTTCACCCTGTTGCCCAGGCTACCTACATGTTGGGGTTTTTTAAAATTAATTTTGAAACAGGGTGTTACTGTCACCCAGGCTGGAGTGCAGTGATGCAGTCTCAGCTCACAGCACCCTTGACCTCTTGGGTTCAAGTGATTATCAGGTTTCAGCCCCCCCAAGTAGCTGGAACCACAGGCATGGACCATCATTACTGGCTATATTTTTTGTTTGTTCTTTTGTAGAGATGGGGTCTTTTATGTTATGCAGACTAGTCTTGAACTCCTAGCCTCAAGCGATCCTCCTGCCTCAGCCTCCCTAAGTGCTTGCCAGGCAAGGTATCAGAGACCAGCACCAGGAAGTTGCCGACTCACAGGTTAGTAGGAAGAATTTACTGACAACAGTGTAGGTTTGAAAAAGGAAAGTTTATTAGAAAGGAAGAACGCTTCCACCAGGCACAGTGGCTCATGCCTGTAATCCCAGTACTTTGGGAGGCCAGGGTGGGTGGATCACCAGGTCAGGAGTTCGAGACCAGCCTGGCCAACATGGTGAAAACCTGTCTCTACTAAAAACACAAAAAATAGCCAGTGTGGTGGCAGGCACCTGTAATCCCAGCTACTCGGGAGGCTAAGGCAGGAGAATTGCTTGAACCTGGTAGGCAAAGGTTGCAATGAGCCAAGATTGCGCCGCTGCACTCCAGCCTGGGCAGCAGAATGAGACTCTGTCTCAAAAAAAAAAAAAAAAAAAAAAGTAAAGGAATAAAAGAATGGCTACTCTGTAGAAAGAGCAGCCGTGAGGGCTGCTGGTTGCCCATTTTTATGGTTATTTCTTGATTATATGCTAAACAAGGGGTAGATTATTCATGAGCCACCTTTTTAGACCATGTAGGGTAACTTCTTGACATTGCCTGGCATTTGTAAACTGTCATGGCACAGGTGGGAGTGTAGCAGTGAGGATGACCAGAGGTCACTCTCATCACTATTTTGGTTTGGGTGGGTTTTGGCCAGCTTCTTTACTGTTTTATCAGCAAGGTCTTTATGACCTGTATCTTGCACCAACTTCCTATCTCATCCTGTGACTTAGAATACCTAACTATCTGGGAATGCAGCCCAGTAGATCTCAATCTCATTTTACCCAGCCCCTATTCAAGATGCAGTTGCTCCGGTTCAAATGCCTCTGACATTTCCCTCCCCCTCTTTTATAGGAGAACCTTAATCGTAAAGGTTGCAGAGGGATGAAGATCCATCTTCTGTAACTTCTTCAGCCAGAATAGGGGCAATGACATTCCTGCCTAACTACTGGGTCTCTTGCATTTAGGGTAGAGAGGAACCCAGTCAGAAAACGTTGGTATGGTGAGGGCCATTCATAACTTTTGAGTTCCAACAAAAAGTGATTATCTGCGGCCAGGAACAGTGGCTCAGACCGGTAATCCCAGCACTTTGGGAGAGGGAGGCGGGCAGATCGCTTGAGGTCAGGAGTTCGAGACCAGCCTGGCCAACATGGTGAAACCCTGTCTCTACTAAAAATGCAAAAATTAGCCGGGAATGGTGGTGCACGCCTATAATCCCAGCTGTTCCGGAGGCTGAAGCAGGAGAATTGCTTGAACCTGGGAGACGGAGGTTGCAGTGAACTAAAATTATGCCACTGCTCTCCGGCATGGGTGACAAAATGAGACTCCATCTAAAAAAAAAATAATAATAATAAGTAAGCTTATCCTCGTTCCTATACAAAGAGTACAACAATAATATATTCCAAAACAATAAAGCAAAATAAGTGAAATTATCCCAAGTAATCTAAATAAGAAGGCTTTCAATGAACTGGGCTACTATTGGAACCAAGCTGATGTGAAGTTGCTAGCTGATTCCAATGCATCCAGAATTAGAATACTGATCCAGATTTTTACATTACCCATCCCTTCTGTTTCTTTTGAGCTGCAGCGAGAGATTACTGGTTGGTTCACAGGAACAAGCAGTTAGTTTAAATTGCAGGGGAAAAAAACGTAGAAGCTACTGATGAGACTAGAATATAATAACAAGTGTACCATACATAGCTCTTGAAATTTAATTTTTCTCTCTCCAGTTTCCCCCATTTTCACGAAAGACAAATCATAGTAAGACTGATTTGCTTTATTATGCTTGGCCTGATTATTTGTATAAAGTCCAGCAAGAATAATTATTTGCCATATAGGCTTTTTAAATTAGCTTTGATGGGACTCTGTTCCATAAAAGGAATCTCATATAAAACATTTTTTAGGCCAGGCGTAGTGGCTCATGCCTGTAATCCCAGCACTTTGGGAGGCCAAGGTGGGTGGATCACCTGAGATCAGGGGTTCAAAACTAGCCTGGCCAATATGGCAAAACCCCATCTTTACTGAAAATACAAAAACTAGTTGGGCATGGTGATGCACGCCTGTACTCCCAGCTACTCAGGATGCTGAGGCAGGAGAATTGCTTGAACCCGGGAGGCAGAGGTTGCAATGATCTGAGATCGCAACACTGCACTGCAGCCTGGGTGACTCTGTCTCTGGCAAAAAAAAAAAAAAAAAAAAAAAAAAAAAAAAGACTTTTTTTAAAGCCGAGCCAGCCATGGGTTTATACCATCAAATACCTATGAGTTGGGTAAATTCCTCTCCTCTTTATGTTCCAAGATAACTTGAGCCTCCTGGGATTGCCAGAAGTGGCATTCTGGCTGAGCGTGGTGGCTCATGCTTATAATCCAAGCTACTCAGGAGGCTGAGGTAGGAGAATCGCTTGAACCTGGGAGGCAGAGGTTGCAGTGAGCCGAGATTGCACTTGCACTATTGCACTCCAGCCTGGGCTACAAGAGTGAAACTCTGTCTCAAAAATAAATAATAAAAATAAATAATAAATAATAAATAACCAATTCTTTTTTTTAGAGATGGAGTCTCGCTCTGTTGCTCAGGCTGGAGTGCAGTGGCGTGATCTGCAACCTCCACCTCCCAGGTTCAAGCAATTATCTGCCTCTGCTTCCTGAGTAGCTGGGATTACAGGCACCCACCACCATGCCCAGCTAATTTTTTTGTTTTTCGGTTTTTGGGTTTTTTTGTTTTGTTTTTTGTTTTTTTGAGATGGAGTCTCGCTCTGTCACCCAGGATGGAGTGCAGTGGTGTGATTTTGGCTCACTGCAACCTCCATTTCCTGGGTTCAAGTGATTCTCCTGCCTCAGCCTCCTGAGTAGCTGGGATTATAGGTGTGTGCCACTGTGCTGGGCTAATTTTTGTATTTTTAGTAGAGATGGGGTTTCATCATGTTGTCCAGGTGGGTCTCGAACTCCTGACCTTGTGATCCACCCACCTTGGACTCCCAAAGTGCTGGGATTACAGGCGTAAGCCACCACGCCTGGCCATTTTTTTCTATTTTTAATAGAGATGGGGTTTCACCATCTTGGCCAGGCTGGTCTTGAACTCCTGACCTTGTGATCCATCCACCTCAGCCTCCCAAAGTGCTGGCATTACAGGTGTGAGCCACTGTGCCCGGCCTAAAATAACCAATTTCTCCAATTGTGTCCTATTGCAAAAACAAACAGATTCTTCTTCTTTTTTGGGGGGGGAGGGGCAGGGACAGAGTTTTGCTCTTGTCGCCAGGGTGGAGTGCAATGGCGTGCTCTCAGCTTACTGCAACCTCTGCCTCCCAGGTTCAAGCAATTCTGCTGCCTCAGCCTCCTGAGTAGCTGGGACAACATACAGGTGCCAGGCACCATGCCTGACTAATTTTTGTATTTTTAGTAGAGACGAGGTTTCACCATGTTGGCCAGGGTGGTCTTGAACTCTTGACTCCAGGTGATCCACCCACCTCGGCTTCCCAAAGTGCCAGGATTACAGGCGTGAGGCACTGCACCTGGCTGAAAACAGATTCTTATTGCACTTATGCCAATAACTACATTGCCTTAAGTTAAGAACACTCGCAACTAGTTTCCAAATTCTGGAGAAATCAGGTAGAGAGAAACAAATATGCTCCAAATGTTGTTCACTTTACTCAATTGTTAAAAGCTATAAACAGCTAAAAAGAAAATTTTTCTTAACTCTGAAAAACAAAGCAAAGCATTAGCAATATTTTAAGCAAATGTTAAAAAAGATTACTTCAGGCTTCTATTAGTTTAGTACATGCAGTTAACTCCTGTTCTGTTTGATATTCTTGAACATTTCAGCTCTTCATGAGAGTCCTGAAAGTTTTTTCCTCTACTCTAATGTCACAATCTCAAAAGTTATCAGAAGGCTGCATTTAAGAACATCTGTTAGAGTTCTATAGTTGATTATGAACCACCTTCTAGGCCAGGCATGGTGGCTCAAGCCTGTAATCCCAGCACTTTGGGAGGCCAAGACGGGCGGATCATGAGGTCAGGAGATCGAGACCATCCTGGCTAACCTGGTGAAACCCCATCTCTACTAAAAAATAAAAAAATAAAAAAACTAGCCAGGCGAGGTGGCAGGCGCCTGTAGTCCCAGCTACTCGGGAGGCTGAGGCAGGAGAATGGCGTAAACCCGGGAGGTGGAGCTTGCAGTGAGCTGAGATCCGGCCACTGTACTCCAGCCTGGGCAACAGAGCGAGACTCCCTCTCAAAAAAAAAAAAAAAAAAAAAAACCACCTTCTAAAGAGTACCAAAACAAGACAACAATTATTTATGAATAACAAAATGTCTTAGGACAGCCACAGTCAACAACACAATTGACAAAGAAATTTGGTTACCTCTGTGGCTACAATGACTTTATGTAACAATTATAATTATTAATAACATATACTAAGTTATATCAGAATTATGAGTTTCCCATTATTTTGGAACACATACCAAGAACATATTTATAAAAATACAGCCTCAAGAAAGCCAAATACCATTTCAATTTGACAGTGCTTCCTGTATGATTTTTGTACCAAATAAGACAAACTTCACCTTCACATTAGTGTATTATTAATGTTAAACCCAATTCTCAATAAAACCTTATAGACATATCTACCCAATGTCAATGTTTAACCATAAGGTAAGATTCTCATAAACCTTTTATAACCCTTTACAAATTTTTCTTAAAGAGCATATTATAAGCAGGTTTTTGCTTTAAGAAAAACATATTTTGCTTTTATTCCAATGTTTAATTTACAGAAAACCTGAATAATATCCCCTTAACTTTAGCCAATATATTCACACAGAGAATTTTTTTTTTTCAGACAGTCTCACTCTGTCATCCAGGCTGAAGTGTAGTAGCACAATCTCAGCTTACTGCAACCTCCACCTGCCAAGTTCAAGTGATTCTCATGTCTCAGCCCGCTGAATAGCTGGAATTACACGCTCATACCACCATGCCCAGCTAAATTTTTTTTTTTTAAGTAGAGACTGGGTTTTGCCATGTTGGCCAGGCTGGTCTTGAACCCCTGACCTCAAGTGATCTACCCAACTCAGCCTCCCAAAATGCTGGGATTACAGGCGTAAGCTGCCATGTCTGGCCCATACACTAAATTATTTTTACTATTTTTTTTTTTCTGTTTTTATTTCTTTTTTTCTTTTCAAGATGGAGTCCTGCTCTGTTGCCCAGGCTGGAGTGCAGTGGTACAATCTTGGCTCACTGCAACCTCCACTTCTCAGGTTCAAGCAATTCTCCTGCCTCAGCCTCCTGTGTAGCTGGGACTACAGGCATGTGCCACCATGTCCAGCTAATTTTTTTTGTATTTTTAGTAGAGATGGGATTTCACCATGTTGTCCAGGCTGGTCTCGAATTCCCGACCTCAAGTGATCCACCTGCCTTTGCCTCCCAAAGTGGTGGGATTATGGGAGTGAGCCACCACACCCAGTCTACAAGACTAATTTTTTACAAACCTTCCACAATTTGCTTGAACCTTCAGCTTTATTCCGTCTAACTTAATACAATCATTTAACCCATTAATCTAGTCAAAAAAATTTACATTCCCATGACTTCTCATCATCTTTTACCAAAAACACATTTCACTTTTCTTACTCACTTTGCATATAAAACTGTTTCTTCAGTAGTCTCAATTACATGTTACAATGTTAACTCTTAGTGACTTTTACTGCCAACCTTGGTAACTTCGGGATTTTAATGATGTAGTAGGTGTGGAGCCTAGGACTCAGACAGAAGTGCAGATAAGGTCTGACTCTTTCCAGCATCTAACTCCATATGTCCCAGGCCTTACCTAGCTGTGAAGCAGGCAAGTTGTACAGTTAAGAGTCTTAGTGGCTTTTATGAAGCATTTCAGAGGCTTAATCACTTTTTTTTTCTTTTTGAGATGGAGTCTCACTCTGTTGCCAGTCTGGAGTGCAGTGACACAGTCTTGGCTCACTGCAACCTCTGCCTCCCAGGTTCAAGCAATTCTGCCTCAGCCTTCCGAGGATCTGGGACTACAGGTGCGCGTCACCACACTCAGCTAATTTTTGTATTTTTAGTAGAGAAGGAGTTTCACCATGTTGGCCAGGAGGGTCTCAATCTCTTGACCTCATTATCCACCCCCCATTGGCCTCGCAAAGTGCTGGGATTACAGGCATGAGCCACCACGCCTGGCCATCACTTTTAAATTGTAAACATTTTGGACCAGGCACAGTGGCTCACATCTGTAATCCCAGCACTTTGGGAGTCCAAGGTGGGCAGATCACCTGAGGTCAGGAGTTCAAGACCAGCCTGGCCAAGGTGGTGAAACCTCATCTCTACAAAAATTAGCTGGGCATAATGGCAGATGCCTGTAACCTCAGCTATTCAGGAGGCTGAGGCACGAGAATCACTTGAACCCGGGAAGTGGAGGTTGCAGTGAGCTGAGGTTGCACCATTCCACTCCAGCTTGTGTGACAGAGCACGACTCTGTCTCAAAAAAAAAAAAAAAAAAGTAAACATTTCTTGCATAAATTTCCTTTCATAAATTCTGTCATGACTTACGCAGACCATCTATAACATCCTTAGCCTTTTTTTGACTTATTCTAGACACTCCTCTTTTTAAACAACCAGATATTTTAGTTTAGGACAATAATTTACCACACAATACAAGATGCTTTCTTATATAAAACCTCTTTCCTTTTTTTTTTTTTTTTGAGACTGAGTTTTGCTCTTGTTGCCCAGGCTGAAATGCAGTGGCGCAATCTCAGCTCACTGCAACCTCTGCCTCCCAGGTTCAAGTGATTCTCCTGCCTCAGCCTCCCAAGTAGCTGAGATTACAGGCATACACCACCACACCGGGCTAATTTTGTATTTTTAGTAGAGATAGGGTTTCTCCACGTTGGTCAGGCTGGTCTCCAACTCCCAACCTCAGGTAATCCACCTGCCTCGACCTCCCAAAGGGCTGGGATTACAGGGGTGAACCACCACACCCAGCCAAAATCTCTTTTCTTTATAAACTTCTTTGCATAGATAGTGGGCATGGCTAATCTCACATGTGCCCAGGCCTTATCTAGAATCTAAGTTCCCAGGCCTTATCTAGAATCTAATGGTCCAAAATAAATTGAACAATTTTTAGAAGTCAAAGAAGCAGTTTATAACCTTAAAACATTTCACAAACCTAATATCTGACCTGTATAATTTGTCCAAATGTATACATTTTTGAAGATATTTTTATTTTACCAATAATCTTTAAAGCGGTTTTTATTTCCCAAAGATTACTAAAGTCATGTGAACTAAAAGGCATTACAATGTTATTTTTATTTTAAAATATTTGATTTAAGCTCTTATTATTTTTAAACCAATTAAAGTTCTTTCATATATAAATATTAAACACATAATACATATAAATACATAGACAGGCTGAAGATAGAGGACTTATTCCCTAAGCTAGGAATTGAACCCTGAACCCAGGCCACCATTGTAAAAAGAGAAAGCATAACCACATGGTTACAAAGTAAAGCTCCCAAGGACATACAAGAGAAGGGAGAACCTTCATCCAGTTTTTTTGTTTTTGTTTTTGTTTTTCAGGAACCTGCAGCAAAGTTTGTAAATAACTGACCAGTTTGCTGGGCCATCTTGAAAAGTGGGCTTACAGGTGTCCTAACGCCTGCATCTTATCTTAAGATACTCCTCTCCATTACAGAACACAGAAAGATACACAAAGCACACCACATTCACTACAGCTTAAGACTAGCCTCACAAGTCCTTTTTTTTTTTTTTTTTTTTTTTGAGACGGAGTCTTGCTCTGTTGCCCAGGCTGGAGTGCAGTAGCGCGATCTTGGCTCACTGCAAGCTCCACCTCCCGGGTTCATACCATTCTCCTGCCTCAGCCTCCTGAGTAGCTGGGATTACAGGCATGTGCCACCATGCCCGGCTAATTTTTGTATTTTTTTTTTTTTTTTGAGTAGAGACAGGGTTTCACCATGTTGGCCAGGCTGGTCTCGAGCTCCTGACCTCAGGTAATCCGCCTGCCTTGGCCTCCCAAAGTGCTAGGATTACAGGTGTGAGCCACCGCACCCGGCCACAAGTCCTTTTTAATGAAAACTTTACAGAGGAGATAAACAGGTGATCTTTGGCATTCATTCAACTGGTTTACACAGAGAGAGAAAGGAAAGGGAAGGGAGAAAAGTATTGCTTGCAGCAGTGTGGGGAAGGTTGAGGTGCTCCGGGAGGCCAGAGACAGACCTGCCCATTGCAGCCAACACTGAATCAAAAGTTCAGGCCACCACTTGTCAGTCAAGAAGGGACTTGACTGACAAGTCCAGAAGTCCCATCAGCTCTCAAGTTTCCCCTTTTGAGGAGGAAAAAGCTCTTCATGTCCCACGATCCTGTATATTCCTAATTCTATAACCCATAGCCATCAGCAAAGAGTGTAAGGCAGATTATTCCAAGAGAGTAGCAGTTAACATCCCATAGTGCCAAACGCATTCTTAGCTGAGAGGGACTTTGCTGAGAGGGGCCTCTAAGCCCCTAAACCATAGGAAAGACTCTAACCTTCCTAGATTGGGCCTTGAACTCAAGTTCAGTCAAATGCCTTGCCTTTTATTGAGAGGAGACTTTAACCCTCTCTGTCTTAGAAGAAACTGTAACTCCCCTAACTTGGGCCTCTAACCCAATCCTATTCTTTACCTGGGAATATGTACCCCACTTACCTGAAGTCTGCCAATCAGTGAAACATTATATTTCCTTTGGGTCAGGGGTCTCTTTAGTATCAACCTTTATGGGGTAGGGTTAACACCTTGCTGGCAAAGTTAGCCTTTGGGTCAGGGGTTTCCCTAGTATTGTCCTTTCCATGATAGCCAGAAAGATGTTACCCGAAAGGGGTCTGGATCTGTCAGAAGCATTTGAACCTGGCTGGGCGCGGTGGCTCACGCCTGTAATCCCAGCAATTTGGAAGGTGGGATTCCACTAGGGGTCTTCTAAAGACTCTGAAGAAACACTCCTCCCACTCTCTTATTCCCCTGGAGTTTCCCTGATCATTAGCTCCTGCTTTCACTCATTACCTACCTGAAGTTATCTTCCCTCCTTTCAGCTCCTCCATTCCTGCATTCCCCACCACAGGAGACAGCTCAAGACCACCCACCCCCAACCACAGTTTTTCAACTCTCCTTTACTTTTAACAATATAATAAACTTGCTTTCACTTTACGGAATCACTCTGAATTCTTTCTTGTGTGAGATCCAAGAACCCTCTCTTAGAGTCTGGATCTGTTACGAGAAAGGGGTCCCAATCCCAGGATCGGGAAAGTACTTCTTCATAGAGAGAGCAGCCCCGAAGGTTCCTGGTTGCTCATTTTTATGGTTATTTATTGATTATATGCTAAACAAGCGGTGGATAAGTCATGCCTCCCCTTTTTAGACCATATAGGGTAACATCCTGATGTTGCCCTGGCATTTGTAAACTGTCACGGCACTGCTGGGAACGTAACAGTGAGGATGACCAGAGGTCACTCTCGTCACCATCTTGGTTTTGGTGGGTTTTAGCCGGTATCTTTACTGCAACCCATTTCATCAACAAGGTCGTTATGACCTGTATCTTGTGGCTGCCTCCTATCCCATTCTGTGACCTAGAATGCCTAACTGTCTGGGAATGCAGCCCAGTAGGTCTCAGCCTCATTTGACCCAGCCCCTATTCAAGATGGAGTTGCTCTGGTTCAAACGCCTCTGACATGTCTCCCCTCCCTTTTATAAGATAACTCTTATTTATTTATTTATTTATTTATTTATTTATTTATTTATTTTTGAGACAGAGTCTTGCTGTCGCCCAGGCTGGAGTGCAGTGGTGCAATCTCAGCTCATTGTATGCTCCGCCTCCCGGGTTCACACCATTCTCCTGTATCACCCTCCCGAGTAGCTGGGACTACAGGCACCCACCACCATGCCCGGCTAATTTTTTTTGTATTTTTTTAGTAGAGATGGGGTTTCACCATGTTAAGCCAGGATGGTCTTGATCTTCTGACCTCGTGATCCACCCACCTCAGCCTCCCAAAGTGCTGGGATTACAGGTGTGAGCCACCACGCCCAGTCGAGATAACTCTTTTTTAAATTTTTTAAATTTTTGTTAGACAGCATCTCACTCTTGTCACCCAGGCTGATGTGCAGTGGCACAATCTTGCCTCACTGCAACCTCCACCTCCCAGACTCAGCTAATTATCCTGCCTCAGCCTCCCGAGTAGCTGGGACTACAGATGCGTGCCACCACACCCGGTTAATTTTTGTATCTTTTGGTAGAGATGGGATTTCACTGTGTTGGCTAGGCTGGTCCTGAACTCCTGGCCTCAGGTAATCCACCCACCTCGGCTTCCCAAATTGCTGGGGTTACAGGCACGAGACACTGCACTCACTCTATAAGAGAACCCTTAATCCTAAGGGTTGCAGACAGATGAAGATCCATCTTCTGTAACTTCTTCAGCCTGAATAAGGGCGATGACATTCCCTTCTAACTATTGGGTCTCTTGCATTTATGGTAGAGAGGAGCCCAGTCAGAAAGCGTTGTTATGGTAAGGGTCATTCATAACTCCAAGTTCCGACAAAAGGTGGTATCTGAAAGATTAATAAGTATTTAATTTATGAAAATGTTAAGTAAGCTTACTCTCAATCCTACACAAAAAGTACAACAACAATATATTTTACAGCAATAAAGCAAAATAAGTAAAATTATCCCAAGTAATCTAAATATGAAGGTTTTCCATGAACTGGGCAACTGTTGGAACCAAGCTGATATGGGGTTGCTAGCTGATTCCAGTGTGCCCAGAATTAGAATATTGATTCAGATTTTTACGTTACCCATCCCTCTTGTTTTTTCTGAGCAGCAGTCAGAGATCACTGGTTAGTTCACAGTGCTGATCTCCTATCTCATCCTGTGACCAAGAATGCCTTAAATGTCTGGGAATGCAGCCCAGTAGGTCTCAGCCTCATTTAACCAGCCCCCTATTCAAGATGGAGTTGCTCTGGTTCAAACGTCTCTGAGAATTGTGTTTGTAGACATTTTGGTGCCTCAGTGTCAGCATGGATTGCTCAACGAGTTTTGGCATGACGTTCCAGAGATGTATAGAAATTCTAATTACTGGCCAGGTGTGGTGGCTCAAGCCTTTTGGGAGGCCAAGGCAGGCGGATCACCTGAGGTCAGGAGACCAGCCTGGCCAACATGGTGAAACGCCATCTCTACTAAAAACTCAAAAAAATTAGCCAGGCATGTGACAGGCGCCTGTAGTCCCAGCTACTCTGGAGGCTGAGGCAGGAGAATCTCTTGAACCTGGGAGGTGGATGTTGCAGTGAGCAGAGACCCAGCGACTGCACTCCAACCTGGGCGACAGAGTGAGACTCCACCTCTAAAAAAAATTTAAAAAGGGAAGGCTAATTACTACTAATTTCCGCAGAGAAGGAGTTTTGCCTCTGGATGGCCTGTTAGATGGTCACCAGGTGGTCTTTGCTGTCCTCTAAGTTCCTTAGATAAGGAGATTTTG
Source organism: Macaca thibetana thibetana (assembly GCF_024542745.1). Lineage (NCBI taxonomy): Eukaryota > Metazoa > Chordata > Mammalia > Primates > Cercopithecidae > Macaca > Macaca thibetana. The sequence goes on from NC_065580.1 coordinate 114,987,147, forward strand.
CCTCTGGGGCCTGTTCAATTGTCACCAGGTGATTTTGTTCTCCTCAGTGTGAGATTACAGGAATGAGCCACCCTGCCTGTCTCCCTCGAAAATTTTTGAGGCTGGGCACGGTGGCTCACACCTGTAATCCCAGCACTTTGGGAGGCCAAGGAGGGTGGATCACCAGAGGCCAGGAGTTCGAGACCAGCCTGGCCAACATGGCGAAACCCCATCTCTACTAAAAATACAAAAATTAGCTGGGCATGGTGGCACACGCCGGTAATCCCAGCTACTCCAGAGGCTGCGGCAGAAGAATCACTTGAACCTGGGAGACAGAGGTTGCAGTGAGCTGAGATCGTGACCCTGTCTGTACTCCAGCCTGGACGACAGAGTGAGACAATGTTTCAAAAAAAAAAAAAAAAATCATTTGAGAGTGCAAAGTTGTCCTGATACCAAAAAATATGAGAACCATTGGCCTATATGAAATAAGAAAATAAGTGTTCTAGCCAGGCGCAGTTTCTTCTGCCTGTAATCCCAGCACTTTGGGAGGCTGAGGGGGGTGGATCACTTGAGGTCCAGAATTCGCGACCAGCCTGGCCAACATGGTGAAACCTTGTTTTTATAAAAAATACAAAAATTAGCCAGGTGTGGTGGTGCGTGCCTGTAACCCCAGTTACTTGGGAGGCTGAGGCAGAAGAATCACTTGAACCCGGGAGGCAAGGGTTGCAGTGAGCCAAGATTGCACCACTGCACTCCAGCCTGGGTGACAGAGCAAGACTGTCTCAAAAAAAAAAAAAAAAAAAAAAAAAAAAGACGAAAAAGAAAGAAAGGAAGGAAGGAAGTTTTCTAATCTTGTTTTCTCAGATTGTGAATTTGTGTATTTGGCATCACAGGGCCAATTGTATTAACCATATTTTCGTTTTTTTGAGACAGGGTTTTGCTCTGTCACCCAGGATGAAGTGCAGTGGTGTGATCACCGCAACCTCCACCTCCCCTCCTGAGTAGCTGGAACTATAGTCACTTGCCACCACGTCTGGTTTTTCTTTTTTTTTTTTTTTTTTTTTTTTTTTGGTAGAGACAGGGTTTTGCCCCCATGTTGCCCAGGCTGTTCTCAAACTCCTGGGTTCAGGCCCAAGCCCACCTGAGCCTCTGAAAGTGCGGGGATTACAGGCACAAGCCAGCCACCATGCCTAGCTTTATTTTCTGAATCTTTTTTTTTTTTTTTTTTTTTTTTGAGGTGGAGTCTTGCTCTGTTGCCCAGGCTGGAGTGCAGTGGTACAATCTCAGCTCGCTGCAGCCTCTGCCTCCCGGATTCAAGCTATTCTCCTGCCACAGTCTCCCGAATAGCTGGGATTACAGGTGCCTGCCACCACACTGGCTATTTTTTGTATTTTTAGTAGAGACAGGGTTTCACCATGTTGGGCAGGCTGGTCTCAAACTCCTGACCTGGTGATCTGCCCACCTTGGCCTCCCAACGTGCTGGGATTACAGGTTATTTTCTGTATTCTTAATGCTCTAGCATTTGTGACTTTGCTGGCTGGAGAAAGATTACCCTTCCTAGGGCTAGTTAATTCTTATAAAAGTGCTCCCTGAGAATATACCCTTTATATGCAAACTAATCAGTCTAGAGTCTATACACCCAACCATCTCCTTTATCAAACACTTACATACCAAGTGAATATTTCCCCTACCCAAAATCAACACAGGGCCAAGTTCCAGACAACTTGGGACAGCCCCAGTATCCCAAAGCCCACCAAAATTATTCAAGTGAGCAAATCCTAAACTGTTCACCTTGCTCTGCCTTGCCTGTGTGAACCCAAAATATCTGAGATAGCTCTCAGTCAATTTAGAAAGTTTATTTTGCCATGGTTAAGGACGCACCCAAGATGCAGCCTCAGGAGGTCCTGAGGACACGTGCCCAAGGTGATCGTGGTACAGCTTGCTTTTATACATTTCAGGGAGACATGAGACGTCAATCAATATGTGTCCATCTGTACATTGGTTGGATCCGGTAAGGCGGGACAACTGGAGGTGGGGGCTTCCAGGTCCTAAGTGGATAAGAAACAAAAGGTTGCATTCTTTTGAGTCCTTGATCAGCCTTCCACTGAATACATGATTTAGTCTGGCTCAGTGAATCTGCTTTTTTATATAAACAATAGGGCACAGGAAGCAATCAGATATGCATTTGTCTTCGGTGAGCCTCAGAGAGGTGACTTTGAGTTCTGTCTGGCCTTTGTCAGACCGAAATTTCCTTGTGGGCAAATTGTGAGCGAGGTATGTAGTTTCTTATTTTTGTAGCTGTCTTATCTAGGACTAAACTGGGAGGCAGGTTTGCCTGACATAGTTGCCAGCTTGACTTTTCCCTTGGCTTAATGATTTTGGGGTCCCAAGATTTATTTTTCTTTCACACCTGTCCCACAGAAACCCCAGTAAAGAATCTGAGGCCAGGCGTGGTGGCTCACACCTGTTAATCCCAGCACTTTGGGAGGCCGAGGTGGGTGGGTGGATCACCTGAGGTCAGAGACCAGCCTGACCAACACGGTGAAACCCCGTCTCTACTAAAAATACAAAATTAGCCAGGCATAGTGGCAAGTGCCTGTAATTCCAGCTACTCCAGAGGCTGAGGCAGGAGAATTGCTTGAACCTGGGAGCCGGAGGTTGCAGTGAGCTGAGATCGTGCCATTGCACTCCAGAATGGGTGACAGAACGAGACTCTGTCTACAAAAAAAAAAAAAGGAATCTGGCATAGGCTTTCCCCAGATCCTGCTTCTGCCTCCTGACCAAACTTGATGCGTCTCCATGTGACATGGTATGGCATGCCTCTTGTTTCTAGAAAAACTGTGAGTTACATTAAACTTCCCTTTCAATGGCATTGGTCTCCTCACATTGTCACTTAGTCACCTCCGTAAAGTAAAATTACATGGGTACAAATGAGACAATGAGCCGTGTGGAAGTCTGGCAAAGGAGCAGCACAGGAAAGGGTATAGGAAATGGAAAGATAAGGAACTTGGAGAAAGAAATCTGGGGGTCAGAAAGTCAGCCAGTGTGGCTGCAGCATAGTGAGCAAGGAGAGGAAGTAATAGGAGATGAAGGCAGGAAGACAGCTGGGCCAGAGTGTGTCAAACCTTAAAGGGACTGGGTCTTATTTGAGCATGAGTGCAATGGGAAACCACCACAGGGTTCTGAGAGGAGTGTCATGTGCTGGCTTATGCTTTACAGGGCCCCCTTTGGCTGCTTTCTTTGAGGTAAGGGCAGAGGCAGGGAGACCAATCACTTTTCATCACTTCTGTTCAACATTGCATTGGAGATTCTACCCAAAGCAATTAGGCAAGAAAATGAAATACGGCCAAGCACAGTGGCTCATGCCTGTAATCTCAGCACTTTGGAAGGGTGCGGTGGGTGAGTCAGTTGAGCTCAGGAATTCGAGACCAGCCAGGAATTTGAGACCAGCCTGGAATTTGAGACCAGCCTGGGCAACATGGCAAAACCTCGTCTCTACAAAATATACAAAAATTAGCCAGGCACGGTGGTGTGCACCTGTAGTCCCAGTTCTCAGGAGGATTGCTTGAGCCCAGGAGGTTGAGGGTGCAGCAAGTCTTGATCTGGCCACTGCACTCCAGCCTATAGAGTGCAGTCTGTAGGACGACAGAGCAAGATCCTGTCTCAAAAAAAAAAAAAACAACAACAAAACAAACAAACAGAAAAGAAAAAGAAGATGAAATAAAAGGCATTCAGATTGGAAAAGAAAAAGTGAAATTATCTCTACTTGCAGATTACTTTACATTTTATATAGAGAATACTGGTTGGCCACAATGGCTCACGCCTGCAATCCCAGAACTTTGGGAAGCAGAGGCAAGTTGATCATCTGAGGTCAGGAGTTCAAGACCAGTCTGGTCAACATGGTGAAACCCCATCTCTACTAAAAATCCAAAAATTAGCCAGGTGTGGTGGTGGGCACCTGTAATCCCAGCTTCTCTGGAGACTGAGGCAGGAGAATCACTTGAACCCAGGAGGCGGAGGTTGCAGTGAGCCAAGATTGCGCCACTGTACTCCTGGGTGACAGAGCAAGACTCTGTCTCAAAAAAGAAAAATAAAAAAGAATACTAAATAACCTACTAAAAAAAACTATTAGAATTAGTAAATGAGATCAGCTAGATTGCAGGAAACAAAATAAATGTACAAAAATCATTTGTATTTCTACACAGTAGCAATGAAAAACTGAAAATAAAATTTTAAAAAGATTCCATTTGGGCTGGGCACAGTGGCTCATGCCTGTAATCCCAGCAGTTTAGGAGACCAAGGCAGGCAGATCACCTGAGGTTGGGAGTTCAAGATTAGCCTGGCTAACATGGTGAAACCCTGCCTTTACTAAATATACACAATTAGCTGGGTGTGGTGACACATGCCTGTAATCCCAGTTACTTGGGAGTCTGAGGCAGGAGAATGACTTGAACCCAGGAGGCAGAGGTTGCAGTGAGCCGACATCACGCCACTGCACTCCAGCCTGAGCCACAGGGTGAGACTCCATCTCAAAAAAAAAAAAAAAAGATTCCATTTTTGGCAGGGCATGGTGGCTCAAGCCTATAATCCCAACACTTTGGGAGGCTGAGGCTGGAGGATTACTTGGGCCCAGCAGTTTGACTCTAGCCTAGTTGACATAGTAAAACACCACTTCTACCCTAAAAAAAAATTATTTATTTATTTTTTTTTTTGAGACAGAGTGTTGCTCTGTCACCCAGGCTGGAGTACAATGGCACGATCTCGGCTCACTGCAACCTCTGCCTCCCAGGTTCAAGCGATTCTCCTGCCTCAGCCTCCTGAGTAGCTGGGATTACAGGCACACACCAGCATGCCCAGCTAATTTTGTATTTTTAGTAGAGATGGGGTTCACCATGTTGGTCAGGCTGGTCTTGAACTCCTGACCTCAAGTGATCCGCCCGCCTCGGCCTCCCAAAGTGCTGGGATTACAGGCATGAGCCACCACACCCAGATATAAAAAAAGTTTTTTAAAGAAAATATTTCATTTTGGCTGGGTGAGGTGGCACACACCTGTAATCCCAGTGATAGCAGCAGGAGGCAGACAAATCACTAGGCAGACAGGGTCAGGTCCCTGGTGAAACCTGACCTTAAAGCCAAAGGCAGTTTAAAGCCTGAATACCATGCTATGAGTCTTGGATAAATCCACAGACCAGATTGAGAACCTCTGTTTCCATTTGGTGCACTTTCCTGATTCATCCCCACCCTTCACCTATTTTACATATACCTACCCTTTCCTAATTGTTTTTTTTTTGTTTTTTTTTTTAACAGTCATGACCATCTTTGAGTGGTGCCTTGTTTTTAGCCTTTTTTTGCATACTCACAAACCAATCAGCATGCAATCCCCCATTATGAGCCCATAAAAAATCCCCAGACTCAGCTGAGAGCTGTTCTATCGCTCAATAAAGCTCTTCTCTGCCCTTCTCACCCTCTGGTTTTTCCACGTAACCTCATTCTTCTTGGATGCAGGACAAGAACTCAGGACCTACTGAATGGCAGTTGCCAAAGGAGCTGCTCTAACACTATTGCCCTCTGCCCTCCACTGGCTCCAGGCAGATGCCTCACGTGACAGGAAGCCACAGTGAGGCCAGGCCAGCCCTGAAGCCACGGGCCAGAGTAGGGCAGCGGGACTCAATAAGCTGTAACACAAACTGGCTTAAACTCGCCCCCCAACCCCCTGTTCCAAATGCTATGAGCGAAGAAGAGAAGAGCTACAACCCTTCTGGGGGCCTAGACCTCGGGGCTCCCAGAGCCAAAGCTGTAGCACACTGTAACACCTCCTGTGGGGGACTTCGGGGTCACTGGCGTCTTGATTTTCTCAGGTGCCACTGCGTTCCCCTTGTCCAGGCACTGGTGCCCAAGGCAGAAGCAGGTCACGGCACCCCCGGCCCACCTGTGGGCTGAATGCAAGCCAAGGGCAGCCTCTGGGCCATGTGGGTGGGGTACCTACGGAGGCAGGCCTGGAGCCAAGCAAAGCCCTGTGAAGGGGATTGCCAGCCACAGAGGTCTCCGGCTGGTGAAACAGCACCAAAAAATCCTGCGTCACCAGCACTTTGAGAGACTGAGGTGGGTGGATCACCTGAGGTCAGGAGTTCAAGACCAGTCTGGGCAACATGATGAGACCCCCCATCTCTACCAAAAATACAAAAAAAATGCCAGGTGTAGTGGTCCGTGCCTGTAGTCCCAGCTACTTGGGAGGCTGAGGTGGGAGGATCACTTGAATCTGGGAAGTTGAGGCTACAGGGGGCTGAGATCACACCACTGTACTCCACACTGGGTGACAAAGGGAGACACTGTCTCAAAAAAAAAAAAAAAAAAAAAAGAATAAAAGAAAAAGAAATGAAAACATTCTATTTCTATTTTTATTTATTTATTTATTTATTTTTGAAACAGAGTCTCGCTCTGTCACCCAGGCTGGAGTGCAGTGGCGCAATCTCAGTTCACTGCAATCTCCTCCTCCCGGGTTCAAGCAGTTCTCCTGCCTCAGCCTCCCGACTAGCTGGGACTACAGGCATGTGCCACCACACTCAGCTCATTTTTGTATTTTTAGTAGAGACAGAGTTTTACCATGTTGGCCAGGATGGTCTCTATCTCTTGACCTTGTGATCTGCCCACCTCAGACTCCCAAAGTGCGAGGATTACAGGTGTAAGCCACCACACCCGGCTGACATTCCATTTTTAATAGCATCAAAATGAAAAAAAAATGCTTAGGAGTAAGTTTATCCAAAAAGTGCAAAACTTACTCTCTGAAAACTGTAAACTATTGTTGAAGAAATAAAAAAAATCTAAATAAATGGCAAGATATCCCATGTCCATGGATTGGAAGACTTAATATAAATAAGATGACATTACTCCCCAAATTGATCTACAGAGTCAACACAATCCCTATCAAAATCTCAGATATTTATTTTTTGTGGAAATTGACCCTAAAATTCATATGAAAAGTCAAGGTTTTGGCCGAGCACAGTGGCTCACGCCTGTAATCCCAGCACTTTGGGAGGCTGAGGCAGGTGGATCACGAGGTCAGGAGTTTGAGACCAGCCTGGCCAATATGGTGAAACCCCGTCTCTACTAAAAATACAAAAATTAGCTGGGTGTGGTGGCGCATGCCTGTAGTCCCAGGTACTCAGGAGGCTGAGGCAGGAGAATTGCTTGAACCCAGGAGGTGGAGGTTGGAGATTGTGCCACTGCACTCCAGCCTGGGAAACAGAGCAAGACTCTAAAAAAACAAGACAGAAAGGAGAAAGAAAGAAGAAAGAAAAGAAAAGAAAGAATGAATTCAAAGTTTGACAAAACTCAACCTCCTTTTATGATAAAAACCCCCAACAAATTGGATATAGAGGTAATGTTCCTCAATACAATAAAGGCCGTATGTCACAAGCCCATAGCAGCTAAAATCATATTCAACAGTGAAAAGTTGAAAGCTTGTCCTCTAAGATCAGGAAAAAGACAAGGATACCTGCTCTCGCCACTTTTTTTTTTTTTTCTGAGGTGGATTTTCCCTCTTGTTACACAGGCTGTAGTGCAATGGTGCGATCTCGGTCTCAGCTCCCCACAATGTCCACTTCCCAGGTTCAAGTGATTCTCCTGCCTCAGCCTCCCAAGTAGCTGAGATTACAGGCATACACCACAACACCCAGCTAATTTTATATTTTTAGTAGAGACTGGGTTTCTCCATGTTGGGCAGGCTGGTCTCCAACTCCCGACCTCAGGTGATCTGTCTGCCTCAGCCTCCCGAAGTGCTGGGATTACAAGTGTGAGCCGCCGCGCCCAGCCCACTCTCACCACTTCTATTCAATATAGTACTACAAGTCCTTCCAGAGCAATTAGGTAAGAAAAAAGAAGTAAAAGCTATCAAAATAGGTAAGGAAGAAGTGAACGCGTCTTTATTTGCTGATAACATGAATACCCTAGCCTGTTAGAACTGCTAAACAAATTAGTAAAGTTTAAAGTCTGCAGGATACTGGCTGGGCACGGTGGTTCACACCTATAATCCCAGCACTTTGGGAGGCCGAGGCAAGTGGATCACTTAAGGTTAGGAATTCAGGACCAGCCTGGCCAACATAGTGAAATCCTGTCTCTACTAAAAATACAAAAATTAGCTGGGCATGGTGGCACACTCCTGTAATCCCAGCTACTAGGGAGGCTGAGGCAGGAGAATCGCTTGAACCCAGGAGTTGGAGGTTGCAGTGAGTCGAGATTGTGCCACTGCACTCCAGACTGGGCAACAGAGTGAGACTCCATCTCAAAAAACAGAATTATAGAAGTAGAGAGTAGAATGGTGGTTACCAGATGCAGGAGGAGGCAGGAGGTGGTGGGTGGGGAAAGGGTTGGTCTAAGGGTACATGCAAAGTTTCAGTTAGGAGAAATAAGTTCCAGTGATCTACTGCACAGCATGGTGACTATAGTTAATAATGGATTGTATATTCCAAAATTGCTTAAAGAGTCCATTTTAGATGTTCTTTCCACAAAGAAATAAGTATATGAAGTGACAGATAGATAGATAACTTTTTTTTATTTTCTTTTTTTTTTTTTTTTTTTTTTTTTTTTTTTTGAGACAGAGACTAGCTCTGTCACCCAGGCTGGAGTTCAGGGGTACAATCATACAGAGCTCACTGTAGTCTCCACCTCCAAGTTTCAAGTGATTCTTATGTCTCAGCCACCTGAGTAGCTGGGATTAAGGCATGCACTACCACAGCTGAATAGTTTTTGTGGTTTTTTTTTTTTGTTTTGAGACAGTCTCGCTCTGTCACCCAGGCTGGAGTGCAGTGGCGCTATCTCATCTCACTGCAACCTCTGCCTCCCAGGTTCAAATGATTCTCCTGCCTCAACCTCCTGAGTAGCTAAGATTACAGCCATGTGCCACCATGCCCAGCTAATTTTTTTTTTTTTTTTTTTGAGAAGGAATCTTGCCCTCTTGCCTAGGCTGGAGTGCAGTGGCACGATCTCAGCACGCTGCAACCTCCACCTCCCAGGTTCAAGCAATTCTCCTGTCTCAGTCTCCGGAGTAGTTGGGACTACCCACCACCATGGCGCCCACCACCATGCCCAGTTAATTTTTGCAGTTTTAGTAGAGACAAGGTTTCACCATATTGGTCAGGTTGGTGTCGAACTCCTGACCTCATGATCTGCCCGCCTCGGCCTCCCAAAGTGCTGGGATTACAGGTGTGAGCCATAGTGCCTGGCTAATTTTTGTATTTTTAGAAGTGACGAAGTTTTGCCACATTAGCCAGGCTGGTCTCAAACTCCTGGCCTCAAGTGATTCACCCGTTTTGGCCTCCCAAGGTTCTGGGATTACAGGCATGAGCCACTGCTCCTGGCCTAGTTAACTTGATTTAATCATTCCACAGTGTATACATATAACAATACCTTTTACCCCATAAAGATATACAATTATTTTTTGTCAATTAGACATAAAGTTATAAAAAAAAATTCAGGCAACCCAGAATAGCCAAAACAACCTTGAAAAAAAGAGAGCAAAGTTGGAAAACTCACACTTCCCAATTCCCTTCCCTCCCCTCCCCTTCCTTCACCTCCCCGCCTCCTCTCTCCTCCCTTCCCCTCCCTTCCTCTCCCCTCCCTTCCCATCCTTTCCTCTCCCCTCCCTTCCCATCCTTTCCTCTCCCCTCCCTTCCCATCCTTTCCCTTCCTCCTTCCCCCTCCCCTCCCTTCCCCTTTCCTCTTCCCTCCCTTCCCCTTTTTTTTCCCCTTTCCTTTCTCCTTTTCTCTCTCCTTTCCTTTCTCCTTTCCTTGTTTGTTTTGTTTTTACAGACAGGATCTCTTTCCCAAGCTGGAGTGCAGTGGTGCAATTATAGCTCACTGCAACCTCGAACTCCTGAGCTAAAGCAATCCTCCCATCTCAGCCTCCTGAATAGCTAGGACTACAGGTGCATGCCACCAAGCCCAGCTAATTAATAAAAAATATTTTTTGGCTAGGTGTAGTGGCTCACACCTGTAATTCCAGCATTTTGGGAGGCCGAGGCAGGCAGATCACCTGAGTTCAGGAGTTCGAGGCCAGCCTGGCCAACATGGCAAAAGCGTGTCTCTACTAAAAATACAAAAATTAGCCAGGCATGGTGGCGGGAGCTTATAATTCCAGCTACTCAGGAGACTGAGGCAGGAGAATCACTTGAACCCAGGAGGCAATGGTTGCAGTGAGCCGAGATCGTGCCATTGCAATCCAGCCTAGGCAACAAGAGCAAAACTCAATCTCAAAAAAAAAAAAAAGAAATTTTTTTTTTTATAGACAGGATCTCGATGAGTTGCCCAGGCTGGTCTTGAACTCTTGGCCTCAAGGGATCCTCAGTTCTCAGTCTCCTACATCATTGGGATTATATGTATGAGCCATGGAACCTGGGCCCCAATTTTAACTTACCACAAAGCTACAGTAATCAGATCAGTGAGGTACAAAATCAATGGAATAGAATTGAAAGTCCAGACATAGGCTGGGTGCAGTGGCTCATGCCTGTTAATCCTAGCACTTTGGGAGGCTGAGACGGGCAGATCACAAGGTCAGGAGTTCATGCCACTGCACTCCAGCCTGGGCGACAGAGCAAGACTCCATCTCAAAAAAAAAAAAAAAAGAAGAGAAAAAAAGAAGAGAAAAGAAAAAGAAAGTGAAAGGACAATCCACAGAATAGGAGAAAATGTTTACAAATTATATATCTGATAAGGGACTTGTGTCTAGAATATACAAAGAATTCCAAGTTCGGAGCAGTGCCTCTAGTGCTAGCTACTCAGGAGGCTGAGGCAGGAGGATCACTTGAGCCCAAGTGTTAGACACCAGCCTGGGCAACATAAGGAGACCCTCATCTTCCTGAAAAGAAATCCAATTTAAAAATAGATAAAGGATCTGAATAGTCATTTCTCCAAGGAAGATAAACAAATGGCAGTAACTACGTGAAAAGATTCTCAACATCATGAATCATTAGGGAAATGCCAACAAAAACCACAATGAGATGCCACGTCACACCTACTAGAATGACTAATAAAAAAAACACAGGATGTAGAGAAGCTGGAACCCTCATACACTGCTGGTGGGAATGTCAAGTAGTACAGCTGCTTTGGAGAACACGAAGGTCATCTGGTAGTTTCTCCAAGTTTAAACATAGAGTTACTATTAAACCCATTAATTCCGCTTACAAGTATGTACCCAGAGAAGTGAAAGCATGTCCACACAGGGACTTGTACATGAATGTTCATAGCAGCATTATTCATAGTAGCCAAAAAGCTGAAATAACCAAAATGTCCACCAACTCATGAACAGATAAACAGAATGTGGTGTATCCCTATAATGGAATATTATTCAACAATGAAAAGAAATGAAGCACTGATACATGCTACAACATGAATAAACCAGGAAAGCATTATGCTCAGTGAAAGAAGCCAGATACAAAAGATCACATATTTTATGATTCCATATATATGAAATGTCCAGAATAGGCAAACCATAGGAAGAAAAAATAGATTATTGGTTGCCAGGGGCTGGGGAAGAGGTAATGTGGAATGACTTCTCATGGATATAGGATCTCTTCTGATGGTGATAAAAATGCTCTAAAATTGATTATGTTCATATGCATAACACTGTTGAATTGTATACTTTATATAGGTGAATTTTTTTTTTTTTTTTTTTTGAGATGGTGTCTTGTCCTGTCGCCCAGGCTGTAGGGCAGTGGTGCAATCTCCGCTCACTGCAAACTCCACCTCCAGGGTTCAAGCGATTCTCCTGCCTCAGCCTCCCAAGTAGCTGGGATTACAGGCGTGTACCACCACGCCTGGCTAGTTTTTGTATTCTTAGTAGAGACGGGGTTTCACCATGTTGGCCAGGCGGTCTTGAACTCTTGACCTCGTGATTTGCCCACCTCAGACTCCCAAAGTGCTGGAATTACAGGCGTGAGCCACTGAGCCCACCCCAGATGAATTGTATAAATGTGAATTTACGGCTCGATTAGGCTGTTATTAAGAGCAAAAAGAGGCTGACGTTAGTGACTCACGCCTAAAATCCCAGCGCTCTGGGAGGCAGAGATGGGAGGATCACTTGAGCCCAGGAGTTTGAGACCAGCCTGGGCATATAGGGAGATCCTGTCTCCACAAAGAGTACAAAAATTAGCTGGGCATGGTAGCACGTATCTGTAGCCCCAGGTATTTCAGAGGCTGAGGTGGTAGGATCACTTCAGCCAGCGAGACTGAGGCTGCAGAGGGCTCTTTGTTCACGCCACTGCACTCCAACCTGGGTTACAAAGAGACCCTGTCTCAAAAACTTGCCCACCTGCAGCAACTTAGCCCATGAGAGCTGCTGGCCCCCAGGAAGGTCTGGGGTACAGACCGTGTCAGGTCTTGGGCACAGGAGCCCAGTGGCTAGAAGGGCCCAAAGGCAACTAGAAGAACGTGGGTTGAAATTCATCCCTCCTGTGACCAGCCAGCAGGGTGTGGGGCATAGCTGATTTTTGTCCTCACTTTGCAGATGTCAGCACCTTGCCTGACTTGGGGTTCAGAAACTCGGAAGTGTCCAGGCACGGTGGCTCACACCTGTAATCCCAGCACTTTGGGAGGCTGAGGCAGGTGGATCACGAGGTCAGGGATTTGAGACCAGCTGGCCAACATGGTGAAACCTTGTCTCTACTAAAAATACAAAAATTAGCCGGGTGTGGTGGCACACGCCTGTAGTCCCAGCTACTCGGGAGTCTGAGGCAGGAGAATCGCTTGAACCCAGGAGGCAGAGGTTGCAGTGAGCCTAGACTGTGCCATTGCACTCCAGCCTGGGTGACAGAGCAAGACTCCATCTCAAAAAAAAAGAAACTTGGAAGTATCTGAATATGGCGCCCATGGCATGGACATGTCAGCTGGGGCCACACAGCCAGGGGCCTGCTGGTCATGGGCAACTGGGAGACAGAGGCAGAGAGAGAAGTGTGAAGGGTCCCTCACAAGACTGTGCCTGTCAGGCTGATGTAGCAGTCCTGCAAGCTCCCCAAGAACGCTGAGAAGCAAGGGGAAAGTGGCGTGGTGACCCTGCGTGGAGGGAGCATGGGTGATGGAGCTGACCCAGTTCCGTCTGTATAAACACATGCATGGGGGCCAGTGCTGCTGGAATATTGCATGTGGAATAGCAGAAGAACATCACTATGCTAAAAGTAGTAGTTTTTCTTTTTTGGGGGGGAGGCAGGATTACAGTAAATTTTATTTAATTATCTTTAGTTTTTTGTTTTGTTTTTAAGAGACAAAGTCTCACTCTGTTGCCCAGGCAGTGGTGCAATCACAGCTCATGGCAGACGACCTCCTGGGCTCAAGTAATCCTCCCACCTCAGCCTCCTGAGTAGCTGGAGCTACAGGCATGTGCCACCATGCCTGTGGTGGCTAATTTTTAATTTTTTTTTGTAGAAATGGGGTCTTACTATGTTGTCCAGGCTGGTCTCGAACTCCTGGGCCACCCATGTCAGTTTCCCAAAGTACTGAGATTACAGGCATGAGCCACAGCACCTGGCCTTACTTTTTTTTTTTTTTTTTTTTTTTGGACACAGAGTTTCCCTCTTGTTGCCCAAGCTGTAGCTCAATGGCGCAATCTTGGCTCACTGCAACCTCCACCTCCTGGGTTCAAGCAATTCTCCTGCCTTAGCTTCCCGAGTAGCTGGGATTACAAGCGCGTGCCAGCATGCCTGGCTAATTTTTTGTATTTTTAGTAGAAATGGGGTTTTACCATCTTAGCCAGGCTGGTCTCAAACTCCTCACCTCAGGTGATCCACCTGCCTTGGCCTCACAAAGTGTTGGGATTACAGATATGAGCCACTGTGCCGAGCTGGTCTTACTTATTTTTATGTTTTACAATAAATAGGTATTGCTTTTGTGCCAAAGTCTGGGGCCAGGCTTGTGGTGGAGCCTGGGTGAAGGCTGGACAAGTCCTGGAGTGGGGCATGGTGGGGGGCCTGAGGTGGGGCTTGGATTGGAGCCTGTGTTAGAGCCTCGGTGAGGCCTGGGTAGGACCTAGCGTGTGGCCTGGGGCAGAGCTTCGGAGGAGCCTGGGGTCCTGGTGGACCCTGTGAGGCTATGACTGGCTCAGTGAGCCCTGGCCTCTGCTGTACTCTGAGTGAGGAGCGGCAGGGCAGCCAAGCTTTCGGCATCTGTGCTGGGAAGTGAAGGTGGACGGGAGAGGCAGCAAGAGATCAGCTGCAGCCACCACACTGGTCGTAGGCCTGGGTGACAGGACAGAGCTGTCTGGTGCCATCTTCACTTCACCCCTCCTGACCTCTAACCCTGCACTGTGGGCATGCACATTAACCCCTGCTCCCCATGTCCAGTGCCCGCTCTTTGACCCTCCCCTCTTCACTACTCTGTGTTGAGATCTCAACTCCCAGGGTGGCCTGGTTGAAACCAATGAGTTGACCAGCCACTGATTCTTCTAGAATTTTTTTTTTTTTTGGAACAGAGTTTCGCTCTGCCTCCAGGCCAGAATGCAGTGGCAAGATCTTGGCTCACTGCAACCTCTGCCTCCCAGGTTCAAGCTATTCTCCTGCCTCAGCCTCCGAAGTAGCTGGGACTACAGGCCCGTGCTACCACGCCCAACTAATTTTTGTATTTTTAGTAGAGACGGGGTTTCACAATGTTACCCAGAATGGTCTCATCTCTTGACCTCGTGATCCACTCGCGTTGGCCTCCCAAAGTGCTGGGATTACAGGCATGAGCCACCGCACCCGGCAGATTCTCCTAAAACTTTAAGAAGTATGAAAAGGTTGAGCCAGTTAGTGGGAGAGCGAAGGTGAGAAAATTGGATAGGGGCATGAATTTGACCAGCGGCACCGGGTGGGCCACCTAGAGCCAAAGCTCCAGGACAGCACAAGCTCTCAGAAGGTGGAACTATCTGAGCAGATACGAAGAAGCAAAGAGAACATCTTTGCTCTGCGAAGATCTCCATGATCCTTGCAGCAAAGAAGACAAAACTATGGCAGGGGACCCTGGTGTGAAGTGACCATCCACTCACACCCTGCTCTGCTGCCTGCTCCAGGGCAAGTCACCCTGCTGGGAAGACACCAGCATTGTCAGACTGTGTTCAGAATTTATCCTTCTGGTGGATTCTTGGTCTCACTGACTTCAAGAATGAAGCTGCAGACCCTCACAGTGAGTGTTACAACTCTTAAAGATGATGTGTCCAGAGTTTGTTTCTTCAGATGTTCAGATGTGTCCAGAGTTTCTTCCTTCCGGTAGGTTCGTGGTCTCACTGACTTCAGGAATGAAGCCGCAGATCTTCACAGTGAGTGTTACAGCTCTTAAAGGTGGCGCATACGGAGTTGTTTGTTCCTCCTGGTAGGTTCGTGGTCTTGCTGACTTCAGGAATGAAGCCGCAGACCCTCGTAGTGAGTGTTACAGCTCATAAAGATAGTGTGGACCCAAAGAGTGAGCAGCAACAAGATTTATTGTGAAGAGCAAAAGAATAAAGTTTCCACAGTGTGGAAGGGGACCAGAGCAGGTTGTTGCTGCTGGCTCCAGTGGCCAATTTTTATTCCCTTATTTGGCCCTGTCCACATTCTGCTGATTGGTCCATTTTACAGACTGCTGAGTAGTCCATTTTACAGAGTGCTGATTGGTGCATTTACAATCCTTTAGCTAGACACAGAGTGCTGATTGGTGCATTTACAATCCTCTAGCTAGACAGAAAAGTTCTCCAAGTCCCCACTCGACCCAGGAAGTCCAGCTGGCTTCACCTCTCAAGACCAGCCCCACCCCTTTCTCTCCAGACCTCACCCATGGCCAGGTAGACTCTTGTGAAGAGAGCTGTTGGCGACTGTCCCACCCCCACCTCTGCTCAGTTGCCCAGTAAGATGGCAGGGAGAATAGCCGTAGCCACCTAGCCTGTTTCCAGCTCTCTCCCCCGCCACATCTGCTCAAGTCACCATCTCAACGATGTGATTTTAGACATCTGCAGCCTCTCTACCCACTGTTAAACAAATTTCAACACATTTAGTTTAGTTTAAAAATCAAATTAGGCCAGGCACACTGGCTCACACCTGTAATCCCAACACTTTGGGAGACAGAGGCGGGTGGATCACTTGAGGTCAGGAGTTCAGACCAGCCTGGCCAACATGGTGAAACCCTGTCTCTACTAAAAATACAAAATTAGCCGTGCATGGTGGCGAACGCCTGTAGTCTCAGCTACTTGGGAGGCTGAAGTAGGAGAATAGCTTGAACTTGGGAGGCAGAGGTTGCAGTGAGCTGAGATTGCGCCATTGCACTACAGCCTGGGCAACAAGAGTGAAACTCCATCTCAAAAATAAATAATAAATAAATAAATAAACAAATAAATATAAATTTAAAAGAATGTTTTATAGAGACAGAGTGTCGCTCTGTTGCCTAGGTTGGAGTGCAGTGGTGCAATTTGGTCTCACTACAACCTCTGCCTCCTGGGTTCAAGTGATTCTCCTGCCTCAGCCTCCCAAGGAGCTGGGATTACAGGCACGCACCACCATGCCCGGTTAATTTTTTTATTTTTAGTAGAGACGGGGTTTCACTATGTTGCCCAGGCTGGTCTCAAACTCCTGGCCTCAAGTGATCCGCCCACCTTGACCTCCCAAAGTGCTGGGGTTACAGGCATGAGCCACTGCGCCCAGCTAATTTTGTATTTTTAGTAAAGATGGGGTTTCACCATGTTGGTCAGGCTGGTCTCTGACCTCAGGTGATCCACCCACCCACCTCTGCCTCCCAAAGTGTTGGGATTACAGGCATGAGCCACTGTGCCATCCTCAAATTGGTTTTTATTAGTGGTTCATGAGTTGACCAGCATATCATCTAAGGATTTAGAAAAGGCACTCCAATGAGAGGAGCAGAGGAGGTTGGTTTTGTTGAAAAGGGCTGAAGAAAGAAAAACAGAACAAAAAGAGGGTAGGTCATTTTAAATTACTTTCCTTATAGAGTTAAAACAAAGGAGACTTTCTTGTCAAGCCGGCTCAGGAAAACAGGGACCCTTCTGATTGGTTGCTGTGAATGTCCTGTTTTTTGGAAAACTGGCCCGTTTCAAAGTTCAGTTGGGCGATGTGGTACCTAGCATGAGTGATTCCATTCTGGTTTGCTGTGGTCCACTGGGGCCTAGTGCAGGAGCTTACTCCAAAACAATGGTCTCTATACATTTCACTGAATTCCACCCCACTCAGCAGCCTGCTCGCTTTATGCCTCTAACAATAGCTCCTGTCTTTGGTCCCCCTCAGTCCAATGGGTCTCATACTTACCTCTAAGATTCATCTCCCTAAATTGTGATAAGGCTATTCCATCCTGCTTGATTTTCTTTCTTTTCTTTCTTTTTTTTTTTTTTGGTTCCCTATTGCCTACAGTGTAAATCATGATACATCTATAAAACAGGGAGTCATGAAGACTATTTTAGGCTGGGCTTGGTGGCTCACACCTGTAATCCCAGAGCTTTGGGAGACCAAGGCTGGAGGATCGCTTGAGGCCAGGAGTTTGAGGCCAGCCTGGGCAACACAACAAAATCCTGTCTGTACTAAAAATAAAAATAGCCTAGCGCGGTGGCTCACACCTGTAACCCCAGCACTTTGGGAGGCTGAGGTGGGCGGATCATGAGGTCAGGAGTTTGAGACCAGCCTGACCAACATGGTGAAACCCCGTCTCTACTAAAAATACAAAAATTACCCAGGCATGGTGGCACGCTCCTGTAGTCCCAGCTACTCGGGAGGCTGAGGCAGGAGAATCACTTGAACCTGGAGGCAGAGGTTGCAGTGAACTGAAATCACACCACTGCACTCCAGCCTGGGCGACAAAGCAAGACTCCATCTCAAAAATAAATAAATAAATAAAAATAAAAATTAGCCAGATGTGGTGGTATGTGCCTATAGTCCCAGATGCTCAAGAGGCTGAGGTGGGACGATCCCTTGAGCGCAGGAGTTTGAGGTTGCAGCGAGCCATGATCATGCCACTGCATTGCAGCCTGGGTGACAGAGAAAAAAAAAAAATTTAAGATTTTTAAACAGCTTTTTTTTTTCTGATTCTACAAATAATGTATTCTTGTTTTGTTTTGTTTTATTTGAGACTCTGTCACCCAGACTGGAGTGCAGTAGTGCAATCACAGCTCACTGCAGCCTTAACCTCTCAGACTCAGGTGATATTCCTGTCTCAGCCTCCCAAGTAGCTGGGACTACAGGTGCAAGCCACCATGCCTGGCTATTTTTGAAAAACTTTTTGTAGAGATGGAGTCTCACTATGTTGCCCAGGCTGGTCTTGAACTCCTAAGCTTGACTGATACTCCAGCCTCAGCCTCCCAAAGTGCTAGATTACAAGTGTAAGCCACGGTGCCAGTCCCTGATTCTACAAAGAATGCATTCTTATTCATGGATTGGCACATTTCCTTCCTGCCTTTTTTTTTTTTTTTTTTTTTTTTTTTTTTTTGAGACAGAATTTCACTCGGTAGCTCAAGCTGGAGTGCAATGGTGCAATCTCAGCTCACTGCAACCTCTGCCTCCTGGGCTCAAGTAATTCTTGTGCCTCAGCCTCCTGAGTAGCTGGGACTACAGGTGCATGCCACCACACCCGCCTAATTTTTTGTATTTTAGTAGAGACAGGGTTTCACCATGTTGCCTAGGATGGTCTTGAACTCCTGAGCTCAGGCGATCCGCCCACCTCAGACTCCCAAAGTGCTGGAATTACAGACATAAGCCACCGCACCTGGCCCCTTCCTTCTTTTTTTTTTTAATGGCTTTCTAAATACTTTTTAAGATTTTAGTGCCCCTACAAACACTGTGCCATGTTTCTTTATTTCTGTCTACACACACAGACACACACACACACACACACTTTGTTGTTTTGTTTTAACCTTGTGAGCCTTAATTGCTGACCCATGACTCTCAGTGGGCTATTTAACATTCATTCAATGCAATTTATTTATTTATTATTATTATTTTAGGACAGAATCTCACTCTGTCGCCCAGGCTGGAATGCAGTGGTACAATCTTGGCTCACTGCAACCTCCACCTCCTGGGTTCAAACGATTCTCCTGCCTCAGCCTCCTGAGTAGCTGGGATTACAGAACCCTGCCACCACACCCAGCTAATTTTGTGATTTTAGTAGAGATGGGGTTTCACCATGTTGGCAGGCTGGTCTCGAACTCCTGACCTCAAGTGGTCTGCCCGCCTTGGCCTCCCAAAGTGCTGGGATTACAGGCCTGAGCCACCATGCCCAGCCCATTCAATGCAATTACTTACCCTCTAGGCTATAATCAAATTTCCCCGACTGTCCCAATAGTGTCCCTGCTCCAGTCTAGTTAAGGAGCATGGCATTTTCTTCTCCTGTCCCTAGTCTCCCCTAATCCAGACCTGTGGAGGCTAAAGCAAGTCCATCTTTGATGCCAATCTGCCATGATGACCTCTGATTAACCCCTGTTCT
This sequence comes from Macaca thibetana thibetana, assembly GCF_024542745.1. Lineage (NCBI taxonomy): Eukaryota > Metazoa > Chordata > Mammalia > Primates > Cercopithecidae > Macaca > Macaca thibetana. Next base: position 115,006,536 of record NC_065580.1, read on the forward strand.
GGGAAGGCCTCTAAGATTTCCAGTTTATCTATTGGTGCCCTGTGTAAGAGGCTTTATTGTAATTCCTGCCCTTAGGTCAAAATAGTCTTGATGTTTTCATACTTCAATTATCCTATATATCCCTTCAGGGCCACCCTTTCCCTATCACATGTAAGCCTTGGTATCGCTGACTCCTGATACACAGACATGGTTCAGCTCATGAGTTCCTATTAAATGTTTCTTTTGGAGAAACTGAATTTGTCAGCCTCTGTCTTTGACCTCTCAGCTTCCTCAGACTTTAGGGGCAGGCTTGCACAGATCTGCTTACCAAGAAACGAGACCATTTCCCCAGGCCTGATGTTCTCTGAGAGTCACAGCCAGTGCTGGAAACTGAGCCTGTGTGTAGATCTGTCTTATTTTTTCATGATCAGATTCAGGTTGAACATTTCTGGCAGGAAATTCTACTTGAAGAAGTCTGTATCTTTTCTCTGAGCATCACATCAGGTACCCAGGATGTCAAATGGTCCCACTGTTGGTGTGGTTGACCTTGGTCATTTTGCTAAGGTGGTGTCTGACTAACGTTATTATAAAGGTTCCTTTCTCCCCATGTAATGAATTAGAGGCCTGTGGGAAGACTGTGTGCTCCATAAAGGCTTTTCAAGAAATGAAAATGTTGGCATCGTGCAACTTCGTATGATGTTTTCAGTTAGCAAATTGTGACTGTCTTCTCATACCATTAAATATTCTTCAAAAACATGATTTCCAACCTGTGGGGGTGTTCTACTTAATTACTGCCTGCTAGGATGTAACTATTTGCTTGCTAACATAAACTCCACGACAGTGCAGATTTTCATCAGTTTTACTTTCTGCCATGTTTCCAGCACTGAGAGTGGTATCTGGCATACAGTAGAAGTTCAACAAAAATTTGTTGAATGAATGAATACAGTTTGTGTGTAATTTTTCAATATCCTAATGTCACAGCAAACATCCTTGTAAATAAATCTTTGAAATATTTACTTTGTGAGAAACACAGATAATGCTTGTAAGGGAAATGTTTATGTTGATAATGTGAAAAAATAAGAATGCAAAATCATACATATGCCATATTCTCCACAACATCAAAATATGCAAAGAGAACCATCTGGGAAAAAACAGAGCAAACAATTGACAGGAATTATCTCTGAACAGTTTTAATGTGTTTTGAACATTTCTCTGTATTTTCCACAATGAGAATATATCGCTTGTATGCAAAGGAGCAGCAGCACCTTTTTCTTTTTAAAGTTAGTTTTGCAAGTCAAGAGTCATAGTTACTGGGGGTACCCAAACTGGTTAAAAACCAAATTCAGGTTTAGGCTACACCAACTGTAGGAGACTGTGGACTTGCAGGAGCCCCTGGATGCTGGGCTAGGCTGATTACATTTAGGATATCAGATTCCCTTTCTGGTGTCACATTTTAAAAGTGATATTGTCTAACTGGTGCCTGTCTAAAGGACAGTGGCCAGCTGGTACAGGATCTGAAAACTGTGTTACCGTTAACACTTACGAACTGGGAGCATTTTTCCTCCAAAAGAAAACTGGGGGATTGAAAAGTTTCTTTTAATATTTGAAGAACTGTCAAATAACGAAGTGATGATTCTTATTTTATGCACTTTTAGAGGAAAAGCTTCAAGAAGGCAGCATTTTTATTCTAGTAAATGAGGAAGACTATTTTTTTTTTTTTTTTTTTTTTTTTTTTTTTTGAGGCAGAGACTCACTTTGTTGTCCAGGCTGAAGTGTTTGTTGTCCAGGCTGAAGTGCAGTGGTACGATCTCGGCTCACTGCAACCTCCACTTCCTGGGTTCAAGCTATTCTCCTGCCTCAGCCTCCCGAGTAGCTGAGACTACAGGTACACACCACCACGCCCAGCTAATTTTTATACTTTTAGTAGAGACAGGGGTTTCACCATATTGGTCAGGCTGGTCTCCAGCTCCTGACCTCAAATGATCCATCCGCCTTGGCCTCCCAAAGTGCTGGGATTACAGGCGTGAGCCACCGCGCCCAGCAACTTTTTTTTTTTGGTCGGGGGGTGGGGACAGAGTCTCGCTCTGTCACCCAGGGTGGAGTGCAGTGGTGCGATCTCAGCTCACTGCAACCTCTGCCTCTCAGTTTCAAGCGATTCTCCTGCCTCAGCCTCCTGAATAGCTGGGAATACAAGTGCATGCCACCATGCCTGGCTAATTTTTGTATTTTTTAGTAGAGGTTTAGTAGAGGGATTTCACCATGTTGGCCAGGCTGGTCTTGAACTCCTGACCTCAGGTGATCCACCCATCTTGGCCTCCCAAAATGCTAGGATTACAGGCGTGAGCCACTGTGCCCAGCCTCAAAGAAGACTTTCTTAACAATTCATCATATAGTAGAAAATGAAAACATTCCCTAGAAATGAGCCTCTTCCAGGGGCGCAGGGCAGGAATTGTTGAAGCAGTTAGGAGGTAAGAGAGATGCCTGCCCTGGGGGCACCTGGGATGCGTGCTGTGGCCACTTCCAGCATCCTCCATGAACCTGTCTGCAGCTCCCCCATACATGCAGCCTCTTCCAAGACAGAGGAATGGTCAGGGTCCCCTGGTGCCTGCCTCCCCCTTCATTCGGGTTTCTTCTTCAGGGCCAGCTCCCCAGAGAATCCATCCCTCATACCTCATCACTCCCTCCCCATTCTCTGGCCCTGCTTTAGTTTTCTTCCTAACACTGTTTTTGATGGACACATGGTTACCTGTTAACTCATTTCCTACTGTTTGTCCCCTCTAACATGCTTACTGTAAGGATGGAGGGGCCTTATTCTCCTGGTCCCTGGGGACAGACCAGTGTTCACAGACCCCAGACCAGGGACGGTTGGACAGCAGGCCTGCCACATTTGTTCAATGAAGGAATGATTCCCAAAAGAAATAGAGCACAGAGTTCAGAGGCGGGCTTCAGGGAAGAAATTTTAACAATGTCAAAAATTAATTGTGGAGTATCCATTGATGGATGAATGGATAACTTAAATGTGGAATACGCATACAATGGAATATTATTTAGCCACAAGAAAGAAGGGGCTGGGCGCAGTGGCTCACGCCTGTAATCCCAGCACTTTGGGAGGCCCAGGCGGGCGGATCACAAGGTCAGGAGATCGATTCCATCCTGGCCAACATGATGAAACCCTGTCTGTACTAAAATACAAAAAAAAAAAAAAAAAAATTAGCCAGGCGTGGTGGCGCGCCCCTGTAGTCCCAGCTACTCAGGAGGCTGAGGCAGGGGAATAGCTTGAACCTGGGAGCTGGAGGTTGCAGTGAGCCAAGATTGCACCACTACACTCCAGACTGGCGACAGAGCGAGACTCCGTCTCAAAAAAAAAAAAAAAAAAAAAGAAAGGAAATTCTGACACATGCCACAACATGGACGAAAGTGAGGACATTGTGCTAACTGAAGTAAGACAGTCACAAAAAGACATATAATATATGGTTCCACTTATACGCGGTCCTTATAGTAGTCTAATTTAGAGACAAAGTAGAATAGTGAATGCCAAAGGCTGGGAGGAGGAAAGAATGGGGAGCTAGTGTTTACTGGGTATTGAGTTTCCATTTGAGAAGATGAAAAAGTCCTGGAGACGGATGGTGGTTGCACAAGAATGTGAACGTACTTGGTGCCACAGAACTACACTTGGAAACAGTTAAGATGGTAAGTTTTACGTTATGTGTATTTTACCACAATTAAGAAAATTTAATTATGGGTAGTTGAGAGAATGTGGTCTTCCTCAACTTACGGTAGGAAAAGTCAAGAATAACTTAAAGGCTGATAATAGCATTTTAGAGGTCGAAACTGATCAGAGAGGCTATTCCATCAGGCTAGACTAGCTCAATAGTGACTTTTTCCAGGAGTAGAACCGCTGGGAAGAGAGAACTGGGCAGTGAGGAAAGCGAACTTGTTCAGTTAAGTTTGATTTTCTGCTTTAACGAGGGGCTTCCTGAGTCCCTTAATAAGATCCCCTCCCAAAAGAGGCACCCCGGGTCTCTGCGTCTCCCAGTCATGTCCCCGCCCGCCGGGCCAGAGCAATGGACTCCCAGGAGGCAGGGGAGGCGCGGGCGAGGCGGGTGGGGGAAGGGCAAGGACTCACTCTTCCTTTCCTCCTCCGCCGGGGCCCGCCCCGAACCCTGGCCCCGCCCCGGCTCACTGGCTCCGCCTCCTCCTCCCGACCCCGCCCCGGCACCTTGGCCCCACCGCCCACTCGGCTCCGCCCCGGCGTCCTGGCCCCGCCTCCGCCGCCCGGCCCCGCCCCGCTCCTGGCGGACTGCGAGCAGGAAGCGCGCGGTGGCTCTGCCGACGCCGCGTTTGGAAAGGTGTGGAGGGGGCTGGGGGCGCAAGTCGCGATCAGGCTGCGTCTCCTGCCCGCCCAGCCACCTGCGGCCCTGGCCCCACCCCGCCGCTTTGGGCCGCTCAGGTTCGCGGCCGCCCCCGCCCCGAGCGCCGGCTCGGGGCTCCGCTGCTCTGGCCTGGGAGGCGGGGCCGGCTGCGCGGCGTCATGCATATGCATGAACGGCGCGGCGGCGGCTCCATTGTGCCCTCGGAGCGGGCGGCGGCGCGATGGCGCGGGTGGCGGCGGCCCCGGGGCGGCGGGCGTCGCGGAGGGCGGGCTGAGCGCATGGAGCGGCGCGGGCCGGGGGCCGCCACGGCGAGGGGCCGGGCCAGGCCGGGCGGAGGTGAGCGGGGCCCTGGGGGTGGCCCCTGGCAACGCCGCCCGCGGGCAGGTGCCGGCCGGCGGGGGCGGGCAGGTGCGGCAGGTGCGGGCCGGCAGGTGCGGGCGGGCAGGTGTAGCCAGTCGCCCGGGGCGCCCCAGTTCGGTTGCGGCGCCGCGGTAGGGTTCGCAGCCGGGCTGGGGCTGAAGGCTCTGCCGCCCACCTGCCGGCACCTGCCACGCGTGCGTCGTGGTCTTGGGCAGGCTCGGCCCCGTGGGCGTCAGGGTCGTCCAGCCCTCCCCTGAGTCTTTGTTGGAGGCTGGCCGAGGGGTGTAAGCGGCGCTCGGGGTTCTCCTGAGCGATGAAGGCTGGCCGGGCCTTCGCTCCAACCTGATCGTTCCTGGCTCTGGGGCCAGGCAGTCTCACCTACATGGTACGCCCCTCCGCTCCCACTTACGTGCCCACCAACAGGGCAATGTGGGGGCCCGCTGAGGCCGTCACCTGCTCGCCGAGGAGCTGTTCCGCTCCTGGGCTGAACGACGCTGAGCTGCCAGCCCCCAGCTGGCAGTTTTGATGAGGACACCCCTTTGCAAACTGGACATACTGAAGCTCAGGCGTGAGGATGCCCTGCTCCCCTGAGGTGCCTTGTCTTCCCTAGTGCCAGGTGTCCTTCACCGCGGCACCCCCACCCGGTGCCTTGTTTACCCCTCCACCTACCCTGTCTCTCCTCCCATTCCCTGGACCCTCTGCCCTGCAGTGTTCTGCCTCTCCTTCTCCCTGGGGTACCCTCTTTCCAGTATTACAGAACATCCATGGTGGTGTCTTTAATTTGTGTCATCGCAGATTTCACAGGGACACACATAGAACATGTGACTTGGTCTGAGACCGTGGTGATTATGGATAGGATGGACACAGACTCACCACCAAGTTCTGGCAAGCTAGAACCAGAGGGCATCCCTTGATGCTTAGTGAAACAGGAGAAGTGAAGGAATCTTAACTTTCAGGGGTACTGACCCTTGAATGGCCCTTGTCATGCCCAGGGGGTAGTTACAAGCTGGAAGTGTAAATGAGGAGAACAAGCAGATGACAGTTGCCGGTGTAGATTTCTGAAGGACAGGCCTAAGATGTTTGGGGAGCATCTTGATTATTGGGATTGAGCTCCCAAGGGCTGATGAGATGAAGGTGGTCATGTGTCCTCAGTCCTAGGATGCCACCAGATACCCATCTTAACACATTGTAAACTGATGCCAGGTTAAGGTTGTCCCTTCAGCTGTTCACTGAAACGTCTCATGCCTGGGCCATTGCTTATTCCTGGACTTTTTGATGAACCCCGTATCCTGCCTTAGCCCCACGCTTAGGCAGTTTAGTACTGTGGCCTTACAGGTAGAGGGGGCAGGACTTTCAGCTACCTGTACATGTGAGCACCCCACTTTTTGCTACTAGGGACCCCGCTCCTGCCCCATTCCAGAGCCATCATTTCTTCAAGACCCTTTGACTCCGTTGTCACCCAGGTTGGATCCTGACCCTGCAGTCTTGGAGACAGTGAGACCTGATCTGTGACCTATTGAGAAGGGTTGCCTGCCACAGGGCCCACTTGCTGGTCCTGCTCCTAACTGACTAGGCAGGCAGAGAGGTGGCATGGAACAAGGCTCAGGAGGCCAACCAGGAGACTTGGGGGTGCAGCTACTCTGGGACACTTGGGTAAGAGAGGTCTGGGTAGTGAGTTGTGTAGCTCTGTCTAGAGGAGGATGTGATCTGACCCCCAGAAAGCCTTGTGGCCCTCTAGACTGACCTTGTCCATCTTTCAAGGGGTCCTAGCTTCCAGCTGGAGTTAGTTTACAAGGAAAGTGCCAGGCACTAAGACTCTTGGTGGGCATGGGCCTTGCCTGATCTGGAATCCAGATTTCAGGCTCCAGGCTGTTCCCAGCCCAGACTCAGAGCCAGGAGATGGGAGGAGGATCTGCACACACACAACGTAGAAACGCTTCCCTATGATCAGGGGCAGAGGGTCAAGGATACCAGACCTGGAGACTGGAAGTCTTTCTAAAGAGACTGTCCTCAGAGAGGAGACCAGAGGCATGAGTTCGGGTCGGCAGGAAATCCCCCTGTGCAGTGAAGAGTAAGCTCAGAGGGAACTGGAAATTGTGGTCTCTGTCCACAGCAGAGAAGCATCAGGGGTGGAATTCCCCAGGCCCATGTGACATAGGAGCCTGCTGTGGGCTCCTCCCCTCCCTGTACCTGCCCTGTGCCCCTTCTTCCCAGCTCACTCCATTTCCTAGATCTGAGGCTCTCAAACTATAGTTCCTGGACTAGCAGCAGTAGTAGCTGCAAACTTGTTAGAAATTACAGGCTTAGGCCCCAGCCTAGCCTACTGACTTCAGGTGGAGCTAGGCAGCCTGTCATCACCAGCTGCAAGCTGGTTTTTATGTGCTGTAGTTGAGGAGCTGCTGCGCTAGGTGACCTGAAATGAGGCAGTTCTGCACGGAGTGCTGCCTGCACTTTGAGGCCTTTGACCAGGGGTGGGGGGAGGAGGCACCTCTGCTTGCCTGCCAGATTCCCTCCCTGTGCTTCTTGGGACAGCAAAGTGGCCAGGCCAACCCAACCAGCTTTCCAGTAGGGAAGGATTGTCACAGCAGTTCTGCGGATACAGAAGGCTGGTGGTGGCAGTTGTATTGTAATTAAACTTCTTATTTTGAAATTATTGGCTGGACACGGTGGTGCACACCTCTCAATCTCAGCACTTTGGGAGGCAGAGGGGGTGGATCACTTGAGGTCAAGAGTTCAAGACCAGCCTGGCCATCGTGGGGAACCCTCATCTCCACTAAAAATACAAAAATTAGCCAGGCATGGTGGTGCACACCTGTAGTCCAGTTACTTGGGAGGCTGAGGCAGGAGAATCACTTGAACCTGGGAGGCGGAGGTTGCAGTGAGCAGCCTGGGTGACCGAGCAAGATTCCATCTCATAAAAAAGAAATGAAAGATTCATGTGCATTATAAGAAATGACACAGAGAGATTCATTCTATCCTTTACCCAGTTTCCCCCAATGGTAACATCTTGGAAAACTTTAGTGCAACATTGCACCAGGACACTACATTTATACAGTAAAGAGGTTACACCTGTTGCCTTTTTTTTTTTTTTTTTGAGACAGAGTTTCACCCTTGTTGCCCAGGCAACAATGGACCTGGCTCCATTGCCAGTGAACATGAACCCCATGAAACCTGCCCTGCCCCCCGCACCACACGGGTGAGTGTGGGCTCTGCCCACCCCTCAGGCCCTGGGGTTGGGGGTGTCATTTCTGGACCCAGGCCTCAGTGCAGTCGGCTCACTGTAGCCTCCACCTCCCGGGTCCAAGTGATCCTCCTGCTTCAGCCTCCTGAGTAGCTGGGATTGCAGGCACCTGCCGCCACGCCCAGTTAGTTTTTGTATTTTTAGTAGAGACAGAGTTTCACCATGTTGGTCAGGCTGGTCTCAAACTCCTGACCTTAGGTGATCCACCTGCCTTGCCCTCCCAAAGTGCTGGAATTACAGGCGTGAGCTACCACACCCAGCCTTTTTTGTTTTGTTTTTTGAGCCAGAGTCTTGCTCTGTCGCCCAGACTGGAGTGCAATGGCATGATCTCAGCTCACTACAACCTCTGCCTCCTGGCTTCGAACGATTCTCCTGCCTCAACGTCCCAGGTTGCTGGGATTACAGGCACCTGCCACCACACCCGGCTAATTCTTACATTTTTAGTAGAGATGGGGTTTCACCATGTTGGCCAGGCTGGTCTCGAACTCCTGACCTCAAATGATCCACCTGCCTCAGCCTCCCAAAGTGCTGGGATTACAGGTGTGAGCCACCACACCCAGCCTGTTGCCTTCTTATATTCACGCCCACCTTCCTCCTGCCAAAATTATAGAAATGGAGAAGATATTAGTACCTTTAGTACCTTTCTCCTTTACCCCCACATTTAACCCCTGGCAATCACCAACCTGTTCTCCATTTCCCTAATTTTGGTGTGTCAAGAATGCTAAATAAAGGAGTCATACACCACGTAGCCTCTTGGGATTGGCTTTTTCCACTCAGCATTAATTCTCTGGAGGTTCAGCCAGGTTGTTGCATATATCAGTAGTTCATACCTTTATATTGCATCCCAGCTATGGATGTACCACCATTGATTTAACTATTCATCCACTGAAGGACATCTGGGCTGTTTCCATTTTATGGCTATTACAAATAAAGCAGTTATAAACATTTGTGTACAGGTTTTTATGTGAACATAAGTTTTCATTTCTCTGAGATAAATGCATACAAGTGCAGTTGCTGGGTCATAGTAGGGTAGCTGCTTGCTTAGTTCCATATGATACGGCCAGACTGTTTTCCAGAGTGGCTGTACATTTTACATTCCCGCTAGTAATGTGTGAGAGATCCAGTTTCTCCTTGCCAGCATTTAGTGATGTCACTATTTTTTATTTTAGCCATTCTGATGGATGTATAGTGATATCTCACTGTGGTTTTAATTTGCATTTCCCCACTGACTGGTGATGCTGAGCATCTTTTCATATGCTTATTTGCCATCTGTATATTCTCTGGCAAAGTGTCTTTTTATGTTTTTTGCTTATTTTCTAATTGGAGTTTTTTATTTTAATTTTTTTTTTTTTAGTTTTGAGAATTCTTTTTTTTTTTCCAGTCATCGTTCACTCTGTCTTCCAGGCTGGAGTACAGTGGCATGATCATGTCTCACTCCAGCCTGCACCTTCTGGGGTCAAGTGGTCCCCCACTGTAGCCTCCTGAGAAGCTGGCACTACAGGTGCATGCCACCACGCCCAGCTGATTTTTAAATTTCTTGAGGAGACAGGGGTCTCACTATGTTGCCCAGGCTGGTCTTGAACTCCTGGGCTCAAGCAGTCCTCCTGCCTCAGCCTCCCAAAGTGCTGGGATTATAAAGAGTGAGCCACTGTGCCTGGCCAAGAATTCTTTATATGTTCTAGATACTCGTCCTTTGTTGGATATGCAGCTTGCAAATATTTATCCTGGCCTATATCTTACCTTTTCATCCTCTTAGCAGGGCCTTTCACGAAGGAAAAATTTTAATTTTGATGAAGTCCAGTTTATCGGTTTTTTTCTTTTATGGATCATGCCTTTGGTATCAGGTCTAAGAACTCTTTGGCCTAGATCGCAAAGATTTTCTCCTATGTATTTTCCTGAACATTTTATAGATTTATGTTTTACAGTTAAATCTAGAAACCATTTTGAGTTACTTTTTGTGTAAGGTGTGAAGTTGAGGTGTTTTGTTTGTTGTTTTGATGCCGGGTTGCTCCACTGTCCCAGCACCATTAGCTGGAAAGGCTGTCCTTCATCCTTTGAATTCCTCTTGCACCTTTGTCAGACATCGTTTGGCCCTATTTGTGCAGATCAGTTTCAGACTCTCTGATCTCACCTATTAGCCCATAGTTCTGTTCCCCTGTTGGTACCACACAGTTTTGATTACCATATCTATATTCTAAGTCCTAAAGTCTGTGTATGGCTGCTCAAGGCCCCACCCAGCAGCTCTGGGGAGGAGTTTCTGGCTATTGGCAGGTTCCTCTGTCCCCCAACATCAGTATTCCTGAGTCACGCTGTGGGACTGGGATTGCCACCCCTACCTTGCCTGGCTGGGCCATCTCAGCTTCCAGGCCTGTTCTTGCCCAGAGTCCAGGTGCCTAGAGCCTTCTGGAGCCATCAGCCCCTGGTTTTCCTCACCCCTGCTTCCTGGGCAGGACTTGGACTGGGGGAGCAAGGGGAGGAGCATATGGGCCAGGAATCAAGTCTTGCCTGCCCTGAGGGTGTGAGGAAGTCCAGACCACCGCCCTCTCCCTCTTCCCTAGTTGCTACCCCCTAGCTCGGTGGTGGGTGGTGGGAAGATCCAGTGAAAGGCCACATGCTTAGACTCCCCAGGCAGAGCTTAGCTCTACGTCTCACCTGCTCTGGGGCCCTGGGCACACAGCTTGCCCTCAGAATCTCCAGGTCTATATTTTGAGGGGTGAGGCTGTTCCTACCTCCATTGGTGAGGCCCTCGGTCAGCACAAGAAATGGCAGCCTAGATGAATGCGGGGCCACCCTCTCCTGGGGCACAGAGAGGTCATGTGAGTGCTGCGATGGCAGGATGGCACCAGTAGTCAGCACACCTCAGGTGGCATGTCTGTGTGTGTGGCAGCCTTGCAGCCCTAAAAGGGAGTGATATCCAAGGCGAGCATGCCTGGGGACTCCTGAGGAACAGCTGAAACAGGTACTCACACACCCACTGCTTGGCCTGTGCTGCAGCCAGTGTTCCTCTGTGGATAGCCCAGGCAGGCAGAGGTGGATGTGGCAGGTGGTCCTGGGAGTGTCAGGACCCAGGGTAGTGCCAGTGAGGGCCCTTCAGGGACAGTCCAGGGGCAGGGCCCCAGGGGATGTCTGGGCCTGCTTTGGTAAGGGGCTTGTTTGTGGCAGTGTTGGAAGGCGTGGCACTCGGAAGCAGCCTGAAGGTGTGGTCACTTCCGTGGCTTGTTTACTAAATGGGAGAGCAAACTTAGCATGGCACGTAGAAGTCCCATGGTGCCAGCACTGTGGTCCTGCATGTGTCCTGCTGCATCTTCCCTGACACACCCCCTCTGCTGCCCTGTCCTAGGCACCAGGTCCCTGGTATCCACTCAGCCCCATCTTGCAGAGTCGCTTCAGTGTCCCCCCAGCCCCTTGCTTAGAAACACTGGCCAAGTCGCATTCCCTGCCAGGTCTGTGGGTACCCACCCTCCATCTATTGTGCTGTGTGTCCCTGCCCTCTCCTGGGGGTGTCATGGATGCGCCAGTGGATCTGCGCGCCTGGCCCCTATGACCATATCAGCCTCAGGCAGCCCCCACTTGGTGGAATCTGGGTCAGTTCTGAGGTCCCCTGGCCTGGAGCCCTTCTGCTACCCTAAGGAGGGCCCTCTTGTTCGGAGGGGCTGCTAGCCAGGGCCCGGGTTACTGGTCCCATACCCCATTTCAGCAGGCATCCTGCATGTCCCTCCCCAAGGCCAGGATGGAGGGTTGTTGGTTGACCACTGCACTCCTGTGATCACCGCACCCCTGCACTCTCCTCCTTGGCTTTCTCAGCCCCTGGCCTCCAGAACTGCCTATGCCCCTACCTGGGCTACTCAGGGTAGGCAAGACCTTGAGCAGGACCTCGCGCTGACTGGCCCTCTGTCCTTCACCCCAGGGCCTTCTGAGGGTTCCTGGCTACCGGCTCCTCTCTAAACCCCAGTTTCTACGGGGTAGCTAGAATTGTCCCTGGCTTTATATGGATAGCCAGGCCTCGGTGTGGGCGGGAGAGTGGGGAAAGTATTTGGAATCAGGAAGTCCATCTCTAGGGTTGATCCAGGGACTCCGGGTGGCAGGGTCTGGGTCAGAAAGGGTTCATGCTGGCCTCCAGGCTGGGTTTGTGGGGGCAGAGCCTCACCAGAGTGGGTGGGGTGGGCCAGTATTAGGCTCCTCCACTGCCTTGCCTGCCATCAGAGCCCAGGGATCCCTTATTGAGAAAGAGGTGGGGCCTGCTGGCACCGGGGTCCCTCCACGCTGCCGAAAGGGTCTCCTGGCTGCATCTCAGCTAATATCCCTTCCTTCCTGTCGGGCAGCCAGAGCAACTGAGTTCCAGATAAACACTGTCAGACCCGGCCTATAGGCTGCTCCATTGCCAATGAACTCCATGAACCCCATGAAACCTGCCCTGCCCCCTGCGCCACACGGGTGAGTGTGGGCTCCTCTGCCCACCCCTCAGGCCCTGGGATTGGGGGTGTCATTTCTGGACCCAGGCCTCAGCAGCCTCTCTCCCTGCAGTGATGGTTCATTCGCATATGAGTCTGTGCCTTGGCAACAAAGCGCCACTCAGCCGGCTGGATCGCTGTCCGTGGTCACTACTGTGTGGGGAGTTGGCAACGCGACACAGAGCCAGGTAAGCACCCACTGGGGCCCCATCCCCGAGCAGACAGAGCCTCCCAGTGCTTGGCAGTGCTTAGTGCCTCCTCAGAGCTCTGAGAGACGAAGAGGCTGAGAGGTGAGGACAGAGAGGCTGAGGCATGACATGAGAATGGGGCCTCCTGAGTCTCCTAAGTCTTTGGACACTGGTTCTCTTTCCACGCCTGGTGTGGGATTTTCTTCTCCTGTCTTCACCTAGCCTTCACAAAATGCCCCAACCTACCTGTGGACAGCTGCTTTCCCTGCTTCCCGTGCTATCCCCCATCCCCTCCACCGCTCCCCCAATCCGCTTGCCAGGCCTCTTGGTTTCTAGCACTTCGGAACTGCTGCATGAAACACATTGTTTGGCTGGTTCCCTTTGGTGATTCCTGCTTCCTCATAGGTTTTGGGGAACCCTATGGGCCCTGCAGGGAGTCCCTCTGGCGGCTCCATGATGCCTGGTGTGGCAGGGGGCAGCTCCGCCTTGACCTCCCCACAGTGCCTGGGACAGCAGGCGTTTGCTGAAGGCAGCGCCAACAAGGGCTACGTGCAGCAAGGCGTGTACAGCCGCGGGGGCTACCCTGGGGCCCCCGGCTTCACCACTGGGTAAGCAGGTCCCCTCACCTGGCAGGTATGCTAGGAGCCATCAACTTGGCAGGCACCTCAGAACTGTGGCGCTGATCAGCTGGACGTTCCCTCTCTGCTTCCTGCCAGCTCCGACAGCTGTAGTGGAGGGTCTAGAAAGAATGGGCTCCCCCTGAGTGCTGCATGCCTCTGGGCTAAGCACGGTCCTGGCCCTCATGAGCCCACACAGAGAGTGTGGCAATCCTGTGTCTCCTGCAGGTATGCAGGTGGCCCCGGGGGCCTGGGCCTCCCCTCACATGCTGCAAGACCCTCCACTGACTTCACACAAGCGGCAGCTGCTGCGGCTGTGGCTGCTGCAGCAGCCACTGCCACCGCCACAGCCACAGCCACCGTGGCTGCTCTCCAAGAGAAGCAGAGCCAGGAGCTGAGCCAGTATGGAGCGGTGAGTCCCCCTCGGCAGCTCCTCCCACGTGGCAGCCAGCCTGAGGGCCTGGGAGGAGGTACTCAGCCAGACAGTGGGCTCCAGGGACAAGCACGGAATATGCCAGGGCTCACGAGGCCAGTAAAAGAGAGATGTGAGGAAAGGAGTGAGGGTCTGAGGGGAGAGGTTTTTGGGGTGTCCTGTGAAAGGGTATGGTGCCCACATGGGTGGGTGGGTGGGTGGTATGCCTATCTTTTGGAACCCTTGGTGTGTGGGACCTGGACCATTCTTTTTTTCTCTTCCTAGATGGGGGCCGGACAGTCTTTTAACAGCCAGTTTCTGCAGCATGGAGGTCCCCGGGGGCCTGGTGTCCCCACTGGCATGAACCCTACTGGCATGGGAGGGGTGATGGGCCCCTCTGGCCTCTCCCCCATGGCTATGAACCCCACCCGGGCAGCAGGAATGACGCCCTTGTATGCAGGGCAGCGCCTGCCCCAACATGGGTATCCTGGGCCTCCCCAGGCCCAGCCACTGCCCCGACAGGGGGTCAAGAGAACCTACTCTGAGGTGAGTGTCCAGGTCACCTAGTTTGGGACCTTGGGTACCAACTCCCTCACCCAGGCACTCTTTAGAGCTGTGGTAAAGAGCAGGCTTCTGGCTGGGCGTGGTGGCTCATGCCTATAGTCCCTGCACTTTGGGAGACCAAGGAGAGTGAATCCCTTGAGCTCAGGAGTTTGAGACCAGCCTGGGCAACATGGCGAAACCCTGCCTCTACAAAAATTAGCCTAGTGTGGTGGCATGTACCTGTAGTCACAGCTCCTTGGGAGGCAGAGGTGGGAGGATTGCCTGAACCCAGAAAGTTGAGGGTGCAGTGAGCTGTGATTGCTCCCCTGCACTTCAGGCTGGGCAACAGGAGTGAGACCTTGTTTAAAAATAAAAAAATAAAAAAAAAAAGAGCAAAAGCCAGGCCTTGTGGCTTACGCCTGTAATCCCAGCACTTTGGGAGGCTGAGGCAGGTGAATCACTTGAGGTCAGGAGTTCGAGACCAGCCTGGCCAGTGTGGTAAAACCCCCATCTCTACTAATAATACAAAAAATTAGCTGGGCATGATGGCGTGCACCTGTAATCCCAGCTACTTGGGAGGCTGAGGCAGGAGAATTGCTCAAACCCGGGAGGTGGAGGCTGCAGTGAGCCAAGATTGCACCACTGCACTTCAGCCTGGGCGACAGAGTGAGACTGTCTCAAATTAAAAAAAAAAACAAAAACAAAAAAAAACAGACTTCTGCATGTGAGAACTGCCTGTGCCTGACAGTGTCACGGCAGGATCTTCAAGGGGACCAGGAAATCTCCATTCCCCCAACCCTGCCACACATGAGACTCTGCTTTCCCTCTGGAACCAGCTCCCCTGATGCCTCTTTTCTCCCCTCGGGCATTTTGCCTCTTGTTCAGGTGTATCCAGGGCAGCAGTATCTGCAAGGAGGCCAGTACGCACCCAGCACCGCCCAGTTTGCGCCCAGCCCTGGGCAGCCCCCTGCCCCCTCCCCTTCCTACCCTGGGCACAGGCTGCCCCTGCAGCAGGGCATGAGCCAGTCCCTGTCTGTGCCCGGCCCCACGGGACTGCACTACAAGGTAGGGCAGGCTCCTCTAGGCCCTGTGCCGGGCTCCATGCTGAGTGCTGTGGGACAGGGGACCTTGGGGCAGTCCTGTCCTCAAGAGTGACAGGGTGGCTAAAGGGGCCAGCAGGGTGTGTAGGTCCATGTGTGCTCATGGACCACAGCTCTACAGGAGATGGGAGATGGGGGGTGGGGGGGTCCTGACCAGTGTAGGAGCAGCTCCCGGGGTTTGGGATCCACTTCTGAAAGGACCCTTTACAAGATTAATATATCTCAGGGGTATCCAGTGCAGGGAGCAGCAGGCAGGCACCCAAGACATTTGAATGTCCTTTATGGAAAAGTGTCCTCATTCCTTCTGCTTGCTGCAGAGAAATCCAGTGAGAGGATGTGCCCTCGCTGCTGGCCACGCACCCTTTCTGGGTGCATGGGCAGAGTGCACCTCCCTGGGAGCCTGGGTGCGCCGGGTGGTGCAGCTGGGGGGAGGAGAGGAGGAGGGCCTAGTGTGCCTTTATCTTTTCAGCCCCTCCGACCTGTTTGATCATTTTCCTCTGTGGCTATGATTGCTTTAAGTAGTGTTACTTGTAGATTATTTGGAAAAATACAAGAGAGTGTAAAGAAGACCATGTGTGGTGGGCTTCTAGGGTCAGGTCCAGGGGCCCCGGCTAGAGCCCCAGGTGCATGCAGTTTTCTCTCCTGCAGCCCACAGAGCAGTTCAACGGGCAGGGCGCCAGCTTCAACGGGGGCAGCGTCAGCTACAGCCAGCCTGGCCTGAGTGGGGTAGGGGGCCTGGCTGGGCGGATGGGCCGGGAGGCTCACAGGGTGGGCATATGGAGAGAGGGCGACCAGGCAGGCACCCCTGGGGCTGCCTCCTGTCCACCTCTGTTACCATGGTTTCCAGTGGGTGCTCCATGAACAGACTCCACTCCCATCCACCCTGGCATTCTGCCTTGACTGTTTGTGCTCAACCCTACAGCCTACCCGTTCCATCCCGGGCTATCCCAGTTCCCCACTGCCAGGGAACCCCACGCCACCCATGACCCCAAGCAGCAGCGTCCCTTACATGTCACCAAGCCAAGAGGTCAAGTCTCCCTTCCTGCCTGATCTCAAGCCCAACCTCAACTCCTTGCACTCATCGCCCTCTGGTAAGTCTGTCCACTCTTGGGACAATGGGGTGACGAGGCCAGGGTGGGTATGGGGGAATCACAGGACTCCAGAGAGTCCTGTAGGATCTTGGGGGACAGGGGGTGGCTGCCATATCCCTAAGAAAAGGGCTGGGTGCGGTGGCTCACACTTGTAATCCCAGCACCTTGGGAGGCTGAGCACAAGAGTTCAGGGTTACAGTGAGTATGATCTTGCCACTGCACTTCAACCTGGGTGACAAAGCAAGACCCTGTCTTTTAAAAAAAAAAAAAAAAAAAAAAAAGCCAAGGATTCCATCTTCTTAAAGACAAGTCGCTTAGTGCCAAGCCTTCACCTTTTTGTTCTGTTTGTGGGTTTCTTTGCAAAGGAGGCTGTGGCTCTTCTCTCTAGAAAAATACCCCTGTGCACAAAATGTTGTATATAATTTCAGGGGATTTATGAACCCCCCGAAGCCCATTCCAGGGAGACCACAGCAGCAGAAGTTGGGGTCGTAGAACTCTAAACGGAGCTGTAGGGCAATTGCAGGTGGCCCTCACACACCTTGGCCTCCTAGTCTCTCTGAAAGCACTGGAAACAGCTTCTGTCTGGATTGGGGACATGTTCCCCTATTATGGTTTAGGGGACTTTGGGCTGGGCTGCCGAGGCAGGAGACAAAAGAGAACATCACGACCAAATGCCCAGGCCTCAGGAGAGATGCTGCCCATGGCCCCAGCCCCAGGGCACCACTCAGGCCTGCCAAGCAGTGCCTGACAGGAGGGGCTCCCTTCGCCAAGGTCCCCGTGGGGAAGGTGACTGGGAAGCCGCTGCCCTCCTTGAGTGGCACAAGATGCTCGGGCTGGGGCAGCCCAGCTCACAGCCAGTGGCCTCTGCTTCCAGGAAGTGGGCCTTGTGACGAGTTGCGGCTGACCTTCCCTGTGCGCGATGGGGTGGTCCTGGAGCCCTTCCGCCTGCAGCACAACCTGGCTGTGAGCAACCACGTCTTCCAGCTGCGAGACTCAGTCTACAAGACCCTGATGCTGAGGTGAGTTCCGCCTGGCCCCCACCTGACCCCCACGTGGCTCTGTTCCTCCTCCCACACTCTCAGGGCCCGTTTTCTGGGTGTCCACCCATCTTCCTAAGCAGGCCTGACCTGGAGTTGCAGTTCAAGTGCTACCACCACGAGGACCGGCAGATGAACACCAACTGGCCAGCCTCGGTGCAGGTCAGCGTCAATGCCACGCCGCTCACCATCGAGCGCGGCGACAACAAGACCTCACACAAGCCACTCTACCTGAAGCACGTGTGTCAGCCAGGCCGCAACACCATCCAGATCACCGTCACCGCCTGCTGCTGCGTGCGTGTCCTGCGGTGCCATGGGGGCGGTGCCATGGGGTGGGGCGGGGTGTGGGCGGGGCCTGGCCCAGCGGCGCAGTGGGAGCAGAGCCAGGACCTGGGCGGGCCGCCGCCTCCTGCTGTTTTGCTGCCTGCTGCTTGCTGCCTGCTATAGCGTGTGTGCCCCCTTGGGGGATGGAGAGCAGGCCATGGGGGCTTTATTATTTCAGAAAAATGCGTTGCTTCTCCTTGTTACTGCCTTGTATTTCCATTTTAATCTGTCATCCTTGCCCTTTAGGAAAGCGATTCAGTAATACACCCTAGCTATTTTCCAGTTAGAATAAATTGACTAGATTTGATGGTCACATTAATTATGTAAGAGAAACCAGGCTGTGCAGAAAGCTCATGGAGCTCGGAGTCCCCAGCTGATCAAGCATTACCGGTTCTAGCAAGCATCAGGGTCACCCTTGGGCTAGAGGAGAAAGGCACGGCTTATGAGTGCACTAGTCAGCCTGGGCATGAGGGCCTTGGGGACGGGGTGGCCACACACCGCAAATTTATGGGATGTGGCAGATGTCAACACAGACCCAGCATCTGTGACTGTGGATGTGCGAGCAGGGGGGACGTTCAAGGGGACTTGAGTTGATTCTCTTGATGGAGAGGTGGTGACTGGGTGATAATTAGACAGGCAGGATGCCCAGCACAGCTGCAGAGATGGGTACAAGTGGGCAGGGTGCTGAGGCCAGGAAAGGCAGCTGGATGGGGCCAAGCCACTGAGGAATGTTGCTGGCTGACCCTCCACCCCCAGCCCACCCTGCCCTCAGCCTTGTCCCTCCCCCACCTGGCAGCCCCTGACACACACTCCCCTGCACACCCTTTACCTGGCCAGGGTGGCCCCTGGCCCACTTCTCCCCAACGACACCAACAACATCCTCCCGTTGTTTTGCAGTCCCACCTCTTCGTGCTGCAGCTAGTGCACCGCCCGTCCGTCCGCTCAGTGCTGCAGGGCCTCCTCAAAAAGCGCCTCCTGCCTGCCGAGCACTGCATCACCAAGAGTGAGTGGCCCCTACCCCTCAGCTGCCAGGCAGCCATCCGCACTCTATGTGGTCCATGCCCAAGCCAAACAATCCTCCTTGCGGGCACCTCCTCATGCCACACCAGGTATCTCCTTGGACAGGTGGCTCTGCAGTAGGGGCAGTGGGTAGCTCCAGGTGGCCCCTCAGTTGTCAGTGGGTCAGTGAGTGGGTCCCTGCCTAGTTGGTATCCCCATTCACACCTCCCCATCTTGAGGACCCTTTACTCAAGTCCATTACCTTGTTGATGTCAGTAAAGCGGAACTTCAGCAGTGGCACCATCCCTGGCACCCCTGGGCCCAACGGAGAGGACGGGGTGGAGCAGACAGCTATCAAGGTGTCCCTGAAGTGCCCCATCACCTTCCGCAGGATCCAGCTCCCTGCCCGAGGTCATGACTGTCGCCACATACAGGTAGGTGGTTACTGCAGAACCTTGGCGGAATTTGCTGCTGCTAAAATATCTTGAGTCAATACATCAGTGTCATTCTCTGGACAGACATGAACTCCTAGTGCCTTGGCTGTCAGGCTGACAGGACAGGCCTCCCCCGTCAAGGAGGCAGGTGGGCCTGGCTCCCCCAAGACTAGGCTATTTTTTCTTCCAAATATAATTATCATTTTACTAACTTTTTTACTGCCTGCTTCATTATGGGTTCAAGTTTATTTATTTATTTATTTATTTATTTATTTATTTTTTGAGATGTACTCCCACTCTGTCGCCCAGGCTGGAGTGCGGTGGCGCGATCCCGGCTCACTGCAAGCTCCGCCTCCCAGGTCCATGCCATTCTCCTGCCTCAGCCTCCTGAGTAGCTGGGACTACAGGCCCCTGCCACCACGCCTGGTTAAATTTTTGTATTTTTTTTTAGTAGAGACGGGGGCCACCACGCTCGGTTAATTTTTTATATTTTTTTTTAGTAGAGACGGGGTTTCACCATCTTAGCCAGGATGGTCTTGATCTCCTGACCTCATGATCCACCTGCCTCAGCCTCCCAAAGTGCTGGGATTACAGGCGGGAGCCACTGCATCCGGCCAAGAGTTCACGTTTTGAAAGGCATAAGGTTGCAGGGTCCAGTCTTCCTGCCCTACCCGCAAGGGTGACTATCGTTAGCGTGTCTGTCTTTGCAGAAATACTGTGGGTATGGACAAATAGACGCACAGCGCACTGTCTCTGTAGTTACGTAGTGGTCCCTATTGCACAAACTGCTCTGTGCTGTCATTTTTCTTCTTGTAATACCATGTTCTGAGGCCAGGTGCGGTGACTCATGTCTGTAATCCCAGCACTTTGGGAGGCCAAGGCGGGTGGATCACGAGGTAAGGAGTTCGAGACCAGCCTGGCCAGCATGGTGAAACCCTGTCTCTACTAAAAATGTAAAAATTAGCTGGGGCATGGTGATGTGTGCCTGTAATCCCAGCTACTCAGGAGGGTGAGGTAGGAGAATCGCTTGAACCCGGGAGGCAGAGGTTGCAGTGAGCTGAGATCGAGCCACTGCACTCCAGCCTGGGCGACAGAGCGAGACTCTGTTTCAAAACAAAACAAAACAAACAAAAACACCATGTTCTGGAAGTGGGTCCTAGTCAGCACAGCTGCCCGATTCTTGCTTTGGCCACATGGCATTCCAGTCCCAGTGAGAGCTGTTTGGGCTGTTCCCAACCTTGATCCATTAGAATGATGGTGCAGGGAAAACCTGGTAAATGAAGTGTCTCAGATATGCATGTAAATAAGTCACACATTCCTGAAAATGGATTGCAGAGTGACCAGGTCTTCCCTGTCCTGCCCACAATGAGAAACTGATTTTCTCCCCATCTCTCTGTAGTGCTTTGACCTGGAGTCGTACCTGCAGCTCAACTGTGAGCGGGGGACTTGGAGGTGTCCTGTGTGCAAGTGAGTCTCAGATGCAATGTGTGATGGGGGAGGGGCTGGTGCTTTTAGAGGCTTTCATGGGTGAAACCTCCAGTGGCATCATCAAAGACACAAGCCTGGTGGGAGAAGTCGCCGCATGGACTGGGATTGTGCAGCTCAGTGCAGAGAGCTCGTATAGGGTGGCCTTACGCAGGGTCATCTCATGCAGTCATCTTGTGCAGAGTCACTTCATACAGGGTCACCACATGCACAGGATCACCTCTTATTATCACCTCACACGAGGGTCAGTCATACAGGGTCACCTTGTACTGTCACCTCACACAGGGTCAGCTCACACAGAGTTACCTTGTTCAGTTGCCTCACATAGGATTGCCTCATCCTGGGTCACAGCTGACAGGGCTGAGAAATGACAGGGCCTGTGCCCAGGACAAGGTTGTGTAAGGTCTCTAAGCTGTGTCCCTTTTTTTCCCCACAGCAAGACAGCTTTGCTGGAGGGCCTGGAGGTGGACCAGTACATGCTGGGCATCCTGATTTACATTCAGAAGTAAGCATCCTTTTCCTGTGATCCTTGCATCTGTGGCCACTGGAGGGCAGCCCCAGGACGTGTAGGGGGATGTCCCTTGCCAAGTGCAGCCTTCCAGCCTCTTTCCAGCATGGAGCAGGCTGCATTCCAGGCCAGAGACAGCGTGTGTGTCCTACCTGAGTGTTGGTGCTGGTCCCAGCATCCTGCTGGGCGTGGAAGGTGCTGGGTGGCAGCAAGCATTTGAGGGGGGGAAACTGCCTGAAAACTTAGCCCAGGGCTGGGAGGGGCAGTGGGTACCGGGTCAGCAGCAGGCCAGGAGGTAACCATTCCCCACATGTCCCTGCCCAGCTCTGACTATGAGGAGATCACCATCGACCCCACATGCAGCTGGAAGCCAGTGCCCGTGAAGCCTGACATGCACATCAAGGAGGAGCCGGACGGGCCGGCACTGAAGCGCTGCCGCACCGTGAGCCCCGCCCACGTGCTCATGCCCAGCGTGATGGAGATGATCGCCGCCCTGGGCCCCGGCGCTGCCCCCTTTGCCCCCCTGCAGCCCCCCTCAGTCCCTGCCCCCAGCGACTACCCTGGCCAGGGTAAGTACAGCAGGCTAGCCTTGAACCTCAGATGACCCTGGGCATATGGCCCCTCTCCCCAGATCAGTCTCCTCACCTGCAAGAATGTGGCTATGCAGGCTGCACACCTAGGTTATCAGTGTTCACACAAAACATGCCATGGGGCACCTCCCGCTCCTCCCATCTCAGGGACGTGGCGGTGAAGGCATAGTCTCGGCTATGGTCCTAGGAAACAGACAGTGGGGCTTCCACCCTTCCTTCCCCCTGTTTGGAGTAAGGGGCTCTTGGCTGGAACACCTCCACAGACTGGCCCCATCTGGGGCCCCACTCTGGGACCCACCTCACACGCGTGGTGCGTGCGTTTGTGGCTGCTCCCATTCCTATAACCTCCGAGACCTTCACTCCTAGGAATGTCCCAAGGCCAATTCCCTTGGCAGCAATGAGAAGAAATGCCCTTTTCCAAATAGCGACTTCTGCAAAACCCGCTGTTGTTTGTGGGTGAGCACTGCAAGTCCCACCCATGCCACAGCAAGCCTCCCTCCTGGCCCCTCTGCCAGCGGTAGCCTTCCCCAGCCCTCACCCAGGCCCCAACTCTCCTCTTGCAGGTTCCAGCTTCCTGGGGCCTGGAACTTTCCCTGAGTCCTTCCCGCCCACCACGCCCAGCACCCCAACCCTTGCTGAGTTCACCCCGGGGCCACCCCCCATCTCCTACCAGTCTGACATTCCCAGCAGCCTCCTGACTCCAGAGAAGTCTACCGCCTGCCTACCAGGCCAGGTCAGTGCCATGCCGAGAGGCCAAGGGGGCCTGTCTCCCCAGGGAAGCCCCTGAGCTGTTTTAACAAGTTCTTCTCTGTGTCTTCAGATGGCACCAGCAGGTCACCTGGACCCCACTCACAATCCTGGGACACCAGGACTACACACCTCCAACCTTGGGGCCCCTCCGGGTCCCCAGCTGCACCATTCAAACCCTCCCTCAGCGTCCCGGCAGTCCTTGGGCCAAGCGAGCTTAGGGCCCACGGGTGAACTGGCCTTTAGTCCTGCCACAGGCGTGATGGGGCCCCCCAGCATGTCTGGAGCTGGGGAGGCCCCGGAACCAGCTCTGGACGTGAGTACCAGGCCCCATGCCAGGGAATGCGTGGGAGCCAGGGCTAGAGGTGGTGTGTCTGTTGTCCCTGGGTTCCGAGTGTGTTGTGGAAGGGAAGACAGTGACCCCTCAGAGAGCCGGTCAGATGAGATCAACTAAATGCAGCTTTTGTTCACGAGTCAGATACCTGGAGTAGCTGTGGGTGGGATGCGATGTACCACATTTGTGTTCATGAGGGGCCTGGATGCCATACGGGCGACGCAGAGTCCTCAGAGGAGACTGTGCTGGAAGCTGACAGCACGGTCCTTTGAGTCAGATTTCATCTGTCCATTTGCTCAGTAGCCCTGGGCCTTGACTCACAGGTAGAATGGGAGTGCACACTCAGTACATGGAAGACAGGACTGACTGTCCCTGGACCATAATAGAAACTCATTGAAGTTCAACATGAAAAAAGTTAGGAAGAACAGCTCCAAGCAGAAAATCCTAGGGGCATGGAATTCCACCACCAGCATTCACCTTGGGGAATCACGGTGGGGATCCCCACGCAGGCCGGTGCACAGAGAATGTGTGGAGTGGCTGTGCTCCCTCACATCCCGTTTCCTGGTGGTATTGAACAGCATGTTGCGAGCTGTTCTGGCCTCGGCAGCCTTGCAGGGAGGTCCCGGGGGTGGCGTGTGCCTCCTTGAGCACATGCAGGCCTATAGTGGGGCCCCGCACCCAGCCTGTGTGTGGGGAGGGGCTGCTCAGCATCCCCACTGCACCTGGATGGGATGTGGTGACAGGATGGTCACTCAGGTGTGGCCAGTGACCAAAGCTGCTAACATAGTTCACTTTGTCCTCAGCTGCTCCCAGAACTGACCAACCCTGATGAGCTACTGTCCTACTTGGGACCGCCCGACCTCCCCACAAACAACAATGACGACCTGCTCTCTCTGTTTGAGAACAACTGATCCTGTGTTTACCCCAGGCCCGGCGGGGACACGCTCACAGATGTCACCACAGCCCTGCCCTTCATGCCCAGCCCCCTGAGACACCCGGTGGTCTCTCCCAAACCTCCCCCAAAACACACCTGGAGCCAGAGCCTTCTGCCGCCAGCCCTGTGCTCGATTGGAGGGGCTCCCAGCCCGGCAGCCCTCGCCACCTCCCTCTACCAAGCCTGCTGCTGCAGAACGGTTTTTGCTGAGGTGCCCCTGCCCAGCCCTCTCCAGCCTTGTCCACGCACACCTCACACCCCTGGTCTCACAGCCTCACACCTTGTCCTTCCACCCCTGCCTGCCCCCGCCCAGCCTGCTTCTTGTCCAGCATTGATCCTTCTGTTTCAACAACTCCTCCACTGGGCAGAGCTGGGCATCTGGCGGGGCTGGCTCTGTCCCCTGCGCCTTTGGCTCCAGTGGTCCCTGTGCCTGGCAGTCCAGCTCTTGGAACCTCGCTGAATGGCAGCCTCTTGGGGGCCTGGAGCTCTGGCAGCCCAGCCGTGTGTCGTGTCGGGTTCCTCTCCCCACCCCAGCTTCAGGCAGAATCCTCGGGGTGGGGGAGCTACAAAGCACAACAATGTACATAGTGTAGAAACACTAACAGCTGGGAAAGGGGAGCCAGCTGTCCAGCCAGCATGTTCCTGTTGTACAGCCCGGTCTCCCTGTGCACTCTGCTCCTTCCCATGTGCAGACAGATCAGGGAGGAACCTCCAGTGGGTGGGGGACAATGAGCTTTGGCCCGGCCAAGCGGGGAGGGTGGGCTCTCAGATTCAGCTCTGTGTAAAGATTCTCTAGCGGGCTGCGCTCCCAAGTTCCCCGTTTCTGTGAAAGTGAAGAATTAGTACAGCTGTGTTTTTTAAAGCCACCTCTCCGTCTCCACCCCATGGTTCCACACCCAGGTGGGGAGGAGGAAGCCACTGCATCTGTTGGCTCAGGGCCCCAGCCTGTGCGAGCAGGGCGCCTGGGCTGTTGTGTCTCCTGTCTGTGCCGATCTCTATTAAAGGACTCCCTCTTGGTGGGCCTGGCCGAGTCCCTCCTTCATGCTCCCAGGGACTATTTTCTCCCCTGTAAGCCAGCGACCTGCCTAAAGCTTGGGCCTCTGTGCCTGCAAAGCCTGTGCAGGCTCTGGGGGCCGGGTCGACCTTCTGGTGGCTTTTGGGACCCCAGGTTGAGCTCTGGATGTTCCAAGCTAAGGCTCAGCTATTCCCGCCCCGTAGTAAATTTCCTTTTCCCTGGAATTTTCCAAGTTGGCTTCAGCTGAAGAGCTATTTTGTGAAGCGTTCCAGGCTTGCCCAGGAGAGACATTTGCCACTATGTCACCTTATCTGGGCTTGCCCTGGGGCACTGAGCCAGCTGTTTGGCAGTCCCAGCCCAGCCAGGGGCTCCTTCTCAGCTCTTGTCCCTGGGAGGCCTCTGCTTGTCACTTACCAGAGATTGCAGAGGTGTGTCCTGCCTACCATCTGCCTGTCCAGCTTGGTGGGGGTCTGTGTCACCCTTTCCTCCTGTCCTGGGCCCCATCCTTGAGGGCCTTCCCAGCCAGCCAGCAGGAGAGGCAAGAACTGGGGGAACATGGGAACCTAGGGGAGGAGGGGAGCTCTGGGCATCCTCAGGCTGGCAGCCAAGGCCTGCCCCTTGAGGCACTAGAGGAGGGCATCTGTCTGTGGGAGCCCAGAAGCTGCAGGGAGAAGGAGGGAGGTGTCTGGTGTGAGCATTGTTCCTGCAACATTTGGGACCACACAGGTGGGCTTCCTTGTTTCCTGACAAAGTCTCTGTTTCCAGCTCTTCTGCCCTCTCTGGACGAGGGAACAGAAGTGGAGGAAACAAAAGAAGCAGCAGTGCACACACTCCTGGTGCTGGGTGTGGAGACAGCCCAGTGCTGTCCCACTCAGCCATGGCCTGATCTAGGCCCCGGGCCCTGCTTTCTTGGGTGTCAAACAACTGTGTCCTGAACATCTGATGCACCACCTACCCTGCCTGTTGCAAACGTGATGCTCCTGGATGGAGTGGAGAAACCGGAAGACTGGGACAAGCAAAAGACTGCAAACAACCCAGAAGCCCATCCTCAGAAGGCTGGAGAAATGATAGAGGAATGCGTGGGCACTGTGGCCCTGTGCTCCGTCACGAACACATCTCAGAAACAACGTGGGGTGAAAAAGCAAGACAGTTCATACAGTATGATGCCATTTTTATAAATCTCAAAACCAAATACGTATGGGATTCATACCCAGGTGCTAAAGTCACCAAGGAGGGCAGGGAGTCAGCACGACACAGTGCTCACCCATGGCGAGGGGACGGGGCCTCGCTCAGGGAAGAGCAGAGATGCTGGAGGTTCTGAACCTCAGGGTCAGTGGTGGCTTCGTGGGTTTCACTTTATTGTACTTTCTGTGTCACATATTTTCTTGTGTATGTGCCAAGTATTGCATAAAAACCAAAAGGCTGACCAGACCTAACAACGCTCCACCCAACAGCAGCAGAACACACGTTCCTAAGTGCACAGCGAATATCCTCCAGGACAGACCACATGTTAGTGTACAAAGCAAGTCCCAGTAAATTAGAGAGTGGAATCCTGCAAACTACCTTCTCCAATCACGATAGAATAAAACCGGATATCTATACCAGAAGGAAAATGAAAATTCACACATACATAGAAATTGAACACACTTTTTAACAACCAAAGAGTCAAAGGAGAAATCACTAGGAAAATTAGAAAATAGAGATGGATAAAAATACAACATACCAGAACTTAAGAAATGAGGCAAAAACTGCTCTGAGGGAAGTTTATAGCTGCAAATGCCAACATTTTAAAAGAAGCAACATCTTGGCTGGGTGTGGTGGCTCACACCTGTAATCCCAGCACTTTGGGAGGCTGTGTCAGGCAGATTACCTGAGGTCAGGAGTTTGAGACCAACCTGGCCAACATGGTGAAACCCTGTCTCTACTGAAAATACAAAAATTAGCCAGGCGTGGTGGCTCACACCTATAATCCCAGCTACTCATGAGGCTGAGGCAGGAAAATCACTTGAACCCAGGAGGCAGAAGTTGCAGTGAGCTGAGATCACGCCATTGCACTCCAGCCTGGGCAACAGAGTAAGACTCTGTCTCAAAAATATTCCTAGAAAGATACAAATGACCAAAACTGTCCCAGGAGAAACAGAAAATCTGAACAGGGCCAGGCGCAGTGGCTCATACCTGTGATCCCAGCACTTGGGGAGAACTAATGAGGTAGGAGGATGGCCTGAGGCCAGGAGTTCGAGACCAGCCTGGGCAACAGCGACCCTGCCTCTACAAAAACTTTAAAAATAAATTGGGTGTGATGGCATGTGCCTGAAGCCTCAGCTACTTGGGAGGCTGAAGCAGGAGGATAGCTAGAGCCCAGGAGTTCAAAGCTGCAATGACCTATGATGACATCACTGCACTCCAGCCAAGATTGAGGCAGAGACAGAGACCTTACCTCAAAAAAAGAAGAAAAATGAAAATATCTGAACCAACCTAAAACACATAGGTAGAATCAGTCAT
This sequence comes from Macaca thibetana thibetana, assembly GCF_024542745.1. Classification (NCBI taxonomy): domain Eukaryota; kingdom Metazoa; phylum Chordata; class Mammalia; order Primates; family Cercopithecidae; genus Macaca; species Macaca thibetana. Next base: position 115,033,800 of record NC_065580.1, read on the forward strand.
CAAAAGCTTCCCAACAAAGAAAAGCCCAGGACCAGATGGTGAATTCTACCAAACACTAAAGAATGGACATAAATCCCCAAATTCTCCCAAACATTGCAGAGGAAAAAACACTTCCTAACTCTCCCAACTCATGTGAGGGGTCAGCTCCGCTCCCTTCAGTCCCTCCCACTCTGCCCCAGCTCCCTCCAATGGCCCTCCCCAGCAGGCAGTGGCCCCCACCTCTGCCCTATGTAACTGTACCCACTGTGGGTCTCCTCCTTGCCACCCTTCCAACCTTCCAGGCTTTGGTAGCCATTGAGACAGCCCATCCTGCCTGCCCTGGATGGGAGGGCAAGACATGACTGGCTCTGGATGGCCTGTCACCCAAGTTGCTTCAAAGAGAAGCCAGGGACATCAGTGCAGTAGGATGCACAGTGCAGTAGGTTTTGGTAAGTGCACATGCTTGTGTACCTGCCCTTCAAAACCTGACAGGAGAGACCAGCCCACACCCCACCCCAGGTCATCACTGTTCTGGCCCCTGTCACCAGAAATTAATTTTGTCCTTTCTGAAACTTTATGTCAGTGAATATTAGAGTGTGCCCTACTGTTAACTGGTCCTTAAAGTTTCTATGTTTATTTTCTTTTTTTCTTTTTTTTTTTTTTTTTTTTTTTTTGAGACGGAGTCTCACTCTGTCGCCCGGGCTGGAGTGCAGTGGCCGGATCTCAGCTCACTGCAAGCTCCGCCTCCCGGGTTCACGCCATTCTCCTGCCTCAGCCTCCCGAGTAGCTGGAACTACAGGCGCCCACCACCGTGCCCGGCTAATTTTTTGTATTTTTTAGTAGAGACGGGGTTTCACCGTGTTAACCAGGATGGTCTCGATCTCCTGACCTCGTGATCCGCCCGTCTCGGCCTCCCAAAGTGCTGAGATTACAGGCTTGAGCCACCGCGCCCGGCCTATTTCCTTTTTTTTAAGATGGAGTCTTGCTCTGTCACCCAGGCTGGAGTGCAGTGGCATGATCTCGGCTCACTGCAACCTCTGCCTCCCGGGTTCAAGCGATTCTCCTGCCTTAGCCTCCTGAGTGGCTGGGATTACAGCCTTGCGCCATTACACCTGGCTAATTGTAATTTTAGTAGAGATGGGGTTTCACCATGTTGGTCAGGCTGGTCTCGAACTCCTGACCTCATGATCCACCTGCCTCGGTCTCCCAAAGTGCTGGGATTACAGGCGTGAGCCACCATGCCTGGCCTTTTTATTTTCATTTAACTGTATATTGTTCTTGTTTATTCCCTCAGTTACCACCTAGAAGGGAGGATTAATGGGTACCCTTCCCCAACGTCCTATACCCCAGCTCTTCTCTGACCAAGTCTTGAACTCTTTCATGGTACATTAGCCAGGACTCGTTAGGTTGCAAGTGACGGTGACCAATTCAAACCATCTAAGAAAGGAAGGGGCTCAAAATAGCAGTCCTGAAAGGGCCCCAGAGGCAGCTGGACATGAATAGGCATCCTTTCAGGATGACCTCTTGGCCTCTGTGTGTGAGTTTCACCCTCAACCAGCTGCTTCTGTGAACTTGAGATCCAAGCTCCGGAGCCTCACTTCTCATTAATTCACCCCAGAAAAGAGGTGATGATCACTATCCTTCTGGTTCCAAGTTTAAAATCCCAGGGATGGGCTCTGGTTGACTCAACCAGGTAGGGACCCACCCACACAGAGTGGGGTTAGGAGCACTGCCCAAAAGAAGGGAAGTAGTTATCACAAGAGGGAGTACAGAAGGCTTCCCATTGCCTTGGGATGCAGCCCTTGCCTGTTCCCAGTAGTCTCCATATTACCCAGTTCCTGCCCATCTACCTTCTGGGTCAGGCTTCGGCTGAGATGTCATTCCCGGGGGAACCCCCTGCTTCCAGGACAAGTCAGGGCCTCCTCCTGAAGCCTCAATTCACTTTGTGGACTGCCTTTCATGGTTCCCATCATAGCCGATCAGTTAAACAGTGCTGTGATTGTTCTCCCCACTTTTTATTTATTTATTTTTTAGAGATGGCGGGGGGTGTCACTCTGTCACCAGGTGGAGTGCAGTGGTACAATCACAGCTCACTGCAGGCTTGACCTCCTGGGCATAAGCACTCCTCTCATCTCAGCCTCCCGAGTAGCTAGGGCCACAGGCTTACACCACCACGCCCGGCTAATTTTTTTTTTTTTTAAGCCGAGTCTCACTCTGTCGCCCAGGCTGGAGTGCAGTGACGCGATCTCGGCTCACTGTAACCTCCACCTCCTGGATTCAAGCGATTCTCCTGCCTCAGCCTCCCGAGTAGCTGGGATTACAGGCGTTTGCCACCAAGCCCAACTAATTTTTGTATTTTTAGTAGAGATGGGGTTTCACCATGTTGGCCAGGCTGGTTATGAACTCCTGACCTCAAGTGATCCCCCCGCCTACGCCTCCCAAAGTGCTGGGATTACAGGAGTGAGCCACTGCGCCCGGCCCCGGCCCCACACTATTTATTTTAATAAAGTTAAAAAGTAATGCAATGGTAAGTGCAGTGGCTCACACCTGTGCAGTGGCTCACACCTGTAATCCCAGCACTTTGTGAAGTAAAGGCAGGAGGATTGCCTAAATCCAGAAGTTCAAGACCAGCTTGGACAACAAAGTGAGACCCTGTCTCTACAAAAAAATTGTTTTAATTAGCCAGGTGTGGTGGAGCACACCTGTGTAGTCCCAGCTACTTGGGAGGCTGAGAAGGGATGATCACTTGAGCCCAGGAGTTTGAGGCTGCAGGGAGCTATCTTGGTGCCACTACACTCTAGCCTGGGTGACAGAGCAAGACTCAAAAAAACAACAAAAATAAAAATAAATTTAAAAGAATAGTGCAGTGAGCACCCACATAACCTTGAGATTCACCAATCTGTCTCTAAAAAACCAAAATAAAAATAAAATTAAAAGAATAGTGCGGTGAGCACCCACATAACCTTGAGATTCACCAATTGTTAACATCTTGCCACATTTGCTCACATGCTCTCTCTCTCTCTCTCCATATGTCTATTTTTATATGCACACACCTTTTTTTTGTTGTTGCCAACTTTGGAAAGTAAGTTGCAGACAAAATAAATACTTCATCTCTAAATACTTCTGTATGCATGTTGGAAAAAAATTTAACTTTTATTTTTCCTTTTTTTTTTTTCTGAGACAAATTCTTGCTCTGTCACCCAGGCAGGGGTGCAGGGGTGCACTCACAGCTCACTGAAGCCCCCACTTCAATCCTCCTACCTCAGCCTACCAAGTAGCTGGGACTCCAGGCACATGCCCCCACACCTGGCTAGTGTGTGTGTGTGTAAAGACAGAGTTTCGGCCAGGCGAGGTGGCTCAAGCCTGTAATCCCAGCACTTTGGGAGGCCGAGACGGGCGGATCACGAGGTCAGGAGATCGAGACCATCCTGGCTGACACGGTGAAACCCCGTCTCTACTTTAAAAATACAAAAAAGTAGCCGGGCGAGGTGGCGGCGCCTGTAGTCCCAGCTACTCAGGAGGCTGAGGCAGGAGAATGGCGTGAACCCGGGAGGCGGAGCTTGCCGTGAGCTGAGATCCGGCCACTGCACTCCAGCCTGGGCGGCAGAGCGAGACTCCGTCTCAAAAAAAAAAAAAAAAATAGACAGAGTTTCACGCTACTGCCCAGGATGGTCTCGAACTTCCGGGTTCAAGCAATCTGCTCACCTCAGCCTCCCAAAGTGCTGGGATCACAGACTTGAACCACCATATCCAGCCAGCACGTTTTCATATGTAACCACATTACCATTGTCACAGCTCAGAAAATTAACAATACTACCATCCCTTGGTATCCATGGGGGATTAGTTCCAGGACCTCCTGTGGATACCGAAATACACAAATGCTCAAGTCCTGTATATAAAGTGCCATAGAATTTCCATATCTTTCTCTATGCCTTATTTACATTTTTTCTTTTATTTTCTTTTTTTTTTTTTCGAGACGGAGTCTCGCTCTGTCGCCCAGGCTGGAGTGCAGTGGCGCGATCTCGGCTCACTGCAAGCTCCGCCTCCCGGGTTCACGCCATTCTCCTGCCTCAGCCTCCCGAGTAGCTGGGACTACAGGCGCCCACAACCGCGCCCGGCTAATTTTTTTGTATTTTTAGTAGAGACGGGGTTTCACCGTGGTCTCGATCTCCTGACCTTGTGATCCGCCCGCCTCGGCCTCCCAAAGTGCTGGGATTACAGGCGTGAGCCACCGCGCCCGGCCTTATTTTCTTAATTGATATAAACAACTACACATTTATAGGGTGCATAGTGATGTTTTGATACATGTAATGTATAGTGATGAGATCAGGGTATTTATCTGGAACATTTATCATTTATTTTTGTTGGGAACATTCAATATTCTCTTTCTAGCTATTTGAAATGATGAAACACAGTCATCCTAAAATACTGTAGGCCACTAGAGCTTAGCCCACCTATCTAGCTGTAATTTTATATCCTTTAACAAATCTCTGTCTACCCACTTCCTCCTACCCTTTCTACGCATGCTGTATGCTTTAAATCACCTCTAGGCCAGGTGCAGCAGCTCACACCTATAATCCCAGGACTTTGGGAGACCAAGGCAGGCAGATTGCTTGAGCTCAGGAGTTCAAGACCAGCCTGGGCAACATGGTGAAACCTCGTCTCTACAAAAAATACAAAACTTAGCCGGGTGTGGTAGTGTGTACCTGTAGTCCCAGCTACCCAGGAGGCTGAGGTAGGAGGATCACTTGAGCTCCAGAGGCGGAGTTGTAGCGAGCTGAGATTGCCCCGCTGCACACTCCAGCCTGGGTGACAGAGTAAGACCTTGTCTCAAAAAAAAGTAAAATTTTAAAAAACATTAAAATAATTTCTAGATTACTTATAATACCTAAGACAATGTAAATAGTTGTTATACTATATTGTTTTTATTTGTTTTATCTTTATGGTTGTATTATTTTTATTTTCCCCCAAAATATTTTTGATCTGAAGTTGGTTGAATCTGTGGATGCAGAATCGGTGGATACAGAGAGTAATTCCATAGCATCATTTATTATATTCGTATGCTCCAGTTATAATTTCTTTTTTCAACAGAATCCAATCAACACATTTTGTGCCGGTTGTTGTGTCTCTTTAGTCTCTTTTAATCTAAAACAGTCTTTTTTTTTTAATTACATTGATCTTTTCGCACAGTTCAGGAGAGTCGTCTTATAGAATGTCCCCTAAGCATTCCCTCCTGATATCATTTACTCTTTCCTTTTTTTTTTTTTTTTTTTTTTTTTTTTTTTTTTTTTTGAGACGGAGTCTCGCTGTGTCTCCCAGGCTGGAGTGCAGTGGCGTGATCTCGGCTCACTGCAAGCTCCGCCTCCCGGGTTCACGCCATTCTCCGGCCTCAGCCTCCCGAGTAGCTGAGACTACAGGCGCCCGCCACCTCGCCCGGCTAGTTTTTTCTTTTTTGGTATTTTTAGTAGAGACGGGGTTTCATACTCTTTCCTTTATTATCGTATTTCCTGTCACTTGAAAGATAAGGCTGGAGCCTGATTAAACATTTTTGACCTGAGGAGACCCTCATTTTTCACCTGTTTTCCTGGCTAGACTGTAAGCTCCATGAGGGCAGTGTCATCCTGACATGCTCCAGTGCTAGCAATATTTGTCAAAGAAATTAACCCTGGAAAAAGGGAGGAAACACACCTCCTGCTTGTCTTGTCTGGGTGTTATCATGTCCACTCAGCCTGTGAATGTCCTGGCTAAGGAAGTGTACTCTGCAGGGTGAAGTGGGACATGGAGGTATCCGGTGAACATGTGCTGGTTTGGTTAAGGAAGTGCCTGCTAGTCTACTGTGATAGGATTGGTAATTGAGTGGGACTGATGGGTGGCCCAGGAGTCACAGCTCGGGGCCAGGGGTCTACTGTTAAAAGAACCCTCAATCACAGCATAGCAAGGAATGCCAGGCACCACCCAGACACCTGCCTGCTCCCTCTGACTTGGTGGCAGGAACCCTCATTTTTAGCTGGACACTCTGCTGACCAGGAGAACAGACTCCCTTTCCAGATGCTTCTGCAGCTCTGTGCGGCCACTGTCTGTGGCCAGGCAGTGGGATATCGAAGGATGTCTCCTTAGAGGGTGGGATGTGCCCCCTCTGCACTGTTTTTCCTTCCTGATTCTGGGATCTGGATATGCCGCTCAGCACTGACCTCCAAGTAGACACCAAATGCTGAGAGTGGTGGATGGAAAAGACAAGGGCCCTGGGTTCCAGTGCTTGTGTAGCCGTAACGCTGGCCTGGGCTGAGACTGGAGGAAGAGAAATAGGTGTCCGCGCTGTGTGAGCCCGTGTTGTTGGTGTTTTCTGTCTCAAAGTCAAACCCTATCCTGATGGAAGCCGCACAGGACCACAGAGCCTTGGAGGTGAAACAGAAGGATCCTTAGGGCTCCTGGCTCCTGGTCCCTAAGTCAACCTGCTCTTCCAGTTTCTCTTTGCAGAGAGATCTGGATCGCGGTCTGCTCTTTTGTGTTTTCTCTTGGCATTTTTCCCAACTGTCCCCACACGAGCCCAAAGTAAGAACAGAAAGACCACCCTCATCAGCAGTGGAGTTAGCCAGGATGCCCAGGCCATCGCCTCACAATGAAGTGTCACATTCAACCTTCAGTTGCTTGCAACCTAGAGGGAAATGCTGCTTCTATATAGTAAATACACGCTCATGGTAAAAACAAACAAACAAAAAAACAAAAATTTAAAATAGGCAAGGTGGCTCATGCCTTTAATCCTGGCACTTAGGAGGCTGAGGCGGGAGGATTGCTTGAACCCAGGAAGTGACAACACAGTGAGATCTCATCTCCATAACAACAACAACAAAACAAATGGGCCGGGCATGGTGGCTCACACCTGTAATCCCAGCACTTTGGGAGGCCGAGGCAGGCAGATTACCTGAGGTCAGGAGTTTGAGACCAGCCTGGCCAACATAGTGAAATACCGTCTCTACTAAAAATACAAAAATTAGCAGGGCTTGGTGGAACACGCCTGTAATCCCAGCTACTCAGGAGACTGAGGCAGGAGAATTGCTTGAGCTCAGGAGATGGAGATTGCTGTGAGCCAAGATTATGCCACTGCACTCTAGCCTGGCCAACAGAGCAAGACTCTGTCTCAAAAAAAAAAAAAAATTAAATTAAATTAAAACTTAGCTAGCTGTGTGCAGTGGCTCACATCTGTAATCCAAGTACTTTGGGAGGCTGAGGCAGGCAGATCATGAGGTCAAGAGATCGAGACCATCCTGACCAACATGGTGAAACTCTGTCTCCACTAAAAATACAAAAATTAGCTGGGCATGGTGGCACACGCCTGTAGTCCCAGCTACTCAGGAGGCTGAGGCAGGAGAATCACTTGAATCCAGGAGGCAGAGGTTGCAGTGAGCCGAGACCATGCCACTGCACTCCAGCCTAGTAACAGAGAAAACTCCGTCTCAAAAAAAAATAGCCAGGCATGGTGGGCACATACCTGTAGTCCCAGCTCAGGAGGCTGAGGCAGAAGAATCCCTTGAGCCCAAGAGGTCGAGGCTGCAGTGAGCCGTGTTTGCACCACTACACTCTGGCCTAGGCAACAAAGCAAGACCCTGTCTCTCTTACACACAAAAATTTAAATAAATAAATAAATAAATAAATAGAGAGATAAAACAGCAGAGCAACAGGAAATCATTGCTGGTGGGAACACAAAATGGTACAGCCACTTTGGAAGACAGTTTGGCAGTTTTTTTTTCTTTTTCTTTTCTTTCTTTCTTTTTTTTTTTTTTTTTTTTTTTTTGAGAGCCTGGGCAACAGAGCAAAAACTCTTTTTGTTCTTGTTTTGTTCTTGTTGCCCAGGCTGGAGTGCGATGGTGCAATCTCGGCTCACTGCAACCTCTACCTCCCAGTTTCAAATGATTCTCCTGCCTCAGCCTCCTGAGTAGCTGGGATTATAGGCATGCATCACCATGCCTAGCTAATTTTGTATTTTTAGTAGCAACGGGGTTTCTCCATGTTGGTCAGACTGGTCTCAAACTCCTGACCTCAGGTGATCTGCCCACCTCGGCCTCCCAAAGTGCTGGGGTTACAGGAGTGAGCCACCGCGCCTGGCTGGCAGTTTCTTATAAAACTAAGCATAAAATCCAGCAATCACTCTCCTTATATTTACCCAAATGAGTTTAAAACTTATGTTCACACAAAAACCTGTATGCCATTGTTTATGGCAGATTTATTCATAATTGCCAAAACTTCGAACAACCAAGATGCCCTTCAGTAGTTGAATGGATAAACTGTGGTACCTCCAGACGATGGAATATTATTCAGCGCCATAAAGAAATGAGCTACCACGCTGTGAAAAGACATGGAGGAGGAATGTTAAATGCATTTTACTAAGTGGAAGAAGCCTATCTGAACAGGCTACATACTGTGTGATTCCAACTCTATGCATACTGGAAAAGGCAAAACTTTGGAGACAGTAAAAAGATCAGCAGTTGCCGGGGGTTAGTAGGGAGGGAGGGAGGGATAGGTGGAGCACAGAGGATATTTAGGGCAGTGAAGCCACTCTGTATGATATTATAATGGTAAAATGATACATACAAGATTCAAAACTGCTCTAAAAAATAAAGACAGTTTTTAAAATTAGCATCTGTATTAGTCAGGGTTCTCTAGAGGGACAGAACTAATGGGATACGTATCTATATGAAGGGCAGTTTATTAAGGAGTATTGACTCACGTGATCACAAGGTGAAGTCCCACAATAGGCCGTCTGCAAGCTGAGGAACAAAGAAGACAGTCCGAGTCCCAAAACCTCAAAAGTATGTAACCTGACAATGCAGCCTTCAGTCTGTGGCCAAAGGCCTGAGAGCCCTTGACAAACCACTGGTGTAAGTCCAAGAGTCCAAAAGCCGAAGATGTTTGAGGGCAGGAAGCATCCAGCATGGGAGAAAGGTGAAGGAGACTCAGCAAGTCTGGTCTTCCCATCTTCTTCTGCCTGCTTTATTCTAACCACACTGGCAGCTGATTAGATGGTACCCACCCAGATTGAGGATGGGTCTGCCTCTCCCAGTCCACTGACTCAAATATTAATCTCCTTTGGCAGCATCCTCACAGACACACCCAGGAATAATACTTTGCATCCTTCTATCCAATCAAGTTGGCACTCAACATTAACCATCACAGCATCTTACTTACTATTTGTAAATACCAAATAACATCCATAATTATTTTTATTGATTTAAAAAAAAAAACAAGCCTGGGCACGGTGGCTCACACCTGTAATCCCAGTACTTTGGGAGGTCAAGGCGAGTGGATCACCTGAGGTCAGGAGTTTGAGACCAGCCTGGCCAACATGGAGAAACCCCATCTCTACTAAAAATACAAAAATTAGTCGGGTGTGGTCGCTCACACCGTAATCCCAGCTACTCAGGAGGCCGAGGCAGTAGAATTACTTGAACCTGGGAGGCAGAGTTTGCAGTGAGCCGAGATTGTGCCACTGCACTCCAACCTGAGTGACAGAACGAGACTCTCTCAAAAACAAACAGGCCAAGTGCGGTGGCTGACGCCTGTAATCTCAGCACTTTGGGAGGCCAAAGCGGGCAGATCACGAGGTCAGGAGATCGAGACCATCCTGGCTAACATGGTGAAACCCTGTCTCTACTAAAAAAAAAAAAAAAAAAAAAAAAAAAAAAATTGCTAGGCATGGTGGCGGGCTCCTGTAGTCCCAGCTACCCAGGAGGCTGAGGCAGGAGAATGGCGTGAACCCAGGAGGCAGAGCTTGCAGTGAGCCGAGATTGTGCCACTGCACTCCAGCCTGGGCGACAGAGCAAGACTCTGTCTCAAACAAACAAACCAAAAAGCGCACATGTAAGTCTAGAAAGATATTTGCCATATGTAAGTCTTCTTCCGCCCGGACCCCTGTCCACATGGTCACCTCCAGTGTGAGAGGACTGGGGCTTGGCCTTCCCATGACAGCAGCTATGGCAGGCACGCAACCTGGGCTCATGTGTAGTGAGGTGGGGCTGCTGCAGGTGCGGGCCAGTCGGGTGGTGAACAGGGCTGTAGAATGTCCGGAGCAGGGGACCTCTTCCATCCCTTGCTGATCACCAGGCTAATGCCACCAATTCCTTGTGTGTATGTTCCCTTAGTTCCCGCCCATTTTTTAAGCCTGAGTCTCCTGGCTTCCCACTGTATTTGTGAGTTACGAAAGAGAGCCTTCCAACAAATTCCTTTTTGGTCTAATTTAGCTGATTTCTGTTGATCACAACCAAAATTTTTTACTGGTTCAGAACCCTACATTTTTTTTTTTTTGAGATGCAGTCTCACTCTATCACTCAGACTGAAGTGCAGTGGCACCATCTCGGCTCACTGCAACCTCTGCCTCCCAGGTTCAAGCCATTCTGCCTCAGCCTCCCGAGTAGCTGGGCACAGGCATGTGCCACCACACCCAGCTAATTTTTGCATTTTTAGTCGAGACGGGGTTTCACTATGCTGGCTAGGCTGGTCTTGAACTCCTGATCTCAGATGATCTGCCCGTCTCGGCCTCCTAAAGTGCTGGGATTACAGGCATGAGCCACTGTGCCCAGCCCCTACATCTTTCAAAAGGATACATGGATTCCAATTCTGGTCATGACAGAGTGACTGATTGTAAACTTGCCCTCCTGTCAACACTGGGCTTTGGAAACAACAGCTTTCAGCCACTGGTCAGCCGGAGCTGTGGTCTCTGGGAGAGGCAAGAGCTTGGGGCAGGCCCCATATTCCCTCTGGCCTCAGCCAAGCACAGTGCTGAGAGGTGGAACCCAGACAGTGGGGACCTCATGGGGCCAAGGAAAGGCTGTGGCCAGGGCTCCCAGACAGTTAGGACTTGGGGGACAGGGTCCCAGAGACAAGAGGGCTGCAGAGAAGCACCACCAGCCCTGAGTTGTGGTTCCTCCTGGGTCTTCAGCTGTACCTCAGGTTGCACGTGTGTGGGACACAGGCCCAACTTCGGACAGGTGATTCTTGCAGTCACATAGGACTCTTTCTCAGAAGGGCTGGGCTCAGGTTAAGCTCTGCCATTACTGTTGTGAAATTCTTCATAACACTTGAACAAGTGAGGTCTTGGGAGAGGTGCCACAGCCCTGGGGAGAAGTGCCATTGCACCAGGGTGAGGTGGCACAGCCCAAGGAGAGGTGGCACAGCCCCAGAGAGAGGTGGCACAGCACCAGGAGAGGTTGGCACACCAACCCAGCCAGGGAAAAGGCCTTCGAACACTTTGGAGTGAGGATCACATCCAGCAATCTCAGGAGAAATGGGGTCTCTTTCCCAATATTTTCAGCACAAGTCCTGAGAAGGTTCACCCTGTCAGGATTTGGAGTTTGTGCCCATCCTGAACTGAACACCAAAGTTTTTACAGGCCCAAGTCAAGTGACTGCTCAATTCTGGAGCTGGAAATGAGGTCAGCTCCACCCAGAGCACCTATACTGGGCAGGGGGTTCCCTAAAGGGAATTAAGGAATTAAGGTATTGTTAGCAAAAACAGAGAGCAGTGCTGCCGATCTGGCAGAAGGCATAGGCATCCCATCCACGTGATCACTGAGTCTTCATTGTGATTTCCTGTGTTTAAATGCCTTGTGTTTTGTTGTTGTTGTTGTTGTTGTTTTTTGAGACAAAGCCTCACTCTTGTCACCCAGCCTGGAGTACAGTGGTTCAATCTCGGCTCACTGCAACCTGGAGTGCAGTGGCGCGATCTCAGCTCACTGCAACCTCTGCCCCCCAGGTTCAAGTGATTCTCCTGCTTCAGCCTCCCGAGTAGCTAAGACTACAGGTGCATGCCACCACACTTGGCTAATTTTTTGTATTTTTTGGACAGGCAGGGTTTCGCTGTGTTAGCCAGGATGGTCTCGATCTCCTGACCTCGTGATCCGCCTGCCTTGGTCTCCCAAAGTGCTGGGAGGCGTGAGCCATCGCACTTGGCACCCTGTGTTTTTACACACCCCTACCCTGAGTCGCAGAGCAGGCTTGGCACTTAGGAGAAGGGCACCCCTCTCTCTCAGCCTGCCAGCACCGGGCTTTGGAGGAAGCAGGAAGGCGTACCCAGGCTCATACATATCCACTGAATGAACAGAGGCTTGGAAATGCAGAAACAAATTGTGCAGCAGGACACCCCTTCCCTCCCAGCCTGACCAGGCCACTCACACTGACTGTCGCGGAGGGATGCTTTCTGGTTAATTGGCTGGAGTGGGGTTATTTCCCCTAATCACTGTTCTGTTGTGGGATAGGGTTTAGGGGATTCATCTATGGCATCCCTGCTGTGAGTCTTCACTGGCAGTTGGATAGGACTAAGGAGGGAAGGGACCCATGGAGATTTCCACTGAAATCAGAAGAGAGACATTTTAGGGAACGGGGAACCTCAGGTTTCGCTTTACCCCAAGGCAGAGAAGAGTTACAATCAGCACCTCTGGGAGAGGTGTGAGCCATGGCCCAGTGTGTTCTCCCAGCCAAGAATCAATCATGATTCAGCTGAGGGCCTTGCTGGACAGGGCTGTGTGGTAGTTGGGAGGCCAACACAATGTGCCCAGACCAAGGTGAGGAAAGGAAAGGGAGACCTTTGTTGAGTTTGAGTTTTGTCTCAGGAACTTGTGTTAAGCTCCAGTGAAACAGCAGGTAACACAGAACTTCACCTGTCAAACACCAATAAATGAATCAAATGAAGCAGTGAGGGCAGATGGTAGAGGGGTCCAAGCAGGGAGAGCAACTGCTACAGGCCAGGAGGCAACTGCTACCACTTTGCAGCCCCGGCCTTTTGGGAATGGCCAGGCCTGAAGGACACCCCTGAGAGCTAGGGTGCCTCTCTGGAATTCCAAGGAAGGCTTAGACAGGGTTCTTGGTTCTGAATGAGGTCTCACCAGATGATATGCTGGCCTAACTTGTCCCAACCACCCAGAAGCACACTCATTACCCATGGTGAACATTTGTGGCTCCAGGGGGATATCAGCTCTGCTTCGTTTTTTTCTTTCTTTTTTTTTTGAGACAGAGTCTCGCTCTGTCGCCCAGGCTGGAGCACAGTGGTGTGATCTCTTCTCACTGCAACCTCTGCCTCCCGGGTTCAAGCGATTCTCCTGCCTCAGCCTCCTGAGTAACTGGGACTACAGGTGCGTGCCACCATGCCCAGCTAATTTTTTTTTTTTTTTTTTAGTGGAGACAGGGTTTCACCATGTTAGCCAGGATGGTCTTGATCTCCTGACCTTGTGATCAAGTCACCTGACCTTGTGTCTCAGTTTCCCAAAGTGCTGTAATCACAGGTGTGAGCCACCGTGCCCAGCCATATCAGCTCTGCTTTTCTAAGGATCATTCCCATTGTAGATCAGTGAGTACCCTCATAGAGGCAGTGCCTTCTTACTGCATCCACACATGGCAAACAGGCAAACAGCCTCCCCTCTTTTCATGCATGTTGTACACTCTTTGCACTGCATCCTGTTAAACACTTCTCATGGCCAATGTCTCTCTATCTGAGAATGTAGACCATTTCTGGATCTGCTTCTATTGACTGTTGCCTCTCTGGATGATGGATCACATTATCTTGTTTTTTTGGGTGTCTGGATTAGGGTTTTCCAGAGAAAGAGAATATATAGGGATATACAGGGTGAGCTAGCAAGCTGGAGACCCAGGAGAGCAGAAGGCATGAGTTCCAGTCCAAAGGCCAGCAAGCTCAAGACATGGGGAGGACAAATGTTTCAGTTTCAATCTGAAGGCAGGAAAAAGTTGATGACCCAGTTTGAAGGCAGCCAGACTGGAGGAATTTGTCATTAAATGCTAGGCATTGTGTGTAAAAGAATATCAGAGGACAGGCGTGGTGGCTCACACCTGTAATCCCAGCACTTTGGGAGGCGGAGGCAGGCAGATCACGTAAGGTCAGGAGCGCGAGACCAGCCTGGCCAACATGGTGAAACCTTGTCTCTACTAAAAATACAAAAATTAGCCAGGTGTGGTAGCAAACACCTGTAGTCCCAGCTACTCGAGAGACTGAGGCAGAAGAATTGCTTGATCCTGGGAGGCCAAGGTTGCAGTGAGCCGAGATCACACCACTGCACTCTAGCTTGGGCAACACAGTGAGACTCCATCTCAAAAAAAAAAAAAGAATAGCAGAGACTGAAGTAAATAGCAGTTCTGCTTGGAGAATTGCATACACCTTCCTCTGGCAGTCTGTTAGTGTTGGGGTCAAGCCCATCCAGTCTTCAGGGAGCTGGGTCTGGACTTTGCTGTGGAATTCAGTTCACCACAGGCTTCACATTATTTGAGGGCAGACACCTTCCTTTATTGGTTTGGCATCTCCATGTTTGCAAGATTTGTTGCAGTCACCCCTGTGCACCTACACCCTGGCAGGGTGGCCTATTGCTGCTCTCTCTTCCCTCTCCAGTGAGAGATAGCTGCTGCCTGGTACTCAGTGCAACCCCTGGGAACATGTGTGGTGTTTCTCACACTGCTCCTTGCTTGCAGAATGTACTCACCCTGAGAGGCCTCAGTTCTCTTGTCACAGCCCCCATGGTGGTCAGTGTAGGACATGTCCACCAAGTTCCCACCAGAACTTGTGCTCTGCCCCCAGGTCTCACTCATGCCCCTCCCCAGGGACACTCTCAGGCTCTCACTGCAAGGCCCCTTGTGTTAGGAGGGCTCCTCTCAGAACTCCTTCTCCACCTTCAGACTCCAGCATCTGTACCTCATGTAGGCTTCTTCGGTCTCTGGACTGGCCTCCACTCTCCCCCTTGAGCACTGGGCGATGGCTCTTGGGAAAGAGTGGGTAAGTAGGTACCAACTCTCTTGTATCTGGTGCACCTAGAGGTTGACTGCAGTGGCAGGGCCAACGTCCTGGGTGTGAGCATGCAGTTGCACAGGCCCTATGCTCAGAAGGGCTTCGTGTTTGATTTAATGCTTTGCTGTTATGGTCTTGAAATTCAATTCTTGATAATTTTTTAATGAGAAGCCCCACATTTCATTTTGCTCTGGGCCTGGGCAGAGGGTTCATCTTCAGTTGCCACCATTTTCCCTCCTGCTTCATCCTCACCTGCTGCAGTTCTGCCTTCGGCATCAGAGGCCAAGATGGTCACCTCAGGGACCAAAATCACCCCAGGAACCTGGAGAACTGGGCCTTGTGGGAAATGTTGACCTTACATTTGGTGGTAAGAACCAAACCCATACCAGAGCTAAATTTGAGTTATTATGCAGTTGACTATAAGATATGGCCAAATGAACACAAACTGTGCACTCAAAAAAAAATCAGGACAGGCTGAGTGTGGTGGCTCATGCCTGTAATCCCAGCACTTTGGGAGGCTAAGGCAGGTGGATTACTTGACCCCAGGAGTTTGAGACAAGCCTGGGGAACATGGTGAAACCCTGTATCTACTAAAAATACAAAAATTAGCTGGGCGTAGTGGCACAGTCCCAGCTACTTGGGAGGCTGAGGCAGGAGGATCGCTTGAGCCTGGGAGGTGGAGGCTGCAGTGAGCCGAGATTTCACCACTGCACTCCAACCTGGGCGATAGAGCAAGACTCTGTCTCAAAAAAAAAAGAATAACAATAGTAAAAATAAATATTTAGGCTGGGCACGGTGGCTCACGCCTGTAATCCCAGCATTTTGGGAGGCCGAAGTGGGTGGATCACCTGAGGTCAGGAGTTCAAGACCAGCCTGGCCAATGGTTTGCAACATGGTAAAACCCCGTCTTTACTAAAAATACAAAAATTAGCTGGGTGTGGTGGCACGTGCCTGCAATCCCAGCTACTTGGGAGGCTGAGGCAGGAGAATCACTTAAACCCAGGAGGCGGAGGTTGCAGTGAGTCAAGAGCACACCACTGCACTCCAGACTGGGCAACAGAGTCAGACTGTCTCAAAATAAATAAATAAATAAGGTTGGGTGCGGTGGCTCTCACCTGTAATCCCAGCACTTTGGGAGGCTGAGGCAGGCGGATCACCTGAAGTAGGCAGTTCGAGAACAGGCTGGCCAACGTGGAGAAACCCCGTCTCTACTAAAAATACAAAATTAGCTGGGCATAGCGGCGTATGCCCATAATCCCAGCTACTCAGGAAGCTGAGGAAGGAGAATCGCTCGAACCCAGGAAGCAGAGGTTGCACTGAGCCAAGATCGTGCCATTGCATTCCAGCCTGGACAACAAGAGTGAAACTCTGTCTCAAAAAATAAAAATAAATAAATATTCAAAGGACTGCTGTGAGAATTTAACAATGACCATAAGGGCCAGGCGCAGTGGCTCACACCTGTAATCCCAGCACTTTGGAAGGCTGAGGTGGGTGGATCACCTGAGGCCAGGAGTTTGAGACCAGCCTGGCAAACGTGGCAAAATCCTGTCTCTACTAGAAATACAAAAAATTAGCTGGGCATGGTGGCGGGCACGTGTAATTCCAGCTACTCGGAAGGCTGAGGCAGGAGAATCACTTGAACCTGGGAGGCAGAGGTTGCAGTGAGCAGAGATCGTGCCATTGCACTCCAGCCTGGGCATCAAGAGGGAGACGTCGTCTCAAAAAACAAAACTAAACAGAAAAACCCAATGACCATTAATAATGGCAACTAACACTTTCTAGGATTCTATGTTTACTAACTGAAGCCTTGTTTCCGGGTTTATTTTTTTGTTATTGTGCCCCTTCCTGTTAGGGAAATTCCCCACCTTCTGAGCTCAAGTGGGAGGCAAAGTCTGAAGACCTTAGATACTGAGGCCTGAAGGCACAGGCGGAGATTAAGGGCTCAACCCAGCAGGTGTATCCTCCCCACCCCCAACCTCAACTTTAGCATCAACCCAGAGGGGTGCTTCAGGGCTGGGTCCACTGGAGAGTTGGTAGGGTCCTCCCTAGGCCCATGCTGGGCTCTGTGCCAGCTTCCCATGTGCCCAAGGACTCTCCAGTCATTCCCTTCTCTCCCCAGTCAGGTCGTAGGTGCATCAGATATGCATCCATTGTCTACACAACAGGCTTCTCTCTTGCCTTCTTCCTTACTATCAGGACCTTGAGTGGTGTGGGCAGCCACAGGCCCAATCAAAATACAGTTGACCCTTAGCCAGGCATGGTGGCTGCACCTGTAGTCTCAGCTACTCAGGAGGCTGAGGCAGGAGGATTGCTTGAGCCCAGCAGTTCAAGGCTATAATGTACTATGATTGTGCCTGTGAATAGCCACTGTACTCTACCCTAGGCAACATAGCAAGACCCCATCTCTAAAAAGAAAAATACAGTTGACCTTTGAACAACATGGGGGTTAGGGATGCTGATACTCTTTTCAGTCAAAAATCCACATATAACCTTTGACTCCTCAAAAGGCCTATTTAGGCTGGGTGTGGTGGCTCACACCTGTAATCCCAACACTTTGGGAGGCTGAGGGCGGATTACCTGAGGTCAAGAGTTTGAGATCAGCCTGGCCAACATGGCGAAACACCACGTCGTTCAAGGTCAACTATAGTTATCTTCCTGGTTGCTTATAGCCAAGTGTGGAAGCTGCCGAGTGGGGCTCCTGGAAAACTTTTGAAACAGGACAGATGGTGGTGGCTCCTCCCTCAACTTTTGCCCTTCTTCCTTCTTTCCTGGTTTTCCTGTCCAATCCTGGGGCACCTGTTGTGGCAGTTTTGTGCCATGTGGCTTTCCTATGTAGAAAGACTATTCAGGGGTTATTATATGTTAACAACTGATATTTAATTCATTAAAGCTACAATTTTAATTAAAGCAATTTTTTTGTAGCGATGGGAGGGGTCTCACTATGTTGCCCAGACTGGTCTCAAACTCCTGGGCTCAAGCAATCCTCCCACCTCGGCTTCCCAAAGTGCTGAGGTTATGGGTGTGAGCCACTGTGCCCAGCCTAAATTACAATTTTATTTTATTTTATTTTATTTATTTTTTTTTTTTGAGACGGAGTCTCACGCTGTTGCCCAGGCTGGAGTGCAGTGGCATGATCTCGGCTCACTGCAAGCTCCGCCTCCTGGGTTCACGCCATTCTCCTGCCTCAGGCTCCTGAGTAGCTAGGACTACAGGCGCCCGCCACCGCGCCCGGCTAATTTTTTTTTGTATTTTTAGTAGAGACGGGGTTTCACTGTGGTCTCGATCTCCTGACCTTGTGATCCGCCCGCCTCGGCCTCCCAAAGTGCTGGGATTACAGGCTTGAGCCACCGCGCCCGGCCACAATTTTATTTTTTATTATTTTATTTTTAAAACATCAGGTTTGTAAAAAATAAACTACAATTTTAAAATCTACTTCTTTCCTGGGCTTCAAGTTTACCTTAGAAATAATATTAGTCTCTTTATAAGTATAGCAAATTTGAACTCTTTGAATATATTTGCAAACTTTTTTTTTTTTTTTTTTTTTTTTTTGAGACGGAGTCTTGCTCTGTCACCCAGGCTAGAGTGCAGTGGCCGGATCTCAGCTCACTGCAAGCTCCGCCTCCCGGGTTTACGCCATTCTCCTGCCTCAGCCTCCCGAGTAGCTGGGACTACAGGCGCCCGCCACCTCGCCCGGCTATTTTTTTTTTTTTGTATTTTTTAGTAGAGACGGGGTTTCACCGTGTTAGCCGGGATCGTCTCTCGATCTCCTGACCTCGTGATCCGCCCGTCTCGGCCTCCCAAAGTGCTGGGATTACAGGCTTGAGCCACCACGCCCGGCCTTTTTTTTTTTTTTTTTTTTTGAGACGGAGTCTCTCTCTGTCTCCTCGCTCAGGCTGGAGTGCAGTGGCACAATCTTGGCTCACTCCAACCTCCATCTCCCAGGTTCAAATGATTCTCCTGCCTCAGCCTCCTCAGTAGCTGGGATTACAGGCGCCCGTCACCACGGCTGGCTAATTTTTGTATTTTTAGTAGAGATGGCATTTCTCCATGTTGGCCAAGCGGGTCTTGAACTCCTGACCTCAGGTGATCCACCTTCCTTGGCCTCCCAAAGTGCTAGGATTACAGGCGTGAGCCACTGCACCCAGGCATGTTCTACATTTTAAACTACATTTGTCAATGTAATGAATTTGGTTTCCTATTAAAGTACTTAATTGTCCAAATTAACAAAGAAAACCTCCCTGAGTATTAAATAACTTTAATAAACTTTTAAATATGTTGAACTTAAAGTTATCTTAAATATTAAAATGCAAGCCAGGCACGGTGGCTCACACCTGTAATCCCAGCACCTTGGGAGGTTGAGGTGGGCAGATCACGTGAGGTTGGGAGTTTGAGACCAGCCTCACCAACATGGAAAAGCCCCATCTCTACTAAAAAATACAAAATTAGCCAGGCGTGGTGGTCCTGGATACTCAGGAGGCTGAGGTGGGAAGATCATTTGAACCTGGGCAGTGGAGGCTACAGTGAGCCCTGATTGAAAAACTGCACTCCAGCCTGGGCAACAGAGTAAGATCCTGTTTCAAAAAGAAAAAAAAAAAAAAAAAAAGATTAATGTCTCTGACCATTTCTGTGCTTGACAGGTATTTCAGAATCTTTCATATACTTCAGGGCCCACCCAACTCTTAGGGCTAATAAGGTGATACCTATTTGAATTTCTGTTATTCCACATTGCTTTTCTGACTTCTGATCACCACTTAGTAGGTTCATTCTACTAAGAGCACCTTTGAGTTGCTCTCTGCCTCTCTGGATTTTTTATTGTATGAGACAAATTAACTCCTGTCTAAGCCAGTATTGATGAAGTTTTCTACTGCTTGCTAGAAAACTTTTTTTTGTGTTTGTTTGTTTTGAGACAGTTTCACCATGTTGCCCAGGTTGGAGTGCAGTGGCTTGATCTTGGCTCACTGCAACCTCAACCTTCCAGGTTTAAGATATTCTCGTGCCTCAACCTCCTGAGTAGCTGGGATTACAGGTGCACACCACCACACCCATCTAATTTTTGTATTCTTAGTAGAGATGGAGTTTCACCATGTTGGCCAGGCTGGTCTTGAACTCGTGACCTCAGGTGATCCGCCTGCCTCAGCCTCCCAAAGTGCTGGGATTACAGGTGTGAGCCACTGTGCCTGGCTGAGAACTTGGTTTAGAATCATCTGGGAATTTAAGCCATAGGAAAGGATGAGGTTGATCTTGGAGGCTGTGTGAGGAAACAAGATCAAATGCTTAACTCTGACAGAGCAGAAATTTATGAAAGAGTTAAAGCAGAAATGGTAAAGGAAACATGAAAGAAAAGTCAAAGTCATCAAGGAAAGGAAGCTTTCCAATCAAGGAGGTGATAAAACCTGCCTGATCCAGGCAGTGTCAGACCTGCCAAAAGCACCTGAGTTTGTGGGCTGAGGTCACTGGTGGTCTCAGCAGAAGCGGTTTCCATTCAGCCTAGAGAGCAGAGGCACTAAGCTAGGCCTTGGGCAAGAGGCACAGAGAAGACAAGTTACTACCCAAAGTCGTCTGTTTTCATAATTTTGAATACCCTAATTTTTTCTCTGGTTACCTTCTCTCCTGCTCAGGCATATTTTTGAGATAAGCATTTGTTTATAAGATGCCATATGATCAGGAGCTAGTTGATTTTCAGAGTTCTGCTTGCTGGCATAGAACACCTCCAGCTAGCCAGATCAGGGCACTGTTGAGTTCAGCTGGATTTGCTTTTGGTCTGATTCATCCAAATAAGGCATGGACAGCCCCACATTCCTGAGGTTCTGTGTCTGCTGATATTTTCCACAATTAGACAGTCCAGCTCAACAGATAATGTCAGAAAAAGAACCCCTACAGTATCAGCTCCCCACTTACAAACAAAGCATGAACATTTGTATTCTTGAGTGTATATACCCTATGCCTGTGTAGATGAAATGACAAGAACTAGGACTTCGCTGTGACAATGTTGATGGTGACAAAAAGGCAGGACTTCAAATAGTAGCAAGAGGGAGGACAAGTCACAAGGATGTATTCATTTATTTATTTTGAGACGAAGTCTCAGTCTGTCACCCAGGCTGGAGTGCAGTGGCGCAATTTTGGCTCACTACAATCTCCACTTCCCAGGTTCAAGCGATTCCCCTGCCTTAGCCTCCCGAGCAGCTGGGACTACAGGAGCCCACCATCACACTGGGCTAATATTTGTATTTTTAGTAGAGACGGGGTTTCGCCATGTTGGCCAGGCTGGTCTCGAACTTCTGACCTCAAGTGATCCACCCGCCTTGGCCTCCCAAAGTTCTGGGATTACAGGTATGAGCCACTGCACCCAGCCAGATGTACTTATTTTTGAGACAGGGTCTGGCTCTGCTACCTGGGCTGGAGTGTAGTGGCACCATCATGGCCCACTGCAGCCTCAACTTCCTGGGCTCAAGTGATTTTCCCGTCTCAGCCTCCTGAGTAGCTGGGACTACAGGTGTGCACCACCCCACTGCGCTTGGCTAATTTTTTTTTTTTTTTTTTTTTTGAGACGGAGTCTCGCTCTGTCGCCCAGGCTGGAGTGCAGTGGCGCGATCTCGGCTCGCTGCAAGCTCCGCCTCCCGGGTTCACGCCATTCTCCTGCCTCAGCCTCCCGAGTAGCTGGGACTACAGGCGCCCACAACCGCGCCCGGCTAATTTTTTGTATTTTTAGTAGAGACGGGGTTTCACCGTGGTCTCGATCTCCTGACCTTGTGATCCGCCCGCCTCGGCCTCCCAAAGTGCTGGGATTACAGGCGTGAGCCACCACGCCCGGCTAATTTTTATTTTTAAAAATGTTTTGACCAGGCACAGTGGCTCATGCCTGTAATCCCAGCACTTTGGGAGGCTGAGGCAGGCGGATCACCTGAGGTTGGGAGTTCAAGACCAGCCTGACCAAAATGATGAATCCCATCTCTACTAAAAACACAAAATAAGCTAGGCATGGTGGTGCATGCCTGTAATCCCAGCTACTTGGGAGGCTGAGGCAGGAGAATTGCTTTAACCCAGGAGGTAGAGGTTGCAGTGAGCCAAGATCGTGCCATTCATTGAACTCCAGCCTGGGCTACAAGAGTAAAACTCACTCTGTCTCAATAAATAAATAAATAAATAAATAAATAAATAAATAAATAAAAATAGGCCAGGCACGGTGGCTCACGCCTGTAATCCCCACCCTCTGGGAGGTCGAGGTGGGCAGATCACCTGAGGTTGGGAATTTGAGACCAGCCTGACCAACATGGAGAAACCCGTCTCTACTAAAAATACAAAATTAGCTGGGAGTGATGGCACATGCCTATAATCCCAGCTACTTGTGAGGCTGAGGAAGGAGAATTGCTTGAACCCAGCAGGCAGAGGTTGCGGTGAGCCGAGATCAAGCCATTGCACTCCAGCCTGGTTAACAAGAGCGAAACTCCGTCTCAAAAAATAAAAAATAAAAGAAGATATATATTTTTTTGTAGAAGCAGGGTTTCCCTCTGTTGCCCAGGCTGGTGTCAAACTCCTGGACTCAACCGATCCTCCTGCCTTGGCCTCCCAAAGCACTGGCATTACAGGCTGCACCCAGCCTATTTACTTTATTATTCATTCCTGCATTCATTTACTTTTTTTTTTTTTTTTTTTTTTTGAGATGGACTCTCACCCCATCCCCCAGGCTGGAATGGCAGTGGTGCGATCTCGGCTCACTGCAACCTCCGCCTCCCAAGCTTAAGCGATTCTCCTTCCTCAGCCTCCCAAGTAGCTGGGATTACAGATGCACACCACCATGCCTGGCTAATTTTTGTATTTTTAGTAGAGACAGGGTTTCACCACGTGGGTCAGGCTGGTCTTGAACTCCTGACCTCGTGATCCGCCTGCCTCAGTCTCCCAAAGTGCTGGGATTACAGGCGTGAGCCACTGTGCCCGGCCCTAATTTTTGTACTTTTTAGTAGAGATGGGTTTTCCCTGTGTTGGCCAGGCTAGTCTCGAACTCCTGGCCTCAAGTGACCCACTTACCTCAGCCTCCCAAAGTGCTGCAATTACAGCGTGAGCCACCATACCCAGCCCCGCCCAGCTAATTTTTGTATTTTTAGTAGAGATGGGGTTTCACTATGTTGTCCAAGCTGGTCTTGAACTCCTGACCTCAAATGACCCACCCGCCTCTGCCTCCCAAAGTGCTGGGATTACAGGCATGAGCCACCTCGCCCGGCCTCATTCATTTACTTCTTAGGAGGAGTTCCTAACTGCTCTAGGTTTTAGGATGGAGGAGAGAGAAATTGAAAGAATTTATGCCTGAAGGCCTTGGGCAATTTTTTTCAGTGTCAGATGAGGACAGGTGGCTTCCTTAAGATCACAAAGCATCAAATGATGTGGAGTTGGGGGGAAAAAAGCAGCTTCCAGTTTGGGTTTGCTAACACTCATAAGCAATTACTCTGAACAAGAAGCTAGAGCCTTACTTTACACATCTGTAAAATGGGGATAATGGGATGGTTGTGAGAACAAAACAACATACTCTAAATTTCTAACAAAGGCTGGGCATGGCGGTTCACAGCTGTAATGCCGTAATTTTGGGAGGCCAAGGTGGGAGAATCCTTTAAGCCCTGGAGTTTGAGACCAGCCCTGACAACACAGCCAGAACCAGTTTCTGTAAAAAAGTTTAAATTAGCTGGCACAGTGGCTTGTGCCTTCAGTCCCAGACATTTGGGAGGCTGAGGAGGGAGAATTGCTTGAGTCCAAGGGTTCGAGGTTACAGTGAGCTAGGATTGCACCACTGCACTCCAGACTAACAACAGAGTGAGACCCTATCTCGAATAAATAGATTTCTAACACGTTGGCTCACGGTTATTAACAGTGGCAAGAGGCCAGAAACTGTACTTCATCTATCAGATGAATTCTCATTTTTGTCTCACCACAACCCTATCCTGGTTGTGCAGATGAAGAAACTGAGTTTTAGAAACATTAAATAACATCCAGGTGCAGCAGCTCACGCCTATAATCCCAGCACTTTGGGGAAGGTGAGGCAAGTGGATCGCTTGAGTCCAGGAGTTTGAGACCAGCCTGGGCAATGTGGCGAAACCCCATCTTTACAATACACACACAAACAAAATGAGCTGGGTGTGGGTACATGCCTGTAGTCCCAGCTACTCAGGGGGCTAAAGTGGGACGCTCGCTTAAGCAAGGGAAGGGAGGTTGCAGTGAGCCAATAACACACCACTGCATTTCCAGCCTAGGTGAGAGTGAGACCTTGTCTCAAAAAAACAAAAAGAAACGTTAAATAATATCCTTAATAGTGCAACTTAAGTGAGAGCCCAGGATATATCAATTTCCTTGTAAGGTTTTCTGAACAAAACACCAGTCACATAAGTGCGTTTTATTTTATATTTTTGTTTATTTGAGACGGAGTCTCTGTCTCCCAGGCTGGAGTGCAGTGGCGCAATCTTTGCTCACTGCAACCTCCCTTCTCCTGGGTTCCAGCGATTCTCCTGCCTCAGCCTCCCGAGGGGGTAGCTGGGACTACAGGTGCGCGCCATCATGCCCGGCTAATTTTGTATTTTTAGTAGACAGGGGATTTCACCATGTTGTGCAGGCTGGTCTTGAACTTCTGACCTCGGGTGATCCTCCCACCTCGGCCTCCCAAAGTGCTGAGATTACAGGCGTGATCTACCACGCACGGCCTATTTTATTTTTTGAGACAGGGTCACACTCTGTCGTTCTGGCTGGAATGCAGTGATGCTATCACTGCCCACTACAGCCTCGACCTCCGGGCTCAAGCAATCCTCCCCGCCCAGCCTCCTGAGTAACGAGCGCCACCACGCCCAGCTAATTTTTATTTTTTTATTTTTTGTAGAGACGGTGTCTAAGATGCCCAGGCTGGTGGCTGATGTCAAACTCCTAAGCTGAAGCGATCCTCCCCGGCCTTGGCCTCCTGGCCTCCTAAAGCACCAGGCATGAGCCACCGCGCCTGGCCTACAAGTGTATTTTAATAAAAGTATTATTAATGTCTTTACCTGAAGAAATTCGCTTTTAAATTGTGGCTTATATTTCACCCAGAAATCAAAGCACAATTCAGTCCCGAGGCGGGGACGGTGGGAGCTGGGCGGGGCGAGGGCGGGGAAGGACCAGGAGCAGAGATTCGAAGAGTAAGAAAGAGGGCAAAACGTGCACAGTCCATCTTCACAGGTAAGATCCTTGCCAGGCTCCTGTTTTAATGGCTTCCTCCTGAAGAAGACTCAAACAGAGTGTAAGATATTTTAGGAAAGTAGGGCATTTTTAAGGTATTTCATAATCTCTCAAAACCGGAGACTGCTCCTGTCCCACCTCATTAGAGAAAACAGCGATGCTCAAAGGCAACCTCCTTCCTGACACTGCCTGGTCGGACGCGACGCGGTGGTCGCCCGCACGGAATGCGGACGCAAGGCTGCTCCTCGGTCTCGGGGACGCGTCATCCCCATTTCCGCTCGCGGAGGCGCAGGGTCCGGGCGCGGGACCCCAGTCGACCTTGACTGGCGGCGCGACCTTGAGGCCTGCGTTCGCCTCAGTTACTCCCTCTGTGCAATGGGGAGACGCGACTCATCGCTTGACAACGGCCGAAGAGCTGCCGCGCTTCCGTCTCCCGCGTGCGCGCGCGCCAAGCTGCCCACCCCCGTTCCGCACTGACCCTCCCCCATGCCCCGCGCCCCGCACTGCTGCCCCGCCCCGAGTCCCATGCCGCAGCCACCGCGACGGAGCCCGCGGGCGGGAACCTGCCTCCGCGAGTTAGCGCGCACGCGCGCCTCCTGTGTCGTCCCCTCCAGCGCCGACTTCCGTCCATAGGCCAGCTGCACTGTCACTCTGGCAAAGTCGCAGATGCGATTGGCCAGGACGGAGGCGCGAGACCGGGCTGCGGGCGGGGCCGAACCTGGTATAAAAGGGGCGGGAGGCCAGGCTCGTGCCGCTTTGCAGACGCTGCCGCCGAGCAAAGTCCTGTACTACTAGCCATGGTCAACCCTACCGTGTTCTTCGACATTGCCGTCGACGGCGAGCCTTTGGGCCGCGTCTCCTTCGAGGTCGGGCGGGCGGTGGCGTGCGGGAATGGGGCCCAGAAAGCGGGCCGAGGTCGGGGTGGGTGGTGGCGCCCCGAAGGCCCGGGCGCGGGGCGACCCTTCTGGAGGGGCGAGCGCGGGCGGGCGGCGGCGCCATTTCCTGAGTAGGGGCCATTTTGGGAGGTCCGCGAGGCGCGGGGAGGAGGCCGGGGCGGTGGCGGACAAAGGCAGGCGGGGCGGCTGCGCGGCTGTTGGGGGAGGGGGTCCGCGTCCGCCCGCCTGCCCCATGTGGCCGCGCCCTGTCCTGCCCGACGCACGTGCTTGGCGGCCGCGCTCAGGCCCGCGCCTTGAGAGCCGTTGGGCTCCGCCCTAGCTCGGCCTGGGCGTCGCAGACCGGAGCCAGAAGCGCGCTCACGACCGCTTTCTTGGGAAGCTGTTCCTCGGCAGGCATGGGTGCTTTACATCCTGAGCTGGGAAGCTGCTTGCTTGAGGGTTTTTCTCAAGGATCGAGGCGCGGTGTGAGCCGGTCCATGCTCAGTCCTTCTGTAGATCCCAGGAGGCCATGCTATTAAAGGAGATAATGCTGGGATGTGATGGATTGCCGCTTGAAGTATCTTCCATTTAGATAAAGTAGGAATATTTATACATGAGCCCCAACGTCCGCCCGTGTCCCCCACCCCCAAGCGGAAATGTGAAAATGGGCCTTGCCTTTGCTGGTGCCCAAGGACCGCCTTCCACTGCAGTGACGGCGTTGGCGGGGGAGGCGCTCTTGAGCCCCTCCCGATTGTCCCTTTGCCTACCAGGCGAGTAGCGACTGGCCACAAGGCAGGCCTCTTCCGACCAAGGTGGATTACCAGTGATTACCTAATTAGTTTTGAGAGCGTTAAATGAGTTCTTAAAGATCAGTTGTAATTACAGCATAATATCTAAACTTGGCGTATGTCTTAAAAGTTACTGAGTGCGATTCCATTCCAGTTAACATGGATAGACCTTAGGGAGTAGCGAAATAGGATATTAGTGATTTTATTACTTTAAACCACATCTCAAAAGGCTACCAGATCGATCCTCATGCAGTCTTCCTGAGGACAGGGCGGTTTCCTTGTTGCCTACCCTGTCCGTAGTGCCTGGCACTTAATAGGCACTGAAACACTGCGTGTTAATCCACACCCCACCCCACCTATGACTGTAGTCAAAGCTGGTAAGTGACAAGGGCTTTCGTGGAAACTTGGCCTGACCTAATACTGAGCATCAGGTTACCCAGAGAGCTTAAGGGAAGTGAGAAAGGACTTGAAGGTCTTGGTGAGAATAGAGGGGTAACTGCCAATAAGGGCTTTGGGTTTAGCGAAAGTCTGAAAGGGAAGCCATAGTAACTTAAATGTACCGACTACAAAGCTCTGAGAAAAGCTGATGTTTTAAAAAGACCATACGTTCTAGGTACAAATACCTAAAAACTAAAAAAATAAGTACGTTGGCCAGGCGCGGTGGCCCACACCTGTAATCCCAGCACTTTGGGAGTCCCAGGCGGGCGGATAACGAGGTCAGGAGATCGAGACCAACCCGGCCAACATGGTGAAACCCCACTTCTATTAAAAATACAAAAATTAGCTGGTCGTGGTGGCGCTTGCCTGTAATCCCAGCTACTCCGGAGGCTGAGGCAAGGAGAATCGCTTGAACCCGGGAGGCGGAGGTTGGAGTGAGCCACTGCACTCCAGCCTGGCGACAGAGCGAGACTGTCTCAAAAAAAAAAAGTACATTGCTGTAAGAGAAATGTACACGGATACTGACAGTTAATTCAGTCACATCTCTGGAATAGCTTATAAAATGCTACTTTTAAACAAGCTGTTTTTATGAAAGGGCTTGTAAATGTTTGTGGTATTTAAGCTACCCCTCTAACCATAATACATTCAAGAAAGGTTCAAAACCAGATATACTAGAAACCAATCTTTATTTTTTACCCCACTACTAGGTAAGGGGCCTGGAAACCAAGAAGTGACTGCTCATCTAATCCATAAAGCTATGTTAACAGATTGGAGGTAGTAGCATTTTCATTATGAGTGGCTAAAACAACAGCTATTTACCCCTGATCATGCAGCAGTGCTTGCTCTTCCTTAGAATTTTGCCTTTAGGTTCTAGCTCAAGTTGGGGGTGGTGATAGACATTTAAGAAGCCATATATCTTTTCAGAAGTAGGTGTGATGTACTAAAAGTTTGAGACACTTTCTAGACGTCTCACTATTTAAGTCATGACTAGTTCTGGATTTTTGGCATGTCTTCGGGTTTCATGTTTCTTAACCCAACTGCCTGCAGGGCCTTATGGCTGTCAGGAGCAGTTCTCAGGATTAAAGTAATTACTGAAGAAGTATTGTAGTGAGAAAATGAATTTTTGACTCAGAAGCCCCTAAAGGCATGGGTACTAAGCAACAAAATAAGCAGATGTTAATTAACTAATTTTCTCTTACAGCTGTTTGCAGACAAGGTTCCAAAGACAGCAGGTTGGTCCATTTTCTAAGTTTAACAAAGATGTTCCAATTGTGACAATTTGTGTATGTGAATATATATATATATATAAAATGTATGTGTGTGTATATATGTGTTTTAATTTTTTTTTAAACAGAAAATTTTCGTGCTCTGAGCACTGGAGAGAAAGGATTTGGTTATAAGGGTTCCTGCTTTCACAGAATTATTCCAGGGTTTATGTGTCAGGTACGAAATTTACTGAATTTTATTTTATTTGGGTTGCTCCCTTCATTTGGTATTGAGCCAGAATATTTCAGAATACACAATATCTGAGCTGTTACTCTTAACATTTTGGTTCTATTTAACCCTTCTATTCAGTTTGAACTTGGTTTTAAAGTTTGAGCCTTGCAGATTTGGCACACTTGATGGTTGTCACAGTTTTCCTATATGTTGACAGGGTGGTGACTTCACACGCCATAATGGCACTGGTGGCAAGTCCATCTATGGGGAGAAATTTGAAGATGAGAACTTCATCCTAAAGCATACAGGTCCTGGCATCTTGTCCATGGCAAATGCTGGACCCAACACAAATGGTTCCCAGTTTTTCATCTGCACTGCCAAGACTGAGTGGTAAGGGTACAACATGGCACACTAACCACCTGACTAAATGAAAATTTGCCCTGGGGGGAACAGAACAAACACTAGTTGTTTTCTTCAACTTTTCCTTCCATAGACTTTTTCATCCCTAAGATACTAGAAGAGCATACATAGCTACAAATATAGTCAATGTGATACAGAATGCCAGATACTATAATAGAAACTGAGCGCTTAGCTGGGCGGTTAAGTGTGACTTTTTTTTTTTTTTTTTTTAAAGATGCAGTTTCGCTCTGTTGCCCATGTTGGAGTGCAGTGGCACAATCTGGGCTCACTCCAACCTCTGCCTCCTGGGTTCAAGTGATTTTCCCGCCTTGGCCTCCTGAGTAGCTGAGAATACAGATGTGCGCCACCACACCTGGCTGATTTTTTTGTATTTTTGTAGAGATGGGTTTCACCATGTTGGCCAGGCTGGTGTTGAACCCCTGACAAGGTGATCCACCCGCCTTGGCCTCCCAAAGTGCTGGGAATTCAGGCATGAGCCACTGCACCCAGCTGATTAAGTGCTTTTTTTTTTTTTTTTTTTTTTTTTTTTTTTTGAGACTGGATCTTGCTGTCTCCCAGGTTGGAGTGCAGTGGTGCCCTCTCAGCTCACTGCAACCTCCTCCCGGGTTCTCGCGATTCTTCTGCCTCAGCCTCCCAAGTAGCTGGGACTACAGGCATGCTCCACCACTCCCAGCTAATTGTTGTATTATTAGTAAAGCGGGGGTTTACCATGTTGGCCAGGCTGGTCTCAAATTCCTGGCCTCAAGTGATCTGCCCGACTTGACCTCCCAAAGTGCTGGGATTACAGGCGTGAGCCACTGTGCCCGGCCAATTAAGTGCTACTTTTATGTTACTATTAATAACATGCGATTGATTGAGGTTTTTTTTGTTGTGTTGTGTTTATTTTTTGTGGGGGGGGGAGCAGTTCATTCTATATGTGTAACTCTTCAATGGTAATTGGAGAATTGTACATTTAATGACAGTACAAAAGGTTTTAGTAAAAAAAAAAAAAACTGCCTTTCTTGTCTTGGTTCATGACACATAATGGACATTGTTTGTAGTCACCAATCATAGTGATTGTTCTTCCCTTTCAAGGTTGGATGGCAAGCATGTGGTCTTTGGCAAAGTGAAAGAAGGCATGAATATTGTGGAGGCCATGGAGCGCTTTGGGTCCAGGAATGGCAAGACCAGCAAGAAGATCACCATTGCTGACTGTGGACAACTCGAATAAGTTTGACTTGTGTTTTATCTTAACCACCAGACCATTCCTTCTGTAGCTCAGGAGAGCACCCCTCCACCCCATTTGCTCGCAGTATCCTAGAATCTTTGTGCTCTCGCTGCAGTTCCCTTTGGGTTCCATGTTTTCCTTGTTCTCTCCCATGCCTAGCTGGATTGCAGAGTTAAGTTTATGATTATGAAATAAAAACTAAGTAACAATTGTCTGTCCTTGTTTGAGTTAGAGTGTTGATGTAGGCTTTATTTTAAGCAGTAATGGGTTACTTCTGAAACATCACTTGTTTGCTTAAGTCTACATAATACTTAGATTTCTTTCTTTCCAGACCCAGGAAGTCTCAATGTTTGTTGAGTAGAATATTGAAAATGTAGGCAGCAGCTGGGCATGGTGGCCCACTGTTTGTAATGTATTACCTGAGGCAGAAGACCACCTTAGGGCAGGAGTCAAGATCAGCCTGGGCAACATAGCGAGATGCTGTCTGGTACATGCCTAGTCCTAGCTGATCTGGAGGCTGACATGGGAGGATTGCTTGAGCCCTTGAGCTATGATCATACCACTGTACTCCAGCCTGGGTGTCACAGGAGACCCTGTCTCTTAAAGGTAGGCAAGAGGCAGGAGAAGCAAGGAGCCAGAAATAAGAGCTTGGACCAGTGTGCACTGAGTTCATGCATTTTTTTTTTTCTCCCCTGGACTGCAGTGGTGCCATCTTACTGCAGCCTCCGCCTCCTGGGTTCAAGTGATTTTTGTGCCTCAGCTTCCTGAGTAGCTGGGATTACAGGCGTGCGCCACCATACCCAGCTAGTTTTTGTATTTTTAGTACATACAGGGTTTCATCATTTTTTATTTTTTTATTTTTTTATCTTTTTTTTTTATTTTTTGAGACGGAGTCTCGCTCTGTCACCCAGGCTGGAGTGCTGTGGCCGGATCTCAGCTCACTGCAAGCTCCGCCTCCCGGGTTCCCGCCATTCTCCTGCCTCAGCCTCCCGAGTAGCCGGGACTACAGGCGCCCGCCACCTTGCCCGGCTAGTTTTTTTTTTGTATTTTTTAGTAGAGACGGGTTTCACCGTGTTAGCCAGGATGGTCTCGATCTCCTGACCTCGTGATCCGCCCGTCTCGGCCTCCCAAAGTGCTGGGATTACAGGCTTGAGCCACCGCGCCCGGCCTCCATCTCTTTAAAAAAAAAAAAAAAATTTCTCCGGTGCCCAGCATGGTTCCTGACATCTGGTATTAGAGTTCAGTACTTCAGTTGGGCCTCGGTAATCTCAGCACTTCGGGAGGCCAAGGCAGGCAGATTACCTGAGGCTAGTAGTTTGAGACCAGCCTGGCCAACATAGAGAAACCCCGTCTGTACTAAAAATACAAAAATTATATGGTCGTGGTGGCGCATTTCTGTAATCCCAGCTACTTGGGAGGCTGAGGCAGGAGAATTGCTTGAACCCAGGAAGCACAGTGAGCCGAGATCATGCCACTGCACTCCAGCCTGGGAGACAGAATGAGAGACTGTCTCAAAAAAAAAAAATGGGTCCTGCTGTGGTGGCTCATACCTGTAATCCCAGCATTTTGGGAGGCCAAGGCCTAAGGAGTTTGAGACCAGCCTGGGCAATATGGGGGGGCCCTGACTCTACAAATAAAATAAGCTGGGACGCCAGGCGTGGTGGCTCACGCCTGTAATCCCAGCACTTTGGGAGGCTGAGGCAGGTGGATCACGAGGTCAGGAGATCGAGACCATCCTGGCTAACACAGTGAAACCCTGTCTCGACTAAAAATATAAAAAATTAGCCGGGCGTAGTGGTGGGCACCTGTAGTCCCAGCTACTCAGGAGGCTGAGACAGAAGAATGGTGTGAACCTGGGACGCAGAGCTTGCAGTGAGCCGAGATCACGCCACTGCACTCCAGCCTGGGCGACAGCGAGACTCTGTCTCAAAAAGAAAAAAACTGGCCTCAAGCAATCCTCCCGCCTCCATTTCCCAATGTGCTGGGGTTACAGGTGTGACCCACCATGCCCAACCGCTGGGAAGATAATTATGTGCCAAAGTAGACAATTTTCTCCCTCAACAGACCTTCTGAAAGGAAGACCAGGCCAGGCACCATGGCTCACGCCTGTAATCTCAGCACTTTGGGAGGCCAAGGCGGGTGGATCAGCTGAGGTCAACCAACATGGTGAAACTCCATCTCTACTAATAACACAAAAAATTAGCCTGTAATCCCAGCTACTCAGGAGGTGGACATTGCAGTGAGCCAAGATCACACCATTGCACTCCAGCCTGGGCAAAAGAGCAAAACTCCGTCTAAAAAAAAAGGGAAGGTGAGTCAGATGCCAAGTTGGTAACGTCATCAGCATGTGTAGTAAGATTTGACCGGGTCAGAAGGTCTCAAATGGCTACCCTGAGAAAGAAGTGGTTCTTGGAATAAAAGTAACCAGGAAAACCCATCATTTTTCTGGTGGTTGGAGGCTCATGGAAACCCTTAGGAAACTTACAAGCTGAGAGGCGGGAGTTTGCCTAGACCACGCTGAGAACTGAATTTGCTGTATATGTCCATGTCTTACACAGTAAATAAGATACTCGGGGCTGGGCACAGTGGCTTACACCTGTAATCCCAGCACTTTCGGAGGCCGAGGCAGGTGGATCACCTGAGTCCAGGAATTCAAGACCAGCCTAACCAACATGGTGAAACCTCATCTCTACTAACAATACAAAAATTAGCCAGGCATGGTGGCACACGCCTGTAATCCCAGCTACTTAGGAGGTTTGAGGCAGGAGAATCGCTTGAACCTGGGAGGCAGAAGTTGCAGTGAGTTAAAATTGGCCCCATTGCATTCCAGCCTGGGCAACAGAGTGAGACTTCGTCTCAAAAAAAAAAAAAAAAAAAAAAAAAAAAAAGATACTCAGCCCAGCGTGGTGGCTCACTCATGTAATTCTAACACTTTGGAAAGCTGAGGCAGGTGGATCATCACCTGAGGTCAGGAGTTTGAGACAACCCTGAACAACATGGTGAAACCCCGTCTCTACTAAAAATACAAAAATTAGCTGGGCATAGTGGCATGCACCTGTAATCCCAACTACTTGGAAGGCTGAGGCACAAGAATCACTTGAACTCGGGAGGCGGAGGTTGCAGTGAGCTGAGATTGTGCCACTGCACTCTAGACTGGGTGACAGAGCAAGACTCCAGCTCAGGCCGGGCGCGGTGGCTCAAGCCTGTAATCCCAGCACTTTGGGAGGCCGAGACGGGCGGATCACAAGGTCAGGAGATGGAGACCATCCTGGCTAACACGGTGAAACCCCGTCTCTACTAAAAAATACAAAAACTAGCCGGGCGAGGTGGCGGACGCCTGTAGTCCCGGCTACTCGGGAGGCTGAGGCAGGAGAATGGCGTGAACCCGGGAGGCGGAGCTTGCAGTGAGCTGAGATCCGGCCACTGCACTCCAGTCTGGGCGACAAAGCGAGACTGTCTCAACAACAACAAAAAAGACTCCAGCTCAAAAAAAAAAAGAAAAAAAATATATACTCTGCTTCACAGGGTTGTGGGGATTAAATATGAAGTACTTAGAAGAGTGGTTAGCACATGGTACATGTATGAACAGTTCTGTTAGTGTGTAAACACCCAGCAGGGATTTATCTAGCTTTTCACCAGTGTATCCCAGTATCTAGGCCAGAGCTTGGTTCAGAGAAGGCTCAGAAGAAATACCACAGTAACTGTGTGATAGATCCCCTTCTGAGCCCTTTAAAAATATTCTAGAGTGGGCATGGTGGCTCACACCTCTAATCCCAACACCAGGGAGGCCAATGTAGGCAGATCACTTGAACCCAGGTGTTCAAGACCAGCCTGTGCAACATGGTGAAACTCTTGTCTATATTAAAAATAGAAAAATTACCCAGGCAGCTGGGCATGGTGGCTCACGCCTGTAATCCCAGCACTTTGGGAGCCCAAGGCGGGTGAATTACGAGGTCAGGAGTTCGAGACCAGCCTTGCCAACATGATGAAACCCCATTTTTGGGGGTGGGGATAAGGGACCATCTTTAAGAGTTGCCTACCGCAAGTCTATAAAATATGTACAATTTAAAGACCAGAAATAAAAAGAACTCCAGGATATCTACTGGTATCCCAGAAATGCCCTTTGTGAGTCCTCTTCAGTTGCATGCTCTCTCCTCTTCAGAAGGAACCATGATTCCAATTTTTTTTTTTTTTTTTTTTTTTTTTTGCAGGATCTAATTTAGTTTTACACATTACATTTTTTTTTTTTTTGAGACAAAGTTTTGCTCTTATTGCCCAGGCTGGAGTGCAATGATGCAATCTCAGCTCGACGCAATCCTCCGCTTCCCGGGTTCAAGTGATTCTCCTGCCTTAGCCTCCCAAGTAGCTGGGATTACAGGCATGTGCCACCACGTCCGGCTAATTTTGTATTTTTAGTAAAGACGAGGTTTCTCCATATTGGTCAGGAACTCCCTACCTCAGGTGATCCTCCTGCTTCGGCCTCCGAAAGTGCTGGGATTACAGGCGTGAGCCACTGCGCCCAGCCCATGATTTCAATTTTTGTGTTCATCAATCTCTAGCACCTGTGTCCCTAAAAACATATTGAGAAAAAAGTGAGAAGCAAGCACAAACCTAATTGTGCAAAGAAAGGTTGAAATTGCCACTATTATGAGGCAGGCCCCCAGGAGAAGGCAAGTTGAGCATCCTGGGTTAGAGTGTGGCCTCAGCATCTTTGAGAACGTAAGAACCATTTCTGGGAAAGTCAGCCAATGCCTTTCTCCATCTCAGAAAATCTGTAAAATCTGTAAAATCTATAATATCTGGTTCACATTCAGATGTCCTCCCTTGTGCTTATAATGTGTTTTTATGTTTATTGCTTTTTAAAATTCTTTTTCAGTCCAGGTACGGTGGCTCATGCCTGTAATCTCAGCACTTTGGGAGGCCAAGGCAGGCCGATCACTTGAGGTCAGGAGTTCGAGACCAGCCTGGCCAACATGGTGAAATTCCATCTCTACTCAAAATACAAAAATTAGCCAGGCATGGTAGTGCATGTCTATAATCCCAGCTACTCAGGAGGCTGAGGCAGGAGAATCGCTTGAACCTGGGAGGTGAAGGCTACGGCGAGCCAAGATTGTGCCATTGCACCCCAGCCTGGGTGAGAGAGCGAGACTCTGTCTCAAATAAATAAATAAATAAATAAATAAAATTCTATTTCAGGGTCAATAGGTGCAGCAAACCACCATGGCACACATACACCTATGTAACAAACCTGCATGTTCTACACATGTATCCTGGTTTTTTTTTTTTTTTTTTTTGAGATGGAGTTTCGCTCTTGTTACCCAGGCTGGAGTGCAATGGCACGATCTCAGTTCATTGCAACCTCTGTCTCCTAGGTTCAAGTGATTCTCCTGCCATGGCCTCCCAAGTAGCTGGGAGGCGCCACCATGCCCAGCTAATTTTTGTATTTTTAGTAGAGACAGGGTTTCACTCTGTTGGTCAGGGTGGTCTCGAACTCCTGACCTCAGGTGATCTGCCCACCTTGGCCTCCCAAAGTGCTGGGATTACAGGTGTGAACCACTGTGCCCGGCCTGTTTTTTTTTTTTTTTTTTAAGAAATAAAGAAAAAAAATTGTATTTCAATCCTGCTCTCTCTGTAAGAATGTATTTTTAAAATCATCCTTATTAAGGTATAATTTACATACAATTAGAATGTCTTTTATAACTGTTCCTCCTCTTTCCACCACTCCCAGGATCTAATTTAGTTTTACACATTACATTTGACTGTTAGGTGTCTTTGGTTTTTTTACTCCAGAGCAGTCTTTCCACCTTAAAAAACAAACCAAAAACCTGTAATTTCTGCTTATTAGCTTTTAAAAATTTATTGAGATTATAATTCATATACCATAAAATTACCTTTTTTTTTTTTTGTGAGACAGAGTCTGTCTTTGTCACTCAGGCTAGAGTGCAATGGCTGTGATCTTGGTTCACTGCAACCACCCCCTCCTGGATTCAAGTGATTCTACCACCTCAGCCTCCCGAATAGCTGGGATTACAGATGCCTGGCTAATTTTTGCATTTTGAGTAGAGGTGGGGTTTCACTATGTTGGTCAAGCTGGCCTCGAACTCAAATAACTCATGACCTCAGGTGATCCACCCATCTCGGCCTCCCAAAGTGCTGAGATTACAGGAGTGAGCCACTGTGCCTGGCCAAAATTACCCTTTTTAAGAGCACAATTCAATATTTTTCAGTTAGTTTTTAGAGCATTCCATCACCCCAGTACAAGGCCTTGTGCCCATATGTGGTCAATATTGCTTCAACTGCAGTCCCCTCACCACCTAGCAACTGCAAAAATGCCTTCTGTCTCTATAGATTTGTTGTTTCTGGACTTTTCTCTTTTTTTTTTTTGAGACAGGGTCTTGTCTGTTACCCAGGTTAAAGTACAATGGCATGAACATCGCTCACTAACAGCTCGATCTCCTGGACTCAAGTGATCCTCCTGCCTCAGCCTCCCAAGTAGCTGGGACCACAGGTATGTGCCACCACGTCTGGGTAATTTTTAAGTTTTTTGTAAAGGAGAGGTCTCATCACGTTGCCCAGACCTGTCTTGATCCCTGGGCTCAAGCAGTCCTCTCACGTCTGCCTCTCAAAGTGCTGAGATTACAGGTGTGAGCCACTGGGCCTGGCTGGACTTTTACAGAGAATCATACACTATGTGGTCTTTGCGCCTTCCCACTTTTTTTTTGTTTGTTTAGAGATGGAATCTTGCCCTGTCACTCAACCTGGAGTGCAGTGGTACAATCATAACTCACTGCAGCCTCAAACTCCTGGACTCAGTGCAGGACTGGACTCCTGGACTTTATTTTTTTTACTCTATGTTTTTCTTGTTTTATTTGAATCGGTGGTTCTGTATGAATGCAATTTTAGGAAATATAAATATTCATCTTTATATGGTGAGTAGGTTAAGTCTCAGCCTCTTGAGTAGGTGGGATTACAGGTGCACGGCAACATTGTTTTCCTTAAGTGATATTGACTTTTTTTTTTTTTTTTTTTTGAGACGGAGCCTTACTCTGTCACCCAGGCCGGAGTGCGTTGGTGCAATCTCGGCTCACTTGCAAGCTAAGCCTCCCAGGTTCATGCCATTCTTCTGCCTCAGCTTCCGAAGTAGCTGGGACTACAGGTGCCTGCCACCACGCCCGGCTAATTATTTTGTATTTTTAGTAGAGACAGGGTTTCACTGTGTTAGCCAGGATGGTCTCGATCTCCTGACATTGTGATCAGCCTGCCTCGGCCTCTCAAAGTGCTGGGATTACAGGTGGTAGCCACTGCGCCCGGCTTTTTTTTTTTTTAGACGGAGTCTTGCTCTGTCACCCAGGCTGGAGTGCAGTGGCACCATCTCGGCTCACTGCAAGCTCTGCCTCCCAGGTTCACACCATTCTCCTGCCTCAGCCTCCCGAGTAGCTGGGACTACAGGTGCCCGCCACCATGCCCGGCTAATTTTTTTTGTATTTTTAGTAGAGGTGGGGTTTCACCGTGTTAGTCAGGATGGTCTCGATCTCCTGACCTTGTGATCTGCCCACCTCGGCCTCCCAAAGTGCTGGAATTATAGGTGTGACCCACCGCGCCCGGCCCTTTTTTTTTTTTTTTTTTTTTAAGACAGAGTCTTACTCTCTTGTCACTCAAGCTGGAGTGCAATGGGTGATCTTCACTCACTGCAACCTTCGCCTCCCAGGTTCAAGTGATTCTCCTTCCACAGCCTCCCAAGTAGCTGGGATTAGAGGCTCGTGCTTTCGTGCCACCACACCCAGCTAATTTTTGTATTTTTAGTAGAGAGGGGGTTTCACCATGTTGTCCAGGTTGGTCTCGAACTCTTGAGCTCAAGTGATCCTCCAAACTCGGCCTCCCAAAGTGCTGGGATTACAGGCATGAGCCACCGCGCCCAGCCGATATTGACTCTTTCAAAAGTTCAGGACAGCCGGGCGCGGTGGCTCAAGCCTGTAATCCCAGCACTTTGGGAGGCCGAGACGGGCGGATCACGAGGTCAGGAGATCGAGACCATCCTGGCCGACACGGTGAAACCCCGTCTCTACTAAAAATACAAAAAACTAGCCGGGCGAGGTGGTGGGCGCCTGTAGTCCCAGCTACTCGGGAGGCTGAGGCAGGAGAATGGCGTGAACCCGGGAGGCGGAGCTTGCAGTGAGCTGAGATCCGGCCACTGCACTCCAGCCTGGGCAACAAAGCGAGACTCCGTCTCAAAAAAAAAAAAAAAAAAAAAAAAAGTTCAGGACAGCCAGGCACGGTGGCTCACGCCTGTAATCCCAGCACTTTGGGAGGCTGAGGCAGGCAGATCGCTTGAGCTCACGAGTTGGAGACCAGCCTGGGTAACATCGTGAAACCCCATCTTTACAAAAAATACAAAAATTAACCGGGTGCGAGCCTGCAGTCACACAGGATGTGAGCCTGTGGTCCCATCTACTCAGGAGGCTGAGGTGGGAGAATCCCTTGAACCTGAGAGGCGGAGTTTGCAGTGAGCTGTGATTGTGCCACTGCACTCCAGCCTGGGTGATAGAGCCAGACCTTGTCTCCAAAAGAAATAAAACAGCTGGGTGTGGTGGCTCACGCCTGTAATCCCAGCACTTTGGGAGGCCGAAGTGGGTGGATTACCTGAGGACCAGCCTGGCCAACATGGTGAAACCCCGTCTCTACTAAAAAATACAAAAATTAGCCGGGCGTGGTGGCGCATGCCTGTAATCCCAGCTACTTGGGAGGCTGAGACAGGAGAATTGCTTGAATTCGGGAGATGGAGGTTGCAGGGAGGCAGAGGTTGCAGTGAGCCGAGATCCTGCCGTTGCACTCCAGCCTGGGCGACAAGAGCAAAACTCCATCTCAAAAAAAAAAAAAGAAACAAATAAAGAGTTCAGGACGTTGACTTTGTGGAATGTGTGTTATTCTGGAGCTGTTTCCTGTTTTTCTCTCTTAGCTCCTGTATTTTCTGTAAATTGGAAATTACACTAGGCCTAGAAGCTTAATTAGATTCAGATTCAACACATTTATCAGGAAGATTTCATAGGTCATGCTTTGTGTACTTAATCTTGCCTCACATCAGGTGGCACAAAGTCTCCGGCTGACTCATCAGTGAGGCTAAATTTGAAATTGCAGTTAAGGTAATGCCTGTCAGACTGCTCCACTGGAAAGGTATCTTTTCCCTTTTCTGAAAATTAGGTAATCTTGAGGGGTGATATTTTGCCTCTGCATAAAGACCCTCTTTCCAAGAAGAGAGCCTTTTCACCTGATTGTTGTGTTTTGGCATTAATTGCATTTGTCTGAATCAATTTTTCCCTTTTGCAGTTGTAAAGTACCCTTCTGATCCCTCCCTCCTCCTGTCACTATGGACTTACGTATTTTTATTCAATATGTTAAATAATTGTTTTCCCAGTTGTCTTCTTTGAATTTAGATCCAAATAGGATCCATATATCTATAGAAGTTTGAGCAGAGAAGTGACAGCATTTGCCTTACATTTTTTATTTTTTATTTTTTTTAGATAGGGTCTTGCTCTGTTGCCAAGGCTGGAGTGAAGTGAACTGATCTGCAGCCTCGACCTCCTGGCCTCAGGCGATTCTCCTATCTCTGCCTCCTGGTAGCTGGAACTACAGGCATGTGCCACCCACCACACCTGGCTAATATTAAAAGAAATTTTTTTTTTTTGAGACGGAGTCTTTCTCGGTTGCCCAGGCTGGAGTGCACTGGTATTATCTCGGCTCACTGCAACCTCCGCTTCCCAGGTTCAAGCAATTGTTGTGGATCAGCCTCCTGAGTAGCTGGGACTACAGGAGTATGCCACCACGCCCGACTAGTTTTTGTATTTTTAATAGAGACAGGGTTTCACCACGTGGGCCAGGCTGGTCCTGACCGCAAGTGATCCACCTGCCTTGGCCTCCCAAAGTGCTGGGATTACAGGCATGAGCCACCACTCCCGGCCAAAAAATTCTTTTAAAATTTTTTGTAGAGACAAGCTTTCACCATGTTGCCCAGGCTGGTCTCAGACTCCTGGGCTGAAGCAATCCGCCTGCCTTGGCCTACAGGCATGAACCACCATTCTTTTTTTTGTTTGTTTGTTTGAGACAGAGTCTTATTCTGTCACCCAGGCTAGAGTGTAGTGGTGCAATCTTGGCTCACTGCAGCCTCCACCTCCCCGGTTCAAGTGATTCTCCTACCTTAGCCCCCTGAGTAGC